>NC_062219.1:121874997-122189666 GCF_902686445.1 Sciurus carolinensis
CAAGAGCATGGGAGATCTTTCCCTCTTCTAGGGGTTTCTTCAATTTCTTTCTTTGTGTCCTATAGTTTTCATAATAGAGGTCTTCACTTCTTTTGTTAGCTTGAATCCCAAGTATTATTTTATTTTTTTTGGAGGCTATTGTCAATGGGATAGACTTCATAATTTCTGTTTCAGTGGATTTATCATCAATGTATAGGAACATGTTTGATTTATGGGTGTTGGTTTTATATCCTGCTACATTGCTGAATTCATTTTTTTGTTCTAGAAGTTTCCTGATGAAATTTTTCAGCTCTTTAAATATAGAATCATGTCATCAGCAAATAGGGATAGTTTGAATTCTTATTTTCCTATCATCATCTTTAATTTCTTTGGTCTGTCTAATTGCTCTGGCTAGAGTTTCAAGGACGATGTTGAATAGAAGTGGTGAAAGAGGGCATGCCTGTCTTGTTCCAGGTTTTAGAGGGAATGCTTTCAGTTGTTCTCCATTAAGAATGATGTTAGCCGTGGGCTTAGCATAGACAGCCTTTACAATGTTGAGGTATATTGCTACTATCCCTAGTTTCTCTAGTGTTTGGAAGATGAAGGAGTGGTATATTTTGTCAAATGCATTTTCTACATCTATTGAGATAATCATATGATTATTGTCTTTAAATCTATAGGTGTGATGAATTGTTTTGATTTCTTTATGTTGAACCAACCTTGCATCCCTGGGATGAACCCCACTTGGACATGGTGTGATATCTTTTTAACAGGTTTTTGTATGCAATTTGCCAGATTTCTATGAGAATTTTTGCATCTATGTTCATCAGGAATATTAGTCTGAAGTTTTCTTTCCTTAATGTGTCTTTGTCTGGTTTTGGTATCAGGGAGATACCACCTTCATAAACTGAGTTTTGAAGAGTTCCTTCCTTTCCTATTTCGGAGTAATTTGAGGACAAATGGTGTTAATTCTTCCTTGAAGGTCTTGTAGAAATCAGTTGAGAATCGATCTGGTCCTGGGCTTTTCTTGTTTGGTGGGCTTTTGATGCTGTCTTGTATTTCATTGCTTGAAATTGATCTGTTTAAATTATGCATGTCTTCCTGATTCAGTTTGGGTAGGTCATCTCTAGAAATTTGTTGATGCCTTTGAGATTTTCCATTTTATTGGAGTATAAATGTTCAGAATAGTTTCTGATTATCTTCTGTATTTGGGTAATGTCCATCATGATATTTCCTTTTCATCACATATTTTAGTGGTGGATCCCAGACTGGGGAGGGAGTCAGGGACCAGGCTGGTGCAGGACCAGTGAATTGCCAGTCCATGTGGGCCCGGAAACTGGTGGGTGCTGGATGGTGGACTGGGCAAGCTAGGAGCTCTGGGGCCCTTGTCTTTGGAGAAGTCTTAACTCTTTGTCTTAAATAAAACTTGCTTTCTAAACTTGCCTCAGCTTTTCTTGGGTGTTTAATCTTCAACACCAGAGAACCAGGACCTTTTCCTAATCTCCAAGAACAGTATCAGCAATAAAGTGAAAGTGAGGTAAAAACAAAGTAAGAGCAAAGTTAAGGGTCAAGCAGAGAGCACTCTGAAAAGAGAGGGAGTGAGCTCTCCATGCAGAGAACCACAAAGGAGATAATGCTGTCTCCACATATATTATGGTCTGATGTTTGCAGGAGAACTGGGGTCCTCCTTCAGCAATCTTCACAATCAGGTGTTCAATTCCTCCTTCGCAGGGGGCAATGGAGATTCTGACCTTAGTTTGTCCTCTTTGAAACTATCATGGTGGCCATCCTTTTTAAGGGGGCTTAATTTACAAGTCAATAGCTTGTTAATGTGGACATTGGTATTGGGGTCAGTAGCCAGTCAGAAATTATTTTAGTTCACCTGAGCTACTAAAGATATCTTCCTTCCCAGACCAATGAGAATATCTGTAGCCATAATTCCTAGCTTTGCACCAACCTCAATGTTCCAGTCAAGAGTTAGTTGCATTAATCCTTTTCTTCTGATATTTGAAGTATTTCTTATTAGCTTCTTTGCTTCTGTTTATTTTCTACATTACCTACCACTCTGCTTTCTTAGCTACTTCCAAAGGAGTTTAAAGAAGACTCTAAAGTAATTTAAAGAACACTGTGACCTTGCCATGCATTTCACTGTTCATTGCTAGCAACTACCTCACAGCAATTTGGAAAAATCTCATCCCTTAAAAAAAACCTGATATAATTTCTCCCAAATTTGGAAGGGGGTCACATAATACTCATTCAAAAAAAAAAAAAAAAAAAACCCACAAAATTCTTAGCTCAGGGGCCGGAGGTTCAGCCTTTTGGAGTATGTGCTGTGTGTCTGTGGAGGGCTGTGGGGACATTTTTCTTTTTGCAGTAGGGACTACCACAGCAGATACTGAATCAAGAGAGAATATTGGTGTGACAGTAGACCTCTGACCAGAGGATGAAGGGATGAACATGATTGACACAGACAAAAGGCTTCTTCTGGGTTTGAAAAATCCAGCATTTGGGAAGGTGCCCTTGGGGACAAGCACCCATTTGAGATGCTTAGAGTATCCACAGGAGGCATTCTTTTCTTTAGTAAATAAACTAGATAAGTAAGGCAGCAGAAAAAGTTAGACTACCTTCTAAACACGAAGGTGAATCTCCTTTGTTTTGTTTACTGGAACTGGAGTGATTTAACCTCGCTGGGGTGATGCCGGGAGATGGAATTCCAGGAAGCCTGCAGTTGCAAAAGCATGATGTTCTTAGAGGATTCCAAAGTGAAGAGAGCAGTTAGTGTACAAAAAAAGGAAGTTTTTTTTCTGTCCCTTAACTGTCAAAAACCAGGATAGGTCAAGTTCTCAGTTTCTGTAATTGGTTTTGAATAGAAGAATAGGAAGACAATCTAAAAATATCTTGGGTTATAGATAACAGAAATATCCATTCAAAGTGAAAAGGAAATCCTGTTAATGATTGTTAGATAAGGTAAAGTTGTTGCCTAAATTGTTCAATATTGTAGCAGATAAATATCTATTACTCTTTTTCAATGTAATTGACTTGCACTGTGCAGGTATTCTATGTTATAAAAAGGTGCATAAATATAGATATATATTGCATATGACAAACTTAGAAGTTTTGTTTAGAGCAGTTAACATCTGAAAAGTCTAACACATTAATGGTTTTGTAAGGTACTAAGTACTTAATTTATGGGAATCACTTTTGCGTGACCCTTAGGCTTACCATATGCACTAAATAGTTCTTTCGTCTATGAATCCAAAGTGAAAACCACTAACTGGCCCTTGAAATATGCACGTACTTGACATTTTCTATGGTTGTAACTTTGCATGTAATTGTTTTCTTGTATAAAACATTTACAAATGTTTATTATCTGAAGAAACAACTTCTTGGATGTTTTCTTCATGCCAATGGTGCATGGATGCTTCTCTTTTGAGTTTCAGTATATCTTTCTTTTTCTGTATCCCAAAATTTTATCTCAGTATCTCGAGACATACCTGTACCTTTTCCTTATCAGTCACATTTGACAAATGAATTTGCCATTAACACTTTTTTTTTAAAGATGTGATTTCCTGAGCTTTCTGGATTTTTGGAAAGATAAGGATTTGTAGACCTGTCATGATCATGATTTTATTCTCCTCAAACCCTTTACATAGTACACATCCAAAATCCTGACATCCACCACAGGTGTTCTAGTGTCCAGCTCCCCACAATTTCTCCAGTCTCTCTGTTACCCTCCCTGCCTCCCATTTGTGCTTTGGTACCCTGTTTTCTTCTGTTCCTGAAGAAATTCATCAATTCTTTCAGCCTTTATCACAGGATAGTACTTTTACCTGAAAGGTGCTTCTCTTTCCCCAAAATATTCCTACCCCAGACTTCCTCTAGCTCACATCAGTTTAAACTTTCATGGCATAATTTAAATAAATAGGCGGTACCCTGTTGCCATTTTGCTATTCCTGCCATTCTGTCAATAACTCCACACTTGTGACATTTCTCATTCCTGCATGATTTCTGGTGTGTTGTTTTTGTCCCTCATTTTCATTAATTGATGATCCAGTAATATATGATGGTAGCAGTGGTGGGTGGATGTCAGTTATCCCACTTTGGATTTCCAAGAGCATCAGAGTCCTGGCCTAAGGTCAGCACTAAGGGGGAATTGACAGAATGTTCTAGATGGGTCTTGTTTAAGGAAAAGGTGAGAGCTGTGGAGATGAGAGTTGGGAGCAGAGAGTGCCTTTGGGTGGAAGTTCCCAACAGGAGGTGGCACAGGCTGCCACGAGGGCAAATCCTGCCTTTCGGTCACCAGTTCTCCACCTGAGGGTAACCAGGTCCTGAATGTTGTGGAACAGATGGGTTTCCCTGTTCCCTGCCTTACTGGGCTCCCTGCGCTTCAGGCAGATGAAAGTAGAAGGCCCAGTGTCTGGGGTGGGGGAAGTAGTCAGGAATGTCTTAATGTTATCCTCAGGGAGTCCATTTGGAGTCCAGGTCCTTGGTGTCCTGAACAAAGAATTGAGGAAGACACAAGTCACAGGCAAAGTACAGATTTATTAAAGGTGGAAGCAGTACTCCATAAGGTAGAGTGGAGTGGGCCAGGGAAGAGAGAGGCTCAAGACCCTGCAGTCTGGAAATTAGTGTCTTACATGCTGAACTGTGAGGTGTTCACTTCCTCAGATGAACCTGACTGAAGACCTACCCCATTTGCCCCCATTGGTTACCTTATGATAAACGTAGTTTTCTCCATTGGCTACGAAAGAACACCTAATTAGACTACTGCCCGCTGTACCCACTTTGGACATTTTAAAATACCAAACCTGTGGTGGGATGTCTTCAGTGGCAGGAGTTGTCATGGCAACGTGAAACAAGGGCATGACTTAGTCCTGTCCCTCTCTTGTCCTCCAGGGGCATCCTTCACATACCCTGCCAACACCATCTTGGTGTCCCCCAACATCTCCACCCTACCCAGATGCTCCCTGTGTGGACGTCAGTCTCCTCCCAGGGGCTGCCTGTGTGAGAGGATTGTTCCTGTCCCCAGAACACGTTTCTTGAGTCTATCTTCACAAGCATGTCATTTCTCCAAGGGTACGGAGCAGAGCGGGTATGGTGTGTGGATGGAAAATTGTACAACTGGGTGGAGTATGTGCACTTAAACAGCTACGTGGGGGATTACCGAGTGAGAGAGCTGGGGAGGCAGACAGCCCAGTACTGGAGCAGCCAGGAGGACCTCCTGGAGCAGAAGCGGGCTGCGGGGGAGACATTCTGCAGACACAGCTAAGGGGTTGGCAAGAGCTTCACTGTGGGGTAGAGAGGTGAGTGGGGGCTGGGCGGCCAGGGAAAGAGGGAGGTGTGTGTGTGTGTGTGTGTGTGTGTGTGTGTGTGTGAGAGAGAGAGAGAAAGAGAGGAGAGAGAGAGAGAGAGAGGTGAGAAGTTAAGGGTGCTTTGGGGAGCGGCCTTGAGGTCCACCATGTTGTGTCAGTGCTGGGCTGGAGCTGGGAGCCAGTGCTGTGGTGGGGGCTGTGGAACTGAGGGAATCCTGACCCCAGAGTGAGGGCGGGGCTGGAAGAGGAGCAGTGAGGTTCCAGGTAGGGGGTGTCACGTAGTCCTGGTGGCCCCCATGGAGAGTGGAGGTGGGAGATGGCAGTGGGCTGTGCAGGGCTGGTCATGAAGGGAGCTTGCTTGGAGGTAATGGCAGGCACTAGGAGAAGAGCCAGAGGTTGGGTGAAGGTTTAGGGAGGAGACAGAGAAATGACTGTGGATGATGTGGGGAGGCTGGTCACACACTGTCCTGGGCATAAACTTTCTTAAATTCAGGAGGCCCTGAAATCAAAGAGTGCTTGGCTCTGTTTCCATGTTTGTGTGAGGTGACCTCTGACCTCACTGAAGCTTAGTTTACTTCTGAATTTCCTAATGTCTTTTGACTTGTTCCTTTGCTTTCCTAGGATGTGGACATTTACCTAGTTGAAATGATGGTAAAATTGCCTTTTGAGTTATAGTTTTGTTACTTAACATAATGATGTTACTATGTTTATATTTCAAGTGGTTGAATATTAAGTCTTTGTGTGGTCGTAATTAAATGACCTCACATTTCTCTTTATTAGACTTTTTTCAAAACTGCCAAACACAGTCTTCCCTTGGTGTGTTAGTTTTCTGTTACAAACACCTGCCATAAACAACTTAGAAGGAGGAAAATTTATTTTGTCCTGTAGTCTCAGAGTTTTCAGTCCTTGTTCCCTTGTCTACCTTGCTTTGGGACTGTGGCTACACAGTTCATCCAGGCAGAAGGACATGGGGGAGGAGGCTACCTACTTCATGGTACCTACAAACCAAAAGGGGACTAGGGACCAGTGTCCCAATATCACCTTCAAGGACCCCCCCCCCCAATGATGTAACTTCCTTCCACTAGGCCCTACCTCCTAAAGACTCCACTATCTCCTAGTGGTGCCCCAGACTAGTGACAAGGCCTTAGCACATGGACATTTGGGGGCATTTAGTACAAATCATAACATCAGACATGGTGGAGAGGTAATTTGGTTTTAGGATCCCAGTGGATACAGAAATATGTGAATGTCCAAGTCCTTTACAAAATGTACTAGTAACTGCTTATAAACTATGCACATCTTCCTGTGTACTGAAATAATCTCTGGATTACTCATAATACCTAATGTTATATAAATGCTTGGTAAAGAGTTGTAATACTGTATTGCATAGGGAATAAAGATGAGGAAAAAATCTTGTCTATAGTTATACAGCAAACACAGTGTTTTCCTGTTCTGTTTAGTGACCTGCATTTTGACCCCCTGGATGCAGAAGCTGCTGATACCAAGGGCCTACTGTACTCCAAAAGTTTATATTTTAAAACTTTTTTTTTCTCTTCCTTGGATTTCACAGGTTCTCAAACATTTTTCACATTTATTTGCCAAATGTTATCACCATGTGAAGAATTATCTTTTATCTCTGGATTTCTCAGTGTTTTTGAAGGGATTTTATGGGTTCTCTGGATACTAGGATTCTGAAACCTCGTCGATATAGTTTGTTTTATTTTGCTTCCATTCATTACTTTCCATGTTAAGAATTTGAGCATTTTATGTAACAAAATATGCTGCAATATTTTTAGTAACAATTTAGCATCAATATTAAACTGTGCTTTGGTGGTATCGTAAAAATGTTTTCCCTCAGGCACTCTTGCTTCTTTTTTTAAAGCGCTTGTTCAAGTGGTTTTTTTTCCTCCCAATTCTAGCAAGAAATTTGTTTCATATACACCTCATACACATAGCCTGATGGTCATTTTGTATAATGTTTTAGATGTACCTGTTTTTATAAATTTTTATTTATTCTTTTTGTGTTTGTTCTATTTAGTTATACATGACAGCAGAATGCATTTTGATTCGTGGTACACAAATGGAGTACAACTTTTCATTTTTCTGGTTGTACACAATGTAGAGTCACATCATTCGTGTAATATACATGGACATAGGGTAATGATGTTTGTCTTGCTCCATTCTCTTTGCTTCCCCCCACCCTTTCCCTCCCCTCATTTCCCTCTACACAATCCAGTGTTCCTCCATTCTTCCCTTACCCCTCTCCTATTATGTATCAGCATCCACTTATCAGAGAAAACATTCAGCCTTTGATTTTTTGGGGATTGGCTTATTTCACTTAGCTTGATATTCTCCAACTTCATCCATTTACCTACAAATGCCATAATTTTATTCTTTATGGCTGAGTAATATTTCATTGTGTATATACCACATTTTCTTTATCCATTCATCTGTTGAAGGGCTTCTAGTTTGGTTCCATACTTTAGCTACTGTGAATTGAGCTGCTATAAATATTGTTGTGTCTGCATTACTGTAGTATGCTGATTTCAAGTTCTTTGGGTATAGGCCAAGGAGTGGGATAGCTGGGTCAAATGGTGGATCCATTCCAAGTTTTCTAAGGACTCTCAATACTGCTTTCCACACTGGCTGCACCAATTTGTAAACCTACCAGCAATGTATAAGTATATCTTTTTCCCCACATCCTCGTCATCACCTATTGTTGCTTGTATTCTTGATAATAGCCATTCTAATTGAGGTGAGATGAAATGTTAGGGTAGTTTTGATTTGCATAGACCAGAGACCCTGCACCAAATAGAAGAAAAAGTAGGCCCAAATCTTCATTGTGTCGGCTTAGAAGAAGACTTCCTTAACAAGATTACCAAAGCACAAGAAATAAAAACAAGAATCAATACATGGGATGAACTCAAACTAAAAAGCTTTTTCTCAGTAAAGGAAATAATCAACAATGTGAAGAGCAAGCCTACAGAGTGGGAGAAAATCCTTACCACATGCACTTCAGATAGAGCACTAACTCCAAAATTTATAAAGAACTCAAAAAATTGACACCCAAAATACAAAGAACCCAATCAATAAATGGCTAAGGGATTGGGCATACACTTCACAGAAGAGGATATACAAGTGATCAACAGATATATGAAAAAAATGTTCAACATCTCTTTTGTTTCTTTTCTTTCTTTGAATTGGGAATGGAACCCAGGGCCTTGTGCATACCGGGAAAGCACTTGACCAATGAACTACATGCTGAACTTCTTTCTTGTTTTTTGATAATAGTCACTCTAACAGGTATGAGTGATATTTCATAGTGGGTTTAATTTGCATTTCCCTAATAATTAGTGAAATTGAGTATTTTTTCATATACCTTTTGACCATTTGTATGTCTTCTTTTGAAAAATGTCTATTCAGGTCCTTTGCCCATTTTTAAGTTAGGTTATTTGTTGGTTTGCTGTTGACTTTGAGTTCTTTATATATTTGGAATACTCCCTTCTCTACTATTTGCAAATATTTCTTCCTATTCCATAGGTTGACTTTGTATTTGGTTAATTGTTTCCTTTACTGTATAGAAGCTTTGTACTTTGATGTAATCTATTTGATTAATTTTGCTTTTGTTACCTGAGGTTTCTGGGTATGACACCAAAAGATCATTGTCTGGATTAGTATCATGTACTCTGATATTTCCTTTTGGTATTTCTTTAATATCAGGTCTTATGTTTAAGTCTTTAATCCATTTTGCATTGATTCTTATTTATGTGTGATAAAAAGGGTTTAGTTTTATTCTTCTGCATGAAAATATTCTACTTTCCTAAGATTCTTTATTGAAAAAACTCTTCCTTTGGTCACTTTGTTGAAAATGAACTGGACATGAATGGATGAGTTCATATCTGGGATCTCTATTCTGTTTCCTTGCTGGATGTTTGTTTTAATACTAATTCCATGCTGCTCCAATTATAATAACTTTGTAATATAGTTTGAAATCAGTGTAATGCCTCTAACTTTGTTCTTTTGCTTAAGATTGCTTTGGTTAGACAGGGTTTTTTGTGGTTCCATAAGAATTTTAAGATTTTTTTCCTATTTCTATGAAAAATAACATTGGAGTTTGACACAGATAGCTCTGTATCTCTAGGTTGCTTTGAGTAGTATGTACCTTTTAAATATTGATTCTTGCAACCCATGAACATGGTATATCTTTCCATTTATTTGTGTATTTTTTCAACATCTCTCATCAATATTTTGTGGTTTTCAATGTAGAGATCTCTCACTTCTTTGGTCAAAAGTATTTCATTTTTTTTTTTCATAGCAGTTGTGAGTGGGATTGCTTTCATGATTTCTTTTACAAATGGTTTTGTTAGTATATAGAAATGTTATTGATTTTTGTATTTTGATTTGTATCCTGAAACTAATGTATTCACTTATTAGTTCTAAATTAATTTTTGTGAAGTCTTTAATGTTTTCTATATGTAATAAACATTTTCTTAAGCACATTCGAAACTTTCCAGGATAGGTTATATATTAAGTCACAAACAAGTCTGAACAAATTTTAATGTGTACAATATCATTTTATTATCATCAAGAATTATGTGATATAGCAGACCTCCAGAACTTATTCACTTAGCATAGTTTACATGTTACAGATTTTGAATGACATATCTCATTTTTTCTACACCCTTGAGTTCCTGATAGCCATTATTATACCCTCTGCTTCTATGAGTTTGACTATTTTGGACATTTCATATGTGGAATCATATGAAATATTTTTACTTTTCCATCTGGCTTATCTCACTTAACATGTATCAAACTAAAAATCTTCTGCACAGCAAAGGAGACAATAAAATAAAAAGGAAACATTCAGAATGGGAGAAAACATTTGCAAAACATATATCTGATAAGATGTTAATTGTCAAACTATATAAGGAATTCTTTGAACTCAAGAGCAGGAAAAAACAAACATAACAAAAGAAAAACTTCCCAAAAAAGCAGAACAACCACTACAAACCAAACAAAACCCTGATTTAAAATAGGCAAGACCAGCTGCCTGCTGCTGCCTGGAAGTTCACTGTTACCGTACCTGCAGGTTTGATTACACGTGGCTGCCACCATTTTGAGACAACAGCCAGGCCCGTAGGACCCCTGGCCGGACTGACTGAGCCCCGTCTCCAGGATCCCTCAGCCCGACTGATCACTCCCTGCCTCTGTGGCCCTCACATCAACTGACTGCTCCCTGCCTTCAGGACCCCCAGACCGACTGACTGCACCCTATCACCGGAACCCCAGACTGACTGATTGCACCCGGCCTCCAGGATCCCACAACTACACAACTACACCAAACACACCAGACTTCCAGGACCCCTGCCGGACCAACTGCATTCCATCTTCAGGACGACCAGCTGACCACGTCCACACCCCTGAGTTGCAGTGTCCCATTTACCAACACATTTTGAAGCCAGAGCAGCCATCATGGATAATCCTGGCAGCTGTAGCTCTGATCTTTGGTGGGGCAAATCCCATCCTGAGACGCCTGCTGGAGACTGGAAGCTCATTGTCAGGTACCTCTCATGCATCAGGCTACTGAACACTGGGAGGTTTCATTAGTATATGATTGTTATACAGTAGATTTCTTTTTTTCTCCTTTTTAAAAAAATTTAAGTTTTTATTTCTTTACCTTTCTTGCTTTCTTTTCCTTTCGTTTACCTGTTCTCTTAGTCTCTTTCTCCCTGTTTTGCATGTTAACATCCGATTTCTTTTGATTACAATCTCACTCTTTCTATTTTCTAGAACTTCTGTATAATCTTTTCTTATCCCATTAACAGCCACATTCTACATCCCTCTGCATCCTCTTTGTCCTCCATTAGAAACGGCAGACCTTATAGCAAACCTGTTTGTTATACCGAAGATAATATTTCAACTCATTTTGTTTATTATGACAATTTTGTTATTGTCCCCATAGGGACTATTTGGTCTAGGACTGCATAGTGTCTGATTTGGGCACTGCTAATATTGATCTCCCCTTAAAGAAAGGGTTTTGGAAACCTATAGGGCCACTATAAGCCTATAGGGGAAATCTGCAATACCCCAGATCTGTACCACTAGAGGGGAAGATACATGAACAACATGAAAAAACAAGGGAAGAAAATGATCCAATAAAACTAGATTCTATAGTAATAGAATCCAGTGACAGTATGTTAGAAGAAATGTCAAAAAAACTTCAGATTATACATGATTAAGATGATTCGCAAAGCAAAGAATGAGATAAGAGAGCAATTCAGGCAATGATGAATACCAATAAGCTTAAAGAGCACCTGCAGAAAGCAAAAGATCATTTCAACAAAGAGATAGAGATTCTCAAAACAAACAAAACAAAACAAAACAAAACGGAAATCCTTGAAATGAAGGAGACAATAAACCAAATAAAAAACTCAATGGAAAGCATCACCAACAGACTAGAACACTTGGAAGACAGAACCTCAGACAATGAAGACAAAATATTTAATCCTGAAAATGAAGTTGTCCAAACAGAGAAGATGGTAAGAAATAATGAACAGAATCTCCAATAACTATGGGACACCATGAAAAGACCAAATTTAAGAATTATTGGGATTGAGGAAGGCACAGAGTTACAAACCAAAGGAATGAAAACCCTATTCAATGAAATAATATCAGAAAATTTTCCAAACCTGAAGAATGAAATGGAAAATCAAATACAAGAGGCTTACAGAACACCAAAAGCACAGAATCACAACAGATCCATACCAAGGCAATTTATAATGAAAATGCCTAACATTCAAAATAAAGATAGGATTTTGAAGGCCGTGAGAGAAAAGCATCAGATTACATATAGGGGAGACCAATATGGATAGCAGCCGACTTCTCAACTCAGACTCTAAAAGCTAGAAGGGCCTGGACCATCATATTTCAAGCTCAGAAAGAACATGGTTGCTAACCAAGAATCCTATACCCAGCAAAACTAACCTTCAGATTAGAAGATGAAATAAAATCCTTCCATGACAAACAAAAGTTAAAAGAATTTACAAATAGAAAGCCTGCACTACAGAATGTTCTCAAGAAAATATTCCATGAGGAGGAAATGAAAAACAACAATGGAGGTCAGCAAATGGAGGAACTACCTTAGAGAAAAACCTCTCAAAGGAGAAACCAAGCCAACTTAAAAAACAAAAATAAGCCAAATGACTGGGAATACAAATCATTTCACAATAATAACCCTGAACATTAATGGCCTAAACTCATCAATCAAAGACATAGACTGGCAGAATGGATTAAAAAAAAAAGACCCAACAATATACTGCCTGCAAGAGACTCATCTCATAGAAAAAGACATCCACAGACTAAAGGTGAAAGGATGGGAAAAAACTTACCATGCACATGGACTCAGTAAAAAAGCGGGGGTTTCCATCCTATATCAGATAAAGTGGACTTCAAGTCAAAGTTAGTCAGAAGGGATAAAGAAGGACATTTCATACTGCTTAAGGGAACCATAAATCAGGAAGATAGTAAATATTTATGCCCAAAACACGGTGCATCCCTGTACAGCAAACAAATCCTTCTCAATTTCAAGAATCACATAGGACCACAACACAATAATTCTGGGCAACTTTAACGCACCGCTGTCACCACTAGATAGATCTTCCAAACAAAATCCAGACAAAGAAACCATAGAACTCAATAACACAATCAATAACCTAGACTTAATAGACATATGTAGAATATTTCATCCATCAACGAGAGGACACACTTTCTTCTCAGCAGCACATGGAACCTTCTCGAAAATAGACCATGTGTTATTCCACAAAGCAGCCCTTAGGAAATGCAAAACAATAGAGATACTGCCTTGTGTTCTATCAGATCATAATGGAAGGAGAGTAGAAGTCATGACAAAGTAAAAAACAGAAATTACTCCAACACTTAGAGACTAAATAATATGCTATTGAATGAAACATGGATAACAAAAAACATCAGGGAGGAGATTAAAAAATCTTAGAGGTCAATGAGAATGATAATACAACATATCAAAATCTCTGGGACACTATGAAAGCGGTACTACGAGGGAAAATTCATTGCAAGGAGCGCATTCCAGAAAAGAATGAAAAGTCCACAACTAAATGACCTAACATTACAGCACAAAGCCCTAGAAAAAAGAAGCAGAATAACAGCAAAATTAGTAGAAGACAGGAAATAATTAAAATCAGAGCTGAAATCAATGAAATTGAACAAAAGAAACTATTCAAAAATTGACAAAACAAAAAGTTGGTTCTTTGAAAAAGTAAACAAAATAGGCAAACCCTTAGCCACACTAACAAGAGAAGGAGAGAGAAGAATCAAATACTAAAATACATGATGCAAAGGAAATATCACAACAGACACCACTGAGATAGAGAACAAAATGAGAAGCTACTTTGAAAATCTGTATTCCAACAAAATAGAAACTATCAAAGACATTGACAAATTTCTAGAGACATATGCTCCTCCAAACTGAACCAGGAGGACATACACAATTTAAACAGATCAATATCAAGCAATGAAATAGAAGAAGCCATTAAAATCTACCATCCAAGAAAAGCCCAGGACCCACACGGATTCCCAGCGGAGTTCTACAAGACCTTCAGAGAGAACTCATTCCAATACTTCTCAAAGTATTCCAGGAAATAAAAAAGGAGGGTACCCTAGCGAACTCATTCTATGAAGCTAATATCACCCTCATACCCAAAGCAGGAAAGACACATCAAGGAAGAAATTTTAGACCATGTCCTTGATAAATATAGATGCAAAAATCCTTAACAAAATATTGGCAAACCGTATCAAAAAACATATTAAGAAAATTGTGCACCACAATCAAGTGGGGTTCATTCCTGGAATGCAAGGATGGTTCAACATTCGTAAATCATAAACGTAATCCATCATGTCAATAGACTTAAGGATAAAAATCATATCGTCTTTTGAATTGACGCAGAAAAAGCGTTTGACAAAATACAACACCCCTTCATGCTCAAAACACTAGAAAAAATAGGGATAGTAGGAACATACCTGAACATTGTAAAGGCTATTTATGCTAAGCCCATGGCCAACATCATTCTTAATGGAGAAAAACTGAAAGCATACCGTTTAAAAATGGGAACAAGACAGGGATGTCCTCTTTCACCACTTCTATTCAACATTGTCCTCGAACTCTAGCCAGAGCAATTAGGCAGACTAAAGAAATTAAAGGGATATGAATAGGGAAAAGAGGAACTTAGCTGTCACTATTTGCTGATGACATGATTCTATATTTAGAGGATCCAAAAACCTCCTCCAGAAAACTTCTAGACCTCATCAATGAATTCAGCAAAATAGCAGGCTATAAAATCAACACACATAAATCTATATCATTTTTATATGCAAGTGACGAAACAGTTGAAAGGGAAATGAGGAAAACAACTCCATTTGCAATAGCCTCAAAAAAATAAATACTTTGGCATCAATCTAACCAAAGAGGTAAAAGATCTCTACAATGAAAACTACAAAACATTGAAGAAAGAAATTAAGGAAGACCTTAGAAGATGGAAAGATCTCCCATGTTCTTGGATAGGCAGAATTATATTGTCAAATGGCCATACTACCAAAGTGCTATACAGATTCAATGCAATTCCAATTAAAATCACACTGATGTACCTCACAGAAATAGAGCAAGCAATCGTGAAATTCATCTGGAAGAATAAGAACCCAGAATAGCTAAAGCAATCCTTAGAAGGAAGAATGAAACAGGGGGTATCACAATACCAGAACTTCAACTATACTACAAAGCAATAGTAACAAAAACAGCATGGTATTGGCACCGGAAGAGATAGGTAGATCAATGGTACAGAATAGAGGACATGGACGCAAACCCAAATAAATACAATTTTCTCATACTAGACAAAGGTGCCAATAATATGCAATGGAGAAAAGATAGCCTCTTCAACACATGGTGCTGGGAAAACTGGAAATCCATATGCAGCAGAATGAAACTAAACCCCTATCTCTCACCCTGCACAAAACTCAACTCACAATGGATCAAGGACCTTGAAATCAGACCAGAGACCCTGCATCTTATAGAAGAAAAGTAGGTCCAAATCTTCACCTTGTTGGCTTAGGATCAGACTTCCTTAACAGGACACCCATAGCAGAAGAAATAAAAGCAAGAATCAACAACTGGGATAGATTCAAACTAAAAATCTTTTTCTCAGGAAAGGAAACTATCAGTGATGTGAAGAGGGAGCCTACAGTGTGGGAGAATATCTTTGCCACTCATACTTCAGATAGAGCACTAATTTTCAGAATATATAAAGAACTCAAAAAACTCTACACCAAGAATACAAATAACCCAATCAACAAACGGGCTAAGGATATGAACAAACACTTAACAGAAGAAGATCCCGAAGCAATCAACAAACATATGAAAAAATGTTCACCATCTTTAGTAATAAGAGAAATGCAAATCAAAACTACACTAAGATTCCATCTCACCCCAATTAGAATGGCGATTATCAAGAATACAAGCAACAATAGGTGTTGGAGAGGATGTGGGGAAAAAAGGTACACTCATACATTGTTGGTAGGACTGCAAATTAGTGCAGCCACTCTGGAAAGCAGCGTGGAGATTCCTTAGAATACTTGGAATGGACCCACCATTTGACCCAGCTATCCCACTCCTCGGCCTGTACCCAAAGGACTTAAAATCAGCATACTACAGAGATACAGCCATATCAATGTTCATAGCTGCACAATTCACAATAGCCAGACTATGGAACCAACCTAGATGCCCTTCAATTGATGAATGGATAAAGAAACTGTGGTATATATATACAATGGAATATTACTTAGCTATAAAGAATAATAAAATTATGGCATTTGCAGGCAAATGGATGAAATTGGAGAATATCATTTTAAGTGAGATAGGCCAATCTCAAAAATCCAAAAGAGGAATGATCTCACTGATAAGCAGATGATGACACGTAATGTGGGTGGGAGGGGGGCAAGAATGGAAGAAGGAGGGACTATATAGAGGGAAAAGAGAGATGGGAGGGGTGGGGGGAATGAAAAAATAACAGAATGAATCAAGCATCATTACTCTATGTAAATGTATGAATATGCAAATGGTATGCTGTTACTCCATGTACAAACAGAAAGAACATGTATCCCATTTGTTTACAATAAAATAAATTTAAAAAATAGGCAAGAAACTTGAACAGATAGATGTTATAGGTGAAAGTTTGTATCTTCTCCAAAATTCATATGTTAAATCCTATCCCCCAACAGGATGGCATTAGGAGATGAGGCCTTGAAGAAGGTTATGAAGATGGAGTAATCATGCATGGGATTAGTGCCCCAATGGAAGTTATCCCAGAGAGCTCCCTCAACCTTTCTATCATGTGAGGACACATTGAGAAGATTGTGGTCCCTTACCAGATGCCAACTCTTAGAGCCTTAATCTTTGACTTCCTAGACTCTAGAACTGTGAGAAATTTTATTGTGTTAGCAACCAGCCGATGGTATTTTGTTATGGCAGCGAACTAAGAAAAACTTCACAAATGACCAACCAGTATATGAAAGAATGCTCAACATCATTAATTAGCAGAGAAATATAATCAAAAGTATAATTTAATATCGTTTCATACCTAGTATGGCTATCATATTTTTAAAAAGATAAGTGTTGGCATGGTTGTGGAGAAATCAGAATGTTATATACTGTTGGTGGGAATGTTAAGTGATACAACAGCTATAAAAACACTAAAATTTAAATATAAAACTGCTATATGACTCAGTAGTCTTGCTTCTGGGTATATATCCAAAAGAGCTGAACTTATCATCTCAAAGAGATAACTACTCTCCTATGCTCATTGCAATACTGTTCACAATAGCTAAAATAGGAAAACAACTGAAGTGTTCACAAACAAGTGAATGGAGTAAGAAAAGTGTGGTACTGACGTGCAGTAGAATATTATTCAGTCTTTGAAAGAAGGAAATCATGCCATTTGTGACTGATTGATGAATATGGATGACATTTATAGGTGAAATAAGACATTTATAATTTTTGCCACACAATCCTTATCTATTTTACTATGTACATTTTGGGAAGGCTTTTTTTTTTTTCCTACAGAATTACTCTATTTTACCTAGACCAATATTTAATTGATTTTATCACTGGGGTAAAAGACCACACAGTTTACTGTATTTAATTTTGTGGTTGTTTATTTTTAACATTATGAAATATAAACACTAAATCCATATTATTTGATACAGGAAAAATAGTCTCTCAAGTATGAAAACAGATTAGAAGAAGGATTTTCCTACTTCCCCCCTCTTCTAAATATTTAATGTTATCAGGGTTCATATCCTTTGTCAGAAGGAATTTAATTCACCTGTTGATAAAGTAATTTCAGATATAATAATTGTATTTTGAATTTATGTATCTTAGCAAACATTTCACTTTTATCATATTAAGTAGATAACAATATACATGCAATGTGATGCCTAAATTAAAATAATGTACTTGATAAGTTTCATGATGAAAGAAAATTACACATTACCTCAGCTGGATAAATAGATCATTCTGTGAAATGTCTCCCTCAAATTACATATTCATTTCACACGTTACTCTTTCATCAAGGGACAATAAAAGAGGAGGCCATTTTTAAATGTTTCTATTACATCTAGAAAACAATTGTGTCATTCTTCAACATTTGTGTATATATTCTTCAACATTTGAGACCATAATATAGACCTATGAACATTTTAATTCCTTTGCTTTATTTTATGTGGTGCTGAGGGTCAAATTCAGTGCCTCACACATGCTAGGCAAGTGCTCTAACTCTGAGCTACAACCACAGTCCCTGGACCCATGAATATTTTCAATTAGTAGCATAAAAGTAAATACCTCTTAAAGAACTAATATGCCTCACTTGATAAGAGGAAGTTCATAATCCATCATACTTTCCCATTTTATTTGATCCCCAGAGTTTCAGAGAGTAAGGTAAGACACACACAGTAATTCTACTATCTTTTGTCTCCTTATGTCTATAGTTATTCAATCATAAAATCAATACATGTTCATTGAAATAATTTTTTTTTCTTTTTGGTGCTGGCAATTGAGCCCAGGGGTGCTTAACCACTGAGCCATATCCCCAGCCCCCACTTTGTTTTATTTTGAGACAAGGCATCACTAAATTACGTAGGGCCTCATTAAATTGCAGAGGCTGGCTTTGAACCTTTACGCCTTCTGCTTCAGCCTCCTCAGCCACTGGGATTACAGGTGTGTGCCGCTGCCCCACCACTACACCCAGCTGAGTTCATTGCTTGAAAGATGTTATCTAGGTTATATATTCTTTTCTTGTTTTCTGCTCATTTAGACCATGAGTTGCTGAGGTTCACTGCAATACTTTAAGCAGGTCAGGAATGTATGATTTCTAATCTGCATTTTCACAAGCAAGCATGGCTAATAGTAGGAGAGAATATTCTTTCAGATATTGTATACAATGCCCCTAAAACTCCTCCATCCAGCAGAAGTGTTCAAAAGGAAATTAAATCTTCAGCTTGACTTTTTCATAATCAAAGCAAATCATATTTTAATTTGTGGCACTTAGTAATGTTTATGCTGCTTATTCATTTTGTAACATTGCTTTCATTCTACACTGTATGTAAAATTTATATTCCCATATTGCTTCCCATTCATGGACTTTTTTTCTATTTTTTACATTTGTTCTTTTTAGATATACATGACAGTAGAATGTATTTTGACATGTTATACAAAATATGGGGTATGACTTATTCTAATTAGGATCCTATTCTTGTGGTTTATATGATGTGGTGTTTTGCTGGTCATGTATTCATATATGAACATAGGAAATTTATGTCTGATTAATTCTACTGTATTGCCTGTTCCCAACCCCCTTCCTTCCCTTCATCTTCTCTGTCTATTCCAATGAACTTCTATTTCCTGACCCTCCCTATTGTGTGTTGCCATCTTCATATCAGAATGTGTTAGCATCTTCATTCCACCTTTGTTATTTTGGGATTTGGTTTATCTCATTTAGCATGATATTCAGATATTCTCCAGTTCCATCAATTTTCCAGCAAATGCCATAATTTCATTCTTATTTATGACTGAGTAATATTCCATTGTGTGTATATATATCACATTTTCTTTATCCATCCATCTGTGAAGGGCACCTAGGTTGGTTCCATACCTTAGCTATTGTACATTGAACTGCAATAAGCATTGATGTGGTTGCATCACTGTAGTATGTTGATTTTAAGTCCTTTGGTGGTATATGCTGAGGAGTGGGATAAAAGGGTCAAATGATTGTTCCATTCCCAGTTTCCTGAAGAATATCTGTAATTCTTTCCACAGTGTTTGCACCAATTTCATTCCCACCAGCAATGTATGCTACTCATAGACTTTTCTGACTCTTGTCTTTAACAAGCTCTTCATTAATAAGCTTAGCCTCTCCTGCCAGATTCTTTCAGCAGCCTCTGGCTTTCGGGCCCAATGTCTTTCTGCTTGTTTCTCTCAATTTCTAGTGCTGAAACCACAAACCTGATTTACCAGTACTCCAAGACATTTAGGGAAAGGGAAGGGGTGGAAGGTGAATGAAGATGATATTCTCCTTCAAAGACAGAGTTCCCAGGCTTCAGGGCAACTGGTCTGCAGGTGAAGATGTTTCAGCTGGCATTAGTAGAGACTGGTCAGGGATCAAGGGCCCTGCCTTTGATCTGTGAGACTCATAGGTTCATACAATTAAAGAAGTAACTTTAGGTTTCCACAATGTCGTAAATCACATTAATTAATACTAAAAGCTTCTGGGGAAAATGTTTTCTTATTTTCATAAAGAAAAGAAAGAATGTGATCAAGTTGTTTTAGCTGAGATTCATAAAGTATTATTTGCTATCAAGGAGTAAAAATTTGTTTATGAAATGACTTTTAAGTAGTTTTGGAAGGTATATTATTTGAGGAAGTAGAATCAACCATGAAAGGAAAGTTAATTTCTCCAAAAAAAACTTTAAATGGTTAATGAGTTTTTAACTTCAATTTTTTTTTTAATGAGTAGTTAGTACAAAATATTTTGGAAGTATTTTATGTTTTAATATTTTATTTCTAACAGCATCCTATCTTTTGATCCTCCAAACATCCCATCATGAATTATAATAGGGTATTAAACTTGTAAAATGCATATTTATTCTTTTTTTTTGAGGGTAGAGACACTTGGATAAAATTTTAAAAATGAAACACTAAGGGAAGTGTTAAATTGTAAGTTTCTGCCTGACAATTGATATTCAGATTGGTCAAAGTTGCTTGGCTTTTTTTCTCTGATAACATCTGGCATTAAAGGAGTGGTACAGAGAGGTGTAGATGCAGTCGGGAAATGCTGTAGCTGAGTGATGTAAGTATTTGCAATTCCTTCGTTTTTCCTTCCCCACGTTTGTGACTTATTTACTAGAAATAGCAACACAACATACTTAGACCCAAGTAGAATCAGTTTCTTACTCAACTTTTGAATAACACAAAGGTCTTAGAAAGCTTTAGCATCTTTTATATACACAATTTATATATTTTTGTTGTATGTTTAATTACATAGTATATCAAAACTCCACAGGATATTATTGATATTGTATTATAAGTTGATATACTTAAGATTTATCCCAACTAGTTATCACTTTGTTCTTAATTTCTCATCTTATCTCAGACTTTCTATCTGAGGTCACTTTTCTTTGGCTGAAAGTACATACTTGAGAAACTTCTCCATTAAAATCTGTTAGTGGGAATATAATTTGCCCCACTATTATGCAGTTGTATTATGCACTATTAAAAACTTTTGTTCTATCATATTTGTATAAGCACATAATATAATTTAGTCAATATAAAAAAACCCTTTTTTTAAATGACTAACCATAAAAATGCCTGTTACTGGCAAATGATCTGGATTGGTAGTTTTTGTTGTTGTTGTTGTGGTTGTTGTTGTTTTTGTTGATCTGAACACATTTTCCTCATTCTGAAAGAGGCAATCTTTGAATACAAAAATTCCATGTGAGCAGTGATTTTTTATTGATTATGTTGAAAATATCCCTGCATGACTTTTGATTTCCATTATTGCGGCTGAGAAGTTAGTAGTTAGTCTAACTTTCATTCTTTGAAAATAAGTGCCTTTCCGTTCCTGTGTTTGCTTTCTTTCAAGATAATTATTTTTGTCTTAGGTACTCTTGGTTCTATCAGGATATATCTCTTGTGTTTTCCTTTTTTATTTACATGGCTTTGAGTAGTTTGATCTTCTTTAATGAACAAATTGGTATTTCTTCAGTTCTGGAAGCTACTTTCAGAAGAGATAGGCAGTATATTCAGTGCTTATAAACCACTGTTAACTCTTCCATACCTGACACTAGCATCTGGGTGGATGCAGCTTCAGTTGTTACTAAAGGGACAATTGACCTCTTACCCACAGCTATCTTCCAGTGGATTATGCAACTTGCATTACATAATGATTAATGGTAACTAAATTGACTTTAATGACTGCTTATTTTCATATTTGTCACTTCCACCATTGGGAAAAGATCAGCACATTGTGACTAAGTTACTTTTGGGTCCCAGCTAATTTATAACAAACATTATCAAAATGTATGATCTCCAGAGCTCCATCTTGGAATGAGAAATCGAATTGAAGATGAGGCTAAAAGGCAACTCTCAACTTCTTATGTGCCTCAGGAGCTGGGACCAGATTCTGGAGACACTTACATGGAGTGTTCCTTTTTGCACAGTATTTCTGCTATAGGTGACCTTTCACTATTACTGTATTGTCAGTCTTACCAATTTTGGAGATGGAGATAATACTCAGACACAGGTAGGATGACGGTGTACCTGCTAAGGATATTTTTTGTTCCAGTGATCAGAGTATATGGAAAATTGATGCTTAGTCTCCTTTGAACCTATGCAGAAGGCACTTAAAGACACAACAACTGCCTGGTCTCTACTGGAGCTCGATATGTCCCAGAAGAAAGGTTACAGGGGCATGACGATGGTTGAGGTTTATCGTTTAAGCAGTATGTTCATTGAACTCTTTGGGCACTATAATGGTTTGCAATTCTGAGTTTTTACCTGGGTATAAATTTCAAATCTGAAGGTCCAATAGAGAGAAGATGATCAATTGGTGCCCCATAAAGCCAGCCTGCATGTTGCCAAATTTACTACATTGTCAGGAAAATTTGCACAGTCATGTTTCAAACACTACTGGATTGGGAAACCTGTGGTGAACTCAGGTATACCCCTCATTTTCCCAAGAAGTTTCATATTTGGACTTCATAGGTGGTGTTACAACAGTGATTTTCCAGAGTTGTGCCAAAGATTTCTACATGCCACAATTTTCTCCCAACATTTCATGGTCTAGTTGATCATTCTTTAACCCAGCTAGAATTTTACAACTCACTGTTTTCTTACTGTAGGCACCTTTGGAAGCTTACCAAGGTACACACACCAGTGCACTGCCCAGATGGGAACACAAGTTTGTCTCTGAGGTTCTTAAGTCACATAGCTATAAAACTTGAGTTGCAAACACCATGGCCAATATGAATGATATCACCATCAGTATAACCAATTGCACTGAAGGCAACTTTGACAAAGGAATTTACTGTTTTCTGTTCTTGAGGAACAAGAACCAATGCTGTTTTTGTTTGTTTGCTCATTTGGTTTTGCTCTATTTATTTATTTTTTTGGCCTAGATGAGGAATCAGTTGTCTTTAGGATTATTCTTATGCTTTTATTTTTAATAGCTTCAGAATTTGTAGAAGCAAATACTTCTGGAGAAGCCTAAATTTTCTGTCAGTCTTCATACTATCTCTGCTATGAGTATTAGAAAGCGATTTTTTCTCTAGTTAATAATGTAGCCATGGTTTAGGTCATTTTTAAGTTATTGTCACCTTTGTTCTTCTTTTAACATCTGACTAGACTCCTCTGAGCGTTTTCTTTTTAGGACCAGCCTCCCGGTCAGACCTGTTGATACTGACTTTTGCACCCAGATCATCTTTAGCATCTCTAGTTCAAAGAATTAGTCTACCAATTTTGCTGTTTTGTTGCTGTGTAACCAGTGGAATGAACATTTGACCAAAATAGGAAGGTTGGCAATAATCAGTGAAAGCTGTACTAATTTTCTGAGGATTACTCCACAAATTGTAAGAGTTTCTTTGGTTGATAGGCTATGTAGAAGGAGACATGAACCTTTCCCCTTCAGAAACTTTTGTAAACATTCAAGTTGATTTTATTTAGGCAAAATGTTGTTAATGTGAGAAAGTACTTGTAATTTTATGTTGTCAGCTCAGTGATGGTTGCCTTCTGAAAACCTCTGAGAATACTCTGAGAGCATCTGAACAAGTGAAAGATGTTCTGTGCTAAGTGTGGCCAACTGAACCAACTTTTTCAATGTGATTTTTATGTTTTTATTAATTAGTGCATTCTAGTAATATGTGATAGTGGGGTTCATTTTGACATGTTCATAGTGCACTCTACATAATATGCCCCATTTCAATTCCTAGCATGTCCCCTTTCCTTCTCCTCCCTCTCTCTGATCCCCTTCCTACAGTACTCATTCTTCCAGGGTCCATGCTTCTAATTTCACATTTGTTCCCAAGAGCATTGTGATATATATCATATAATCATAAAAACAAACATATTAAATACATACCATATGTTATAAATGGTTATATGATATATATGACATAGTAACACATATTTAATACATATTATATGTACTATTATATGATATGAATTATATACATATACATATAATACATGTTTCTATATATGTATATATTGTGCATATTAATGTAAACATATTATATATGTACTATATATGTATATATTATCTATATAACATATAACCATAAAAACAGACATATGTTTTCATGCATCAAGATAGAGAAAGTACTACTGATATCATAGAAAACTCAGGTACTTAAAACTAGTGAATTTTTTTTCAAAGAATTAGAGAAGTTTACAATTTCTTGTTCATGTTTGGAAATGCAGACACAATCAGTATGCAGGAAGCCTTAGTTTTAAAATCTAAAGCAATTTTTATCTTTCTACTAAAGAATATACAAAATCTATTGCAAAATGTACATGCAAAAGCAGCTACTTTATTGCAGATTACATTGTTGCACATGGAAATATGTTGATATTAAGCAACTGTGATTTTCATTTCTGTGTGATATAAGTAAAATTCTGTAAATTGTTCTTCCATACAGAATAGCCATATTCACTATTGTAATGCTAATAATAAATAATACCAATAATGTGAAAAAAAAAAGATAGAGAAAGTAGAAAGACATTGGTCGAAGAATACAAAATTTGAATCAGGTGGAATAAGTTTTTGAGATCTAATGAGCAGTAAGAGAGCTAATTAATAATAATGTTTCGATATTTAAAGTTGCAAAGAATTAATTTCAGATGTTTTCACTCCAAATAAATATGTGAGGAGATATTTATGTTAGTTTTAATCATTCCTTGTTATGCATATGTCAAAACATCACACAATATCCCATACACTTAAGAAGTAACTATATTTCAGTTAAAATTCAAAAACAAATGAAAATTAGAAAGCAATTTGAACAAAAGATAAAAGAATGAAGAACTTTGGTCCTGATAACCACTTTCTCCCAGAAACCAAATTAACTGCCTTTCCTCAGGATGGGAACTCTACTTAGAAATCTTCACACAGCAGCAGTTAGAACACTGCTTCTCTTCTTAATTCCAGGGAAGCAATTCAACCCAGAGATCACTGGTAGGATGGATGGTTTTGGTGACATTAGTCACCTTGTTTTACCCGAACTATTCTTATATTGAATTAATGTTGAAGACATGTGTGAGAGATATATTTAAAGGAGCACATACTGTTATTCCTATGTATATACAACAAACAGAATTTCATTCATAGAGGTTTGCCCATTCTTTCCAAAAATAAACTTGTATGACATGTAAATAGTTGGTCAAATTTATATGAACAAGATTTGATAGCACCTGCTTGTATAGTCATGTCAAAATGGATTCTACTGTTATGTATAACTAAAAACCATCAACAAAAATTTTGATAGGGTTCTCTTTAACTGTATGTTTGGATGTTATTAATATAGAATTAATACCTTTGCCATCCCTTTTATCCTAAGGTGAACCATAATACCAAGGTGAACCTTAGTGTGTCTTTCCTGGATTATCACACACCACAATCGATTTCTGAATAGTAGAGGCATCCCTGGATGCAGTTTCTTCTCATACGCACTACACCATATCATAGAGAATTCCACTCAACTCCTCCAAGGAACCTTGACCTTCCCACATTAATGGAAATGCATATTTCCAAAGTAAGCATGATACCATTTCCATTCTCTTCTGGGGTGATCAAATTTGCACAACATTATGCCTGAGAAGTCTGAGATAATGTTTGAGAGCAGTAGATCAGATTTAGGGGTTGAGGGAACTGTTATCTTTAAAAAGGTGAAGATTTGTGCAGGAGCCATGGGTGTCATTGCCTAAGACCAATGCAGATTTGGATCATGGTGGTGAAGAGGGGAATCTTTGGATGGAACTAGCATTGCTACACAGGATCCGTCTCAAAGCACATAAAATGTTGTAATTCATTAATAGATATCTTATTGTTACACATATCCATGAATTAAAGTGACAAGAATAATTTTAGTACAAGGGATATTATAGCCTCAGAAAGTAAATGTGAGGTATTATGCTGTAATGGCTGAGTTTATGGGGTTTGGAATCACATATAACTCAATTCAATCTGGAGTTACAATTTACCAGCCACAGTTCCTTACAAAAGGTAATTAATCCCCATCATTATATTCTCTCCATCTCTAGGGATGAAAGGGGAACTTATCTTACTAAAGTGGATTGGGTGATATTATTCATAAGGATTTGAAGTATAAAAGACCCTTAGGACAATTCTGAATCTGGAACAGTACAGTTATATTAATATAATATAAAATAATTTTCTAAAAAGTAGAAATATGTTTGAAATATATAATTACTTCAGATGATATAATCCATAATTTTTCCATAATATTCTATTTCCTGAACATTCTATAATATATTCCTTTGCAAGTCTTCTTACATCATTCCTTAGGTAAAGCAAATGAAGGATGTGGAGGGACACACCCTCGATAAAAGAAGGGGATCATATGGGAACCAAATTAAGGTACTGAATACTTTTTCCACCAAATAGTAATTATTTTTAAGCAGAGATGTTGTGTCAAATGCTGAGTCCTTTCCTGTCACCCTCTGCAGTCTTTGATTCAAACAGTGGCCTTATCATGCTGTCAGGGTGAGAGCTCTGCAGTTACTTTTAAAACCTTCATTCCACACAGATGATCTCCTCCAAGTCTCTTGCTTATATGTATTCTTTACATGTCCCTAAAATCAGTGACAGTATCAGGACAAAAACTTGAAAAACGTTTGTATTCATGTTAACTAATTGAGTAGTATTCTATTCCCTTTAGCTTCTCAGAGTCCCTAGTTGTAAAGAAGTGCAGATTATACTCTCCAATCAACAGCTCTAATTCTGTGATGTCATCAGTTACCAGGGGATGCTGCTACATGAGGTTTCCACAGGATCACAGCTTTAATGGCTTTAAATACATGAAAGATCTTTATACTTTCATTTCAGCTGGGACAGTTAAATAATTTACCCATATTTAAAATATAAAGTTATGGTATAAGAAGGACCAGATTCAAAGTCCTGACTTTTAGTCAACTTCCTTCCACCCCTTTTTCTCCAAAACACCTCCACACATACAGTTGTCCAAACATCTCTGTCTTCAAGTGGGAGATGAATGCTTTCACAAGGCTCATGCTGACAAGCACAGAGCCATATCATCATAGTGACCCAATTAAAATGTTTCAGATGCAACTGGATCTAAGATTTAAAACACTAAATAAAAATGAAACAACCTAGATGCCCTTCAATTGATGGTATATATGTACAATGGAATATTACTCAACCATAAAGAATGATAAAATTATGGCATTTGCAGGCAAATGGATGAAATTGGAGACTATCATGCTAAGTGAGATAAGCCAATCTCAAAAAACCGAAGGATGAATGATCTTGCTGATAAGTGGATGATGACACATAATGGGGAGTGGGAGGGGTTAGTGTTAGGGTTAGGGTTAGGGAGGGGGGCAAGAATGGAGGAAGGAAGGACTGTATAGAGGGAAAAGAGAGGGGGGAAAGGGAAAAAATAACAGAATGAATCAAACAACATTACCCTATGTACATTTATGATTACACAAATGGTATGCCTTTACTCTATGTACAAACAGAGAAACCACATGTACCCCATTTGTTTAAAATAAAAAAATGATCCTTTT
Source organism: Sciurus carolinensis (assembly GCF_902686445.1). Taxonomy (NCBI): domain Eukaryota; kingdom Metazoa; phylum Chordata; class Mammalia; order Rodentia; family Sciuridae; genus Sciurus; species Sciurus carolinensis. Next base: position 121,902,688 of record NC_062219.1, read on the forward strand.
AATCAAGGAAATTCTAAGTTTGAAAAGAGGACCTTCACACTGTGTCTCTGACCAGCAACTGATGATGCTGTTCATCTGTGATGCTAATTGGTCTTCAACACTGAGGTTCTCCAATCCAGCATCAAAGTAATGAATACCTTGGTTCTTATTATTTGGGATTTGGGTAGAGACAGGACATAGTTCTCACTACCTGAGACTTGTCTGCTCTTCCCTGACCCAGTCCTCTCCTGTTCTCCAGCATGGTGGGTCTGTGGCTCCGTGGAAGCTCCTGCATGGCAGGTCTGACATTGATACTGATGGCACTGAGCCTTCCCCTGGCTTTGGCCAGGGACACCAGACGTAAGTGCATGCTTCAGGCACAGAGGTGCCATGGGTGGGGGAAGGAAGGGAATGAACTTTCTCAATTTGTCCAGGCCATGCCCCTCAGAATTGTGACATTTTCTTCAGTGGCCAAATGCTTTTATCCTATGCATTCCAAACTCCTTCCTAAGAAATGGAGCAAGAGCCTTCTCTATGAGACTGTGTGAAAGGCCTCCATATATGAACCATTTCAAGCCTTTGCCAATAAAATCTCCAGTCTCAATTCATATTCTCTCAGGGCCTTGGAAGGATTAGAAATAATGTTAAATGAATTCCCCACCCAGCAGTTCCCTTTATTACCTCATTATGCCAGAATAAAAGGAGGTTTCTCTTACAAAATCTAAATTTATATGTATAGTTCTAGTCTTTAATACATGTTGCTTTGTTCCTCTTTTTAAATTAGAAAATAGTCAAATATTCAAGGAGTTGGAAGATTTGTTTGAAAATAGTAGTGAAGGTCAAAAGGAATTGGAAGGGTCTCCCCCAGAATATCCTGTGCTATGTCCTCAACAGGAAGTGAGAAGTTGCTGCCTCTATAAATGGTGAGGATGCTCCAGGAGGCATCCTCCTCTGTCTTCTCTTTCTCCCTGAACTGCACTTTTCTTGACCCTGGATCTCTGTGGGGCAGCTGCTCTTATGGAAGTGGGGATCCCTGTTCCTCTTTCTGCTGTGGTTAGCATCCTTTAGTTGAGGCAGAGATACTCTGTACTTGACAGGACACTATAGAAAATGAGCATCTGTGGGTTGTCCTTTGGTACCATAAAGTATGTAAGGCATCTTCTGAAAACCTGGCACAGTTTAGTGTTCATTTTATGAATCTGTTCTGAACCTTTCTACACAACCAGTTTTTCCTGCATATTATACATTCTGTGACTTGAGCCAATGGGGAATGAAAGAGTTTGAGTAAAATTGTATGAAGATCTAATTTTTTTCAGTCTAAAATGTTCAGCTATCAGCAATTTCATGTGCTTCAAAGTACGCAACCTAAGTGGGGTACAGTGAGAGTGTGAAGGTTGTTAATATCTCATGGGGCTGAAAACCAGTGAGCAAGTCAAGGGAAGCTGTTGGCTTCCTGGGGTCTTATTCCAGAGCTTGTAGATTTCTTCATTGTGCTCTTTACCCCTTATTAGCCATGTCTGGTGTCCTCTATCTCCACTTCATCCCTAGTTTTTAATTTTGTATTTTTATTTTTTAATCCAATGCAATTAATATTACTGAATATCCCTAAGCTTCACACAGATCCTAAGCTCTATAAGAGATCCATCAGAGTAGATGAAACTTAATGTAAATTTTCCTTTCTTTATATTGTCTTGTCTTTGCCTGTAATTGCCTTTATTGGGAGGAGAAAGAGGAAATATTTCTCAATTTCTCACAGATATTACAAGTGATATAATGTGCCATCAGACAACAGGAGTGTTGCAGTTTAATGGTCTTAATAATTGTCTGGATCCCACAGTGATCAATACCCAACCCCAGTAGCTTCATTTAGCCCATAGATATTTTTCTGTGTGGAGTACTACACACTGGGCTCTGTTCTAGGCTGCACGAATTAGATTTGATATGAGAGAAAGCTGCTACTCTCCTGGAACTTACCTAATGACAGAATGAAAGATAATGACACAATAATCATTTAACAAAAAAGAAAATGACAGAGAATAATAAGTGCTCAGAAAAAAAGAAAGGCATCTTCAGGGTGAGGGGCAGGGAGAATTGGGGACTCACCTCAATTCAGGTATGAGGCGTATCCCTGAGAAAGGGGCATTTAGGCGAGACAAGAATAAAGAGAAGGGAGTCAGGAAAAGACCTAAGGGAGAAGAGTTCCAGGGAGAGGGAACAGAGGAGAGGCCAAAGGTGGGAAGTTGTGTGCTGTGCTTAAGGGGCAGAAAGAAGTCTGGAGTGCCTGGCGCTGAGTGACTGAGGGAGTGGCTTGGAGCCCCAAAGGATGAGGTAGGTGGAGGGGAAGCCAGGGGTCTAATCAAGTAGGCTTGGAGAGCAAGGGTGAGAAATTCCAATGTTATTTAAACTGATGTCAGGAGCTACTGGAAAGTTGCAAGAAGAGTTGATTCATATTAAATTAGAAAAATAATTGTAGCTCCTACATGGAGATTGGATTGTTGAAGTTCACTTGTGGAGTTGGGAGACCAGTTGAGAGCACAGTAGAATTCTCCAAGGAAGATAAGCTAGTGGCTTCATTTAGTTTGGTCATGATGAAGAGAATGATGAAGATAAGGTGGATGGTATGGGCATATTTTTCATAGGTAGTTAATAGATTAAACTAAGAAGGGGTAGAAAAAATATGAGGATTTTGTCTTCATATTGAGGCAGATGATGGTGATACTATTGAGGCAGGTGAGACTGAGCTAGGACAAAATTTCAAGTAGGTGGTTAGAAATAACTTTTTAAAATTTAAATGTGAGGTAATTTTTTTTAAAAAAATGATGTGGCACCTTGGAGAGGTCAGTTGGACATGAGAGAGAGCAGTTCAGGGTGAAGACAAAGCTAGAGGAATATTTCCTGGCAGCATTGACACCATTCTGTGTTACATTCCACACAATTCAAAAAGATTACACAGGGAAAAAGATTGTGTGTAGAAAACAAGAAGAGGGACGGCACCATTTAAGGGGACTGGGACGGAGGACGCGGGATGTTGGAGGAACACCAAAGTTGTGGGGCACTCAAGTCAAGGAAGGAGACTTCTCCAAAGAGGAGGGCGTGGCCAGTGGTGGTGAGACACCAGGGCAGGTGAGGGAGAACAGGAGAGGAGTGGGCACTGGGTTCCCTGGACGTGACCTTTGCAGTCAGTGGAGTGTGCAGTTAGGAAACTGGATTGTGCTGAGAGAAGAGAGTGGGAGCTGCAGAGGGAAGGGTGGGTGGAGACGACTGTTGTGAGTGGCTGGCCTGATGGGAGGACCGTGCTCAGGGGGCCAGCTGGACCGAAAGTAACAGAACAAAGAGCCTGAAGAGAAGACAGCGGACTCAAGAACTAGACAGACGTGTTCAGTTATTAGCAAGGAAGCACCTGGAGCCCTGCTGGGCACAGTGCTGCCTGCCAATGCAAAAAGTCATCATTGAAACAGACAATATTTGCTAGTGACTTAGAAGATAGGGAGGAGAATAGAGTGATGGCCATATCAATCTGGCGTCTGACAGCATGGAGCACTGTAACAACACCACACCTGCTGCGTCTGGTGTCTGGAGGAGCTCAGAAAACTAGATCCATCAGGGTTGTTACTGTCATCTCCAGCAAGTCGAGTGGGCTTTTCATGGTTTCAGTGAATAAGATTCACAAAAGATGAAGCAGCACCCTCCAGGTTACCATTTAAACACTCCCTCCAGTGTCTGAGCAGAGACCCTCTAGGGAAATTCACTAAGGAAGCCACACTAATCTCTGACTCCGTGGTGAATGCACAGTGTTCAGGACACTGGTTAACTGATCCTGTGTTCTCCCATGTCATCTTCTGGGATCTTTCCCCCTGTGCTCCCAGGGTCCCCACTACAATTCCTACCAATTGGCTTGTGCCCATCAGGGCCTTCAATGACAATACTTAGTACTGTTAAAATTTCAGTATTCTACAACTTTTGAAGATTTTTATCTGATAAACTTTTATCATATTGAAACACTTGTGACTTACTCGTCATTAACCATGTGATGGCTTACACAATCTTCATCTGCCAGTTCACTTGCAAACATGAGCATGGCCTCACATCTGTGCCAAATATTTGTTAAGGTCAATGGCTTCATAGTAACCTCTATCAATTGACTTCTTTCAGAAAGCAGTGCATTTGAAGCCTCTTTAAACTGCAGTAAGCATAGAACTCTACAACTCTTTTTTCTTTTTTTAATAGTTTATTTATTTTGATTCATTGTAAACAAATGGGGTACAACTTGTTTCTCTGATTGTACATGAAGTAGACTCATACCATTTGTGCAATCATACATGTTGATAGGGTAATGACATTTGTCTCATTCTGTTATTTTTTCCTTCCCCCCGACCCCTCTTTTCCCACTATACAATCCATCCTTCCTTCATTCTTGCCCCCCTTCAACCCCCCCATTATGTATCACCATCAGCTTATCAGAGAAATCATTCGGTCTTTGGTTTTTTGAGATTGGCTTATCTCACTTAACATGATATTCTCAAAATTCATCCATTTGCCTGCAAATGCCATGATTTTATTCTTCTTTATGGCTGAGTAATATTCCATTGTGTATGTATACCACAGTTTCTTTTTTTTTTATTTATTTATTTTTTTTTTACATTTACATAGGGTAATGATGTTTATTTTATTTTTCCCCTCCCCCCCACCCCTCCCACCCCTCTTTTCCCTCTACACAGTCCTTCTTTCCTTCATTCTTACTGCTCTCCTTTGCCTAACTCTAAATCTAACCCTAAACCTAATGCTAGCCCCTCCAACCCCCCATTATATGTCCTCATCCGCTTATCAGCGAGATCATTCGTCCTTTAGTTTTTTGAGATTGGCTTATCTCACTTAGCATGATATTCTCTAATTTCGACCATTTGCCTACAAATGTCATAATTTTATCATTCTTCATTGCGGAGTAATATTCCATTGTATAAATATGCCACAGTTTCTTTATCCATTCATCTATTGAAGGGCGTCTAGGTTGGTTCCACAACCTAGCTATTGTGACTTGAGCAGCTATGAACATTGATGTGGCTGCATCACTGTAGTATACTGATTTTCAGTCCTTTGGGAATAGGTCAAGAGTGGAATAGCTGGGTCAAATGGTGGTTCCATTCCAAGTTTTCTAAATAATCTCCACACTGTGTTCCTGAGTGGCTGCACTAATTTGCAACCCCACCAGCAATGTATGAGTGTACCTTTTCCCCACATCTTCACCAACACCTATTGTTGCTTGTATTCTTGATAATTGCCATTCTAACTGGGGCCAGATGAAATCTTAGGGTAGTTTTGATTTGCATTTCTCTTATTACTAGGGATGTTGAACATTTTTTCATATATCTGATGATTGCTTGTAGAAATTCTTCTGTGAAGTGTCTGCTCATTTCCTCAATCCATTTGTTGATTGGGCTATATGTATTCTTGGTGTAAAGTTTTTGAGTTCTTTATAGATTCTGGAGATTAGTGCTCTATCTGAAGTATGTGTGGAAAAGATTTTCTCCCACTCTGTAGACTCTCTCTCCACATTCCTGATAGTTTACTTTGCTGAGAAAAAGTTTTTTAGTTTGAATTTATCCCAATTATTGATTCCTGCTTTTATTTCTTGTGCTATGGGGGTCACGTTAAGGAAGTCTGATCCTAAGTCAACATGATGAAGATTTGGACCTACTTTTTCTTCCATAAGGTGCAGGGTCTCTGGTCTGATTCCGAGGTCCTTGATCCATTTTGAGTTGATTTTTGTGCAGGGTGAGAGATAGGGGTTTAGTTTCCTTCTGCTGCATATGGATTTCCAGTTTTCCCAGCACCATTTGTTGAAGAGTCTATCTTTCTCCATTGTATGTTTTTGGCACCTTTGTCTAGTATGAGAAAACTGTATTTATATGGGTTTGTGTCCATGTTCTCTATTCTGCACCATTGATCTACCTGTCTATTTTGGTGCCAATGCCATTTGTTACTATTGTTCTTAGTATAGTTGAAGTTCTGGTATTGTGATACCCCTGCTATACTCTTCCTGCTAAGGTTGCTTTAGCTATTCTAGGTTTCTTATTCTTCCAGAAGAATTTCATGATTGCTTTTCTATTTCTATGAGGTAAATCATTGGGATTTTAATTGGAATTGCATTGAATTTGTATAGCAATTTTGGTAGTATGGCCATTTTGACAATATTAATTCTGCCTATCCAAGGACAATGGAGATCTTTCCATCTTCTGAGGTTTTCTTTAATTTTTTTCTTTATCGTTCTATAGTTCTCATTGTAGAGGTCTTTCATCTCTTTAATTAGATTGATTCCCAAGTATTTTTTTTTTTTGAGGGTATTGTGAATGGGGGTAGATTTCCTAATTTCTTTCAGAGGATTCATCACTTATGAAGAAAAATGCATTAGACTTATGAGCATTGATTTTATATCCTGCTACTTTATTGAATTCATTTATGAGTTCAAGAAGTTTTCAGGTGGAAATTTTCGGTTCCTCAAAATATAGAATTATGTCATCAGCAAATAGAGATAGTTTGAGTTCTTCTTTTCCTTTTCGTTTCCCTTTAATTTCTTTTGTCTGTCTAATTGCTCTGCCTAGAGTTTCAAGGACGATGTTGAATAGAAGTGAAGAAAGAGGGCATCCCTGCCTTGTTCCAGTTTTTAGGGGGAATGCTTTCAGTTTTTCTCCAATAAGAATGATGTTGGCTGTGGGCTTAGCACAGATAGCCTTTACAATGTTGAGGTATGTTGCTACTATCCCTAGTTTTTCTAGTGTTTTGAGCATGAAGGGGTGCTGTATTTTATCAAGTGCTTTTTCTGCATCTACTGAAATAATCAAGTGATTGTTAACTTTAAGTCTGTTGATATGGTGAATTACATTTATTGATTTCCAGATGTTGAACCAACCTTGCATCCCAGGATAAAACCCACTTGATCATGTTGCACTATCTTGTTAATATGTTTTTGAATGTGATTTGCTAAAATTTTGTTAAGAACTTTTGCATCTATGTTCATTAGGGATTTGGGTCTGAAATTTCCTTTCCTCGATGTGTCTGTGTCTGGTTTTGGTATCAGGGTGATATTAGCTTCATAGAATGAGTTTGGAAGGGTCCCCTTCTCTTCTATTTCATGGAATACCTTCAGAAATATTGGAATGAACTCTTCTTTGAAGGTCTTGTTGAACTCTGCTAAGAATTCATCAGGTCCCGGATTTTTTTTTTGTTGGTAGGCTTTTGATGACTTCTTCTAGTTCATTGCTTGAAATTGATCTATTTAAATTGTGTATGTCCTCCTGATTCGATTCGTGTGGATCATATGTCTCTAGAAACCTGTTGATGTCTTCTAGATTTTCTATTTTGTTGGAGTATAGATATTCAAAATAACTTCTAATCATGTTTTGTATTTCAATAGTGTCTGTCGTGTTTCCTTTATCATCCCCAATTTTAGTAATTTGAGTTTTCTCTCTACTTCTCTTTGTTAGTGTGGCTAAGGATTTACCAATTTTGTTATTTTTTCAAAGAACTAATTCTTTATTTTGTCAATTTTTCGATTGTTTCTTTTGTTTCAATTTCATTGATTTCAGCTCTGAGTTTAACTATTTCCTGTCTTCTACTACTTTTGGTGTTGGTCTGTTCTTCTCCTTTTGGGGCTTTTTACCTGTTCTTCATGAAACATGATTTTGTGGTTAAAACATTTCAACACAGATGTCATCCTGGCGGCATTAACAGCCCAAACTTCACTTTTGACAAGCTGCAATCCCACGTGGTGTGTGGAGAGTTGTACCTGGACAATGGAATTTGTAGGTTTATCACAACTCAGTTTGCTGGCAACAAATTTAAGCTACTGATACAAAATCATTATAGAATAGTCTAAAATACATGTCTAATTGTTCATACTTTCTTTTTTGAGAAATTATGCACAATAAAATACAACTTTCATAAATTGTGGATTGGGCTTACTCCAGTTGCTTCCCTGGCAGGGGAGTTTGCTAAATTATCTGATCCAAAATATCTATAGTGCTGAGGTTGGAAACATTGACTTACTTTGTGCTGCTTCTGAAAAATCTAGGCTCACATGTACAAATTCTTGCCTTCTATTTCGGTTCTTTTTGGTTTTATTTTTTTAGTTCATTACAGTATAAAACAAACAAAAAATCTAAAATTAGGCAGTTTTGGAGATGCGTTACTTTCTTGCTGAAACCATTCAATGAACGTATTTCAAGACCTCCATTCTTAATTTTTAAAAATGAGAACTTTCTAGTTCACACAGTATTTGGGTTCACTCCTCCAACATCATATATGCATGGAATTTGATTTCAGTTCATAAATCCCTCTTTTCCCTCCCGACCCCCTTGCCAGTCTCCTTCCTCTGTTCTCTTGGTCTTCCTTTCACTCATGTTTTTATTTATTTTTTATTGTTTATTCGTTCTTATATATAAAGGTGAAATTCAATGTCATATATTTATATATGGACATCACCTGAGTTTTTTTAAATTTATTTTTATTGTAAACAAATGGGACACATGTTGTTTCTGTTTGTACATGGAGTAACAGCATACCATTTGCGTAATCATACATGTACATAGGGTAATGGTGTTTGATTCATTCTGTTATTGTTTCCTTCTCCCCCACCCCTCCCACCCCTCTTTCCCCTCTATACAGTCCCTCCTTCCTCCATTCTTGCCCCCCCTCCAACCCCCCATTATGTGTCATCATTCGCTTATCAGTGAGAGCATTCATCCTTTGGATTTTTGAGATTGGCTTATCTCACTTAGCATGATATTCTCCAATTTCATCCATTTGCCTGCAAATGCCATAATTTTATTCTTCTTTATAGCTGAGTAATATTCCATTGTATATATATACCACAGTTTCTTTATCCATTCATCAGTTGAAGGGCATCTAGGTTGGTTCCACACTCTGGCTATTGTGAATTGAGCAACTATGAACATTGATGTGGCTGCATCACTGTAGTATGCTGATTTTAAGTCCTTTGGGTATAGGCCGAGGAGTGGGACAGCTGGGTCAAATGGTGAATCCATTCCAAGTTTTCTAAGGAATCTCCATACTGCTTTCCAGAGTGGCTGCACTAATTTGCAGCCCCACCAGCAATGTATGAGTGTACCTTTCTCCCCACATCCTGTCCAACACCTATTGTTGTTTGTATTCTTGATAATCACCATTCTAATTGGGGTGAGATGGAATCTTAGGGTAGTTTTGATTGGCATTTCTCTTGTTACTAAAGATGGTGAACATTTTTTCATGTTTGTTGATTGCTTGTAGATCTTCTTCTGTGACGTGTCTGTTCATTTCCTTAGCCCTTTTGTTGATTGGGTTATTTGTATTCTTGGTGTAGAGTTTTTTGAGTTCTTTATAGATTCTGGAAATTAGTGCTCTATCTGAAGTACGAGTGGCAAAGATATTCTCCCACTCTGTAGGCTCTCTCTTCACTTTGCTGTTAGTTTCCTTTGCTGAGAGAAAGCTTTTTAGTTTGACTCTATCCCAGTTATTGATTCTTGCTTTTATTTCTTGTGCTATGGGAGTCCTGTTAAGGGAGTCTGATCCTAAGTCAACAAGTTGAAGATTTGAACCTACTTTTTCTTGTATTAGATGCAGGGTATCTTCACCTGAGTTTTTGAGAGATCATTCCAAATTTCCTTCTTTCACGTCCCTCCTCTTCCTTCTCGATTTTCTTCTTCTACTCTACCGATCATCTCTATATCTTTTTGATATCCTATCCTCCCCTCCTTCTTTCCTTTATATAACTCTAACTTCCACATATGAGAAAAATATTCAACCTTTGAATTTCTGAATATGGCTTATTTCACTTAACATAATGTTCTCCATTTCCATCCATTTACCAGGAAGTGCCATAATTTCATACTTTTTCTGACTGAGTTAAAAAATATGTGTATCTTACCATCTCTCTTAACTTTCGGGAACTTGCTCTCATAAGTTATTGTGTTAGTAAGGTTTTTTTTTGTTTTCACTGTGAACAAAATACTCGCATGATCAATTTAGAGGAGGAAAGTTTTATTTGGGGGTCACTGTTTCACAAGCTTAGTCCATGATTAGTCAAATCTATTGCTCTGGGGTTGAGGTGAGTCAGAAACATTGTGGTTGAAGGGCTTCATGGAGGAAAGTTGCTAAGCTAATGGCAGTCAAGAAGCTGAAAGAGACAGAGAGAGAGAGAGAGAGAGAGAGAGAGAGAGAGAGAGAAAGGAGCCAGGGACAAGATATAATCCAAGACCACACTCCCAATGACCTTCTTCCTTCTTGGTAGAGCTACACCTTACTTTTCTATAGTCATGACCCATTAGTTATTCAAATCAAATTGATTAGTGTAGTGATGAGGTTACATCTTTCATAATTTAATCATTTCACCTGTGCACATTCCTGCATTGCCTTACCTGAGCTTTAGGGGGGAATACCTCATATCCAAACTATACAAGTCATAAATATTGATGACAACCTCAAGTATTTTTTGTTAAATGCTTCAGATTTCTGTGATAAGACTCTTGTGCTATTGATAAATTCAGATTCTCCCATTCACTTTACTCCTTTTTAATCACCATTTTTAGAATCCTTTTTTGAAATTTCAGAGAAATCCAGCAGAGAAACAGTAAAAATATTTGATATTGTCACTGGAGTCCTAGGCCAGACTCCTGACTCTGAGGACCCAACCAATCATGACTGGCTATTTCCCCCCAAAATCAAACAGAAAAATAATGGTGAAAGTATGAAAGGAATGTTAATCAGTGTAGCCCACCTGGAAGATAACGGACCCATGTCCTTAGCCCTGTATTCAAGGATCTGACAATAACTTTGAGGTTTTTCAGAAATGAAATGAGGGCAAAGGATGGGGGTTTTGCCTAGCTGGAGGCTTTTCACAGCTGGAAAATCAGGTGATGTGGATCATCAGTTGACATGGTCCATTGTATCTCAGGATTGGTCAGTGATAAGAAAGTGCTATTGGGGGAGATGCAGGAAGGGCATCATTTTGACTCATCCTAAGATGTTTATTGGATCAGACCTTGTTCCTGAAATTCAAGGTGATTCAGAGTAAAGAAGATGGATGCAAAATGGAGGCAGATTTGCCAAGTTTTTCACCCCACTTTTAGCCACCCATCACACAATCACCCCTTGGTGTGAGGTTTAATATTTATAGAGGGACAGTCTCTAGGGCTGGACTAGTGATGGAGTCAGGGTGGAGTTGTGTGATTTTGAGTCATTTCCCCCTTGACTTGTGCGTTGCCCCATGTTAATTTTGTGGCAAGGACAAGGGCTGAGAGCAAGGGTTAAGAATGGGCCAGCTGCTGACAAGTTGTTTGCTGTGCATGTCAAAGCTTCATGGGTGGCCCTGCTTCATGGGTGGTGCTCTGCCCCAGTTGCTGAGAACTGCCTCTGTGCTGAGAGCTGCTCTTCCTTAGGAGGACTCCTGAATATATTTCAAACTGAGAAACTTCAGTCAAGGTGAAGGATTCTGTCTTCCCAGAGGGACCAGACCAGTGGAGATCAGTCATCAGAGTGAGACTTAACTACTGGCTGCTGGTGATTTACTATCAACAATTTTTAAAGATGGGGTTTGTTGAGCTTTCTAGACTAGGAAAGTCAGATAAGGGATTGTAGACCTGTGTTTGATGGTGATCTTAATCTCCCCAAACCTCTTTACATAGTATAAATTCAAAATCCTGACATCTACCACAGGCATTCAAGTGTCCTACTCCCTATGATTTCTTTCCTGACTGTGCTTTGGTGCCCCATTGTTTCTGTTTCTTGGAAAAGTTCATCGATTCTTTCAACTTTATCACAGGATATTACTTTTTCCTGAATGTGCCTTCCTTTCCCCCAAATATATACATACCCCACACTTCCTCTAGCTCACATCAGTTTAACCTTCCATGGCATATTTTAAATGTCACCCCTCAATGTCATTCTTTGCACCCTATTGTCGTTTAGCTGTTCCTGTTGTTCTCTGTTAATAGAACCCCACACTTGTGACCTTTCTCTTTCCTGCATGACCTCTGGTGTGCTTGTCTTAGGTCCCTCAGTTTTACTAATTGATGTTCCAGGAATATGTGGACGGTGGTGGTGGTGGTGGTGGTCCTCATACAGACCTACTGTAGACCTCACCCAGTCTGCCCCCATTGGTTACCTTGTGATACCTGATTAATGTTGTCCAATTTCCCCCCACTGGTTACTTTAGAAGACCTAACTAGAATACTGTCCACTCTACCTCCATTGGTCGTTTTAAAACATGGAACCTGTGGTGGAGTGGTCATGGTGACGAGTTCGCGGTGGAGGGAGTTGCCATGGTAATGAGGGACCTAGGGACAGACCTGTCCCTGGCTGGTCCTCCAGAGGCATCCTTCTTATCCCTGCCTCCTTCACCTCGGCGTCCCGACATCTCACCCGCCCAGTGCCCCCTGTGTGGACGTCAGTGTCCTCCCAGGGCCGCCTGTGTGAGAGGGTCCTTCCTGTCCCCACAGCTCGCTTCTTGGAGCAGTCTACAAGTGAGTGCCATTTCTACAACGGGACGCAGCGGGTGCGGTTCCTGGACAGATACTTCTACAACCGGGAGGAGTATGTGCGCTTCGACAGCGACGTGGGGGAGCACCGCGCGGTGAACGAGCTGGGGCGGCGGTCAGCCGAGTACTGGAACAGCCAGGAGGACCTCCTGGAGCGGGCTCGGGCCGCGGTGGACACCTTCTGCAGACACAACTACGGGGTTTTCCAGAGCTTCACTGTGGAGCGGAGAGGTGAGCAGGGGCTGGGCGGCCAGGGAGAGAGGGAGGGTGTGTGTGTGTGTGTGTGTGTGTGTGAGAAAGAATGTGTGTGTGGGTGTGTGTGTGTGTGAGAAAGAATGTGTGTGTGAGTGTGTGTGTGTGAGAAAGAATGTGTGTGTGGGTGTGTGTGAATATTTGTGAGAGAGAATGTGTGTGAGTGTGTTTGTGAAAGAGTGTGTGTTGAGAGTGTGTTTGATAGAGTGTGTGTGTGTGAGAGTGTGAGAGAGAGAATGTGTTTGTGAGAAAGAGTGTTGAGAGAGTGTGTGTGATATAGAGTGTGTGAGGGAGACTGTGTGAAAGAGTGTGAGAGAGAATGTGTATGTGAGAGATGGTGTGAGAGAGAGTGAGTGTGTGTGAGAGTGTGTGTGTGTGTAAGACAGTGTGTGTGAGAGAGAAAATGTGTGTGAGAGAGAATGTGTACATGTGAGAGAGAATGTGTTTGTGTGTGTGGTGTGAGAGACAAAGAGACAGAGAGAGAAAGAGAGGTGAGAAGTTAAAGTGCCTGAGGGAGCAGCCTTGAGGTCCACCATGTTGTGTCAGTGTGCTGGGCTGGAGCTGGGGAGCCAGTGCTGTGGTGGAGCTGCTGAGGTGAGGGAATCCTGACCCCAGAGTCACAGCTGGGCTGGGACAGGAGCAGTGAGGTCCCAGGGAGGGGGTGTGTCACTTAGCCCTGGTGGCCCCCATGGAGAGGTGAGATGGGAGATGGGAGATGGGAGATGGTAGTGAGTGGCTCTGCAGGGCTGGCCATGGAGGGAGTTTGGCTGGGGGAATGGAGGCACATGGGGAAGGGGAACTTAGGAGTTTGTGGTTGGGTGTAGCTTTACATTTATTTGCCAAATGTTATTACCATGCTAAGAAGTACATCTTATCTCTGGGGTTCTCACTGTTTTTGAAGTGATTTTAAGGGTTCTCAGGATAGTGATTCTGAAAACACTGTTGATCTATTTTGTGTATATTATGCTTCCATTTATTACTTTCCATGAGAATTTTAGCACTGTATTTATGAAACATGCTCCAATATTGTTAGTGATGATTTAGCATCAATTTTAACTCAATCCTTTAGTGGTATTGTGACAATGTTTTCCATCAAGCGTTCCTTGAGGAGAGAGGGAAATGGTGGTGGATGATGTGAGGAGGCTGGTCACACACTGTCCTTGGCATACACCGTTTTTAATCCAGTAGGCCCTGAGGTCACAGTGTGCTGGACTTGTTTCCACAGCATGTCATTGAAAGTCAAATATCAGACTCTTTAGTGTGGGGGAGTGTGGGATTACCTTTGACCTTTTTGAGACTTAGTTTACTTCTAAATTTCCTACTGTTTCTTGGCTTGTTCTTTTGCTTTCCTAGGACATGGGTTTTTACCTAGTTGAAATGGTGCTGAAACTGCACTTTGAATTACAATTTTGTTACTTAACATAAATATATTACTGTTTTTATATTTTATGTGATTGAATATTAAATCTTTGTGTAGTTGTAACAAAATTTACCTCCATTTTTCTTTGTTAGATCTTGTTTCAAAACTGTCAAATACAGGCCTCCCTTGGTGTGTTGGCTCTCTGTCACAATGACAAAGCACCTGCCAAAGACAACTTAAAAGGAGGAAAGTTATTTTGTCCCATGTCTCAGAGGTTTCAGTCCTTATTCCCTTAGCTACACAGTTCATCCAGGTAGAAGGACATGGGAGAGGAGACTACTTACTTCATGGTTCCTACAAATCAAACAGGAGGAGGGACCAGTGTCCCAATATCATCTTCAAGGACATACCCCACCAATGATGTAACTTCCTTTGCTAAGCCCTACTTCCTAAAGAGTCCACTGCCTCCCAGTAGTGCCCCTGACTAGTGACAAGGCCTTAGCACATGACCTTTTGGGGGCATTTAGTACAAATCATAGTATCAGGTATGGGGCAGAGGGTAATTTAGTTCTAGGATCCCAGTGGATACAGAAATATGTGAATGTTGAAGTCCTTTATACAAAACCTTCTAGGAACTACTCATAACTTATGCACATCTTCCTGTGTACTTGACAGAATCTCAGGATTACTTGTAATACCAAATGTAAATGTTTGGTGAATAGTTGTAATTCTGTATTGCTTATGGAATAATAATGAGGAAAAAAAGTCTCTACAGATAAGGAACAAATACAGTTTTTTCCTGCTGTGTTTAGTTATCTAAAGTTAGTTGAATACTGGGATGCAGAAGCTGCTGATACAAGGGTCTATTGTAGTTCAAAAGTTGATATTCTAAAATTTTATTTTCTCTTTCTTTGATTTCTAAGGTTCTCAAACTTTTTTTCACATTTATTTGCCAAATGTTGCTACCATGCTAAGAATTATCTTTAATCTCTGGAATGCCCACATTTTAAAATAATTTATTTATTTTGATTCATTGTAAACAAATGGGGTACAACTTGTTTCTCTGGTTGTACATGAAGTAGACTCATACCATTTGTGTAATCATACATATACATAAGGTAATGATGTTTGTCTCATTCTGTTATTTTTCCTTCCTTGCACTAGTCCCACCCCTCTTTTTCCTCTATACAATCCATCCTTCCTCCATTCTTGCTTCCCTCCCAACCCCCGTTTTGTATAACCATCCACTTATCAGAGAGATCATTCGTCCTTTGGTTTTTTGGGATTGGTTTATCTCACTTAGCATGATATTCTCCAACTTCACCCATTTGCCTGCAAAAAACCATAATTTTATTCTTCTTTATGGCTGAGTAATATTCCATTGTATATATATACCACAGCTTCTTTATCCATTCATCTATTGAAGGGCATCTAGGTTGGTTCCACTATCTGGCTATTGTGAATTGAGCAGCTATGGACATTGATGTGGCTGCATCACTGTAGTACGATGACTTTAAGTCCTTTGGGTATAGGCCAAGGAGTGGGATAGCTGGGTCAAATGGTAGTTTCATTCCAAGTTTTCTAAGGAATCTCCACACTGCTTTACAGAGTGGCTGTACTAATTTGCAACCCTACCAGCAAGGTTTGAGTGTACCTTTTTCTCCACATCCTCGTCAGCACCTATTGTTGCCTGTATTCTTGATAATTGTCATTCTAATTAGGGAGAGATGGAATGTTAGGGTAGATTTTATTTGTATTTCTCTTATTACTAGAGATGTTGAACATTTTTTCAGATATCTGTTGATTGCTTGTGTCTGCTCATTTCCTTTGCCCATTTGTTGATTGGGTTATTTGTATTCTTGGTGTAAAGTTTTTTAACTTCTTTATAGATTCTGGAGATTAGTGCTCTATCTGAAGTATGTGTGTAAAAGATTTTCTCCCACTCTGTAGGCTCTCTCTTCACGTTGTTGATAGTTTCCTTTGCTGAGAAAAAGCTTTTTAGTTTGAATCTAACCCAATTATTGATTCCCACTTTTATTTCTTGTGCTTTGGGAGTACTGTTAAGGAAGTCTGGTCCTAAACTGCCATGATGAAGATTTGGACCTAATTTTTCTTCTATAAGGTGCAGGGTCTCTGGTTTGATTCCAAGGTCCTTGATCCATTTTGAGTTCAGTTTTGTGCAGGGCGAGAGATAGGGATTTAGTTTCATTCTGCTGCATATGGATTTCCAGTTTTCCCAGCACCATTTGTCGACAAGGCTATCTGTTCTCCATTGTATGTTTTTGGCACCTTTGTGTAGTACGAGAAAACTGTATTAATGTGGGTTTGTCTCTGTGTCCTCTATTCTGTACCAATGATCTATGTGTCTATTTTGGTGCCAATACCATGCTGTTTTTGTTACTATTGCTTTGTAGTATAGTTGAAGGTCTGGTTTTGTGATAACCCCAGCTTCACTCTTCCTGCTAAGGATTGATTTAACTCTTCTGGGTCTCTTATTCTTCCAAATGAATTTCATGATTGCTTGGTCTATTTCTATGAGGTAGGTCATTGGGATTTTAATTGGAATTGCATTGAATCTGTGTAGCACTTTTGGTAGTATGGCCATTTTGACAATATTAATTCTGCCTATCCAAGAACATGGGAGATCTTTCCATCTTCTCAGGCTTTCTTTAATTTCTTTAGTGTTCTGTAGTTCTCATTGTAGAGGTCTTTCACCTCTTTTTTTATTTTTATTGTAAACAAATGGGATACATGTTGTTTCTCTGTTTGTACATGGCGTAAAGGCATACCATTTGTGTAATCATAAATTTACATAGGGTAATGTTGTTTGATTCATTCTGTTATTTTTCCCTTTCCCCCTACCCTTCCCACCCCTCTTTTCCCTCTATACAGTCCTTTCTTCCTCCATTCTTGCCCCCCTCCCTAACCCTAACTCTAACCCTAACACTAACTCCTCCCACCCCCCATTATTTGTCACCATCCACTTATTAGCGATATCATTCGTCCTTTGGTTTTTTGAGATTGGTTTATCTCACTTAGCATGATATTCTCCAATTTCATCCATTTGCCTGCAAATGCCATAATT
Source organism: Sciurus carolinensis (assembly GCF_902686445.1). NCBI lineage: Eukaryota > Metazoa > Chordata > Mammalia > Rodentia > Sciuridae > Sciurus > Sciurus carolinensis. The sequence goes on from NC_062219.1 coordinate 121,919,891, forward strand.
TTATCATTCTTTATGGCTGAGTAATATTCCATTGTGTATATATATATATATATATATACATATATATATATACCACAGTTTCTTTATCCATTCATCAATTGAAGGGCATCTATGTTGGTTCCACAATCTGGCTATTGTGAACTGAGCAGCTATGAACTTTGATGTGGCTGTATCTCTGTAATATGCTCAATTTAAGTCCTTTGGGTATAGGCCAAGGAGTGGGATAGCTGGGTCAAATGGTGGTTCTATTCCAAGTTTTCTAAGGAGTCTCCACACTGCTTTCCAGAGTGGCTGCACTAATTTGCAACCCCACCAGCAATGTATGAGTGTACCTTTCTCCCCACATCCTCGCCAACACCTGTTGTTGCTTGTATTCTTGATAATCGCCATTCTAATTGGGGTGAGATGGAATCTTAGGGTGGTTTTGATTTGCATTTCTCTTATTACTAGAGATGTTGAACATTTTTCCATATGTTTGTTGATTGCTTGTAGATCTTCTTCTGTGAAGTGTCTATTCATTTCCTTAGCCCATTTGTCGATTATTTGCATTCTTGGTGTTGAGTTTTTTGAGTTCTCTATAGATTCTGGAGATTAGTGCTCTATCTGAAGTATGATTGGCAAAGATTTTCTCCCACTCTGTAGGCTCTTTCTTTGCATTGCTGATAGTTTCCTTTGCTGAGAGAAAGCTTTTTAGTTTGAATCTATCCCAGTTATTGATTCTTGGCTTTTATTTCTTGTGCTATGGGAGTCCTGTTGAGGAAATCTGGTCCTAAGCCGACATGTTGAAGCTCCGGACCTACTTTTTCTTCTATAAGATGCAAGGTCTCTGGTCTGATTCCGAGGTCCTTAATCCATTTTGAGTTTAGTTTCGTGCATGGTGAGAGATATGGGTTTAGTTTCATTCTGTTTCATATGGATTTCCAATTCTCCCAGCACCATTTGTTGAAGAGGCTATCTTTCTCCATTGCATATTTTTGGCCCCTTTGTGTAGTATGAGAAAATTGTATTTATTTGGGTTTGTGTCCGTGTCCTCTATTCTGTACCATTGATCCACCTTTCTATTTTGGTACCAATACCATGCCGTTTTTGTTACTATTGCTTTGTAGTAGAGTCGAAGATCTGGTATTGCTATACCCCCTGGTTCTTTCACCTCTTTTGTTAGATTGATTCCCAAGTACTTTATTTTATTTTTTTGAAGCTATTGTGAATAGGGTAGTTTTCCTAATTTCTCTTTCAGAGGATTCATCACTTATGAAGAAAAATGCATTAGATTTATGTGCATTGATTTTATATCCTGCTACTTTACTGAATTCACATATGAGTTCTACAAGTTTTCTGGTGGAGTTTTTTGGATCCTCTAAATATAGAATAATGTCATCAGCAATAGGGATAGTTTGAGTTCTTCTTTTCCAATTCGTATCCCTTTAATTTCTTTGGTTTGTCTAATTGCTCTGGCTGGAGTTTCAAGAACGATGTTGAATAGAAGTGGTGAAAGAGGGCATCCCTGCCTTGTTCCAGTTTTTAAGGGGAATGCTTTCAGTTTTTCTCCATTAAGAATGATATTGGCCATGGGCTTAGCATAGATAGCCTTTACAATGTTGAGGAATGTTCCTACTATTCCTATTTTTTCTAGTGTTTTAAGCATGAAGTGATGCTGTATTTTATCAAATGCTTTTTTTGCATCTATTGAAATAATCATGTGATTCTTAACTTTAAGTCTGTTGATATGGTGAATGACATTTATTGATTTCCGAATGTTGAACCAACCTTGCATCCCTGGGATAAAACCCACTTGATCTTGTTGTACTGTTTTTTTAACATGTTTTTGTGTGCAATTTGCTAAAATTTTAAAAAAATATTTGCATCTATGTTCAGTAGGGTTATTTGTCTGTAATTTTCTTTCCTCGATGTGTCTCTGTCTGGTTTTGGTATCAGGGTTATATTAGCTTCATAGAATGAGTTTGGAAGGGTCCCCTTCTCTTCTATTTCATGGAATACTTTGAGCAGTATTGGAATGAACTCCTCTTGAAGGTCTTGTAAAATTCGGCTGAGAATCCATCTGGTCTCAGACTTTTCTTTGTTGGTAGGCTTTTGATGACTTCTTCTAGTCCATTGCTTGAAATTTATCTATTTAAATTGTGTATGTCCTCCTGATTCACTTTGTGTGGATCATATGTCTCCAGAAACCTGTTGATATCTTAGATATTTTCTATTTTGTTGGAGTATAGATTTTCAAAATAACTTTTAATTATGTTTTGTATTTCAATAGTGTCTGTTGTGATATTTCCTTTTTCATCCTGAATTTTAGTAATTGAATTTTCTCTCTTTGTTAGTGTGGCTAAGGTTTTATCAATTTTGTTTATTTTTCCAAAGAACCAACTTTTGTTTTGTCAGTTTTTTCAATTGTTTCTTTTGTTTCAATTTCATTGATTTCAGCTCTGATTTTAACTATTTACTTCTTCTAATTTTGGTGTTGATCTATTCTTCTTTTTCTATGCCTTTGAGCTGTAATGTTAGGTCGTTTATTTGTTGACTTTTTCTTCTTTTATTGAATGTGCTCCATGAAATGAATTCACCTCTTAGTACTGCTTTCATAGTTTCCCAGAGAATTTGATATGTTGTATCTTTTTTCTCGTTTACCTCTAAGAATTTTTTTATTTTCCCCCCCCGATGTCTTCTGTTATGCATGCATCATTCAATAGAGTATTATTTAATCTCCAGGTGTTGGAGTAATTTCTGTTTTTTATTTTTTCATTGATTTCTAATTTCATTCCATTATGATCTGTTAGAATACAAAGTAGTATCTCTATCTTTTTGTATTTGCTAACAGTAGCTTTGTGGCATAATATATGGTCTGTTTTAGAGAAGGATCCATGTGCTGCTGAGAAGAAAGTGTGTTCGTTTCTTGATGGATGGAATGTTCTATATATGTCTGTTAAGTTTAAATTATCTATTGTGTTATTGAGATCTATGGTTTCTTTGTTCAATTTTTGTTTGGAAGATCTGTCCAATGGTGAGAGAGGTGTGTTAAAGTCACATAGTATTATAGTGTTGTGGTCTATTTGATTTGTGGAATTGAGAAGGATTTTTTTGACATATATGAATGAGCCACTGTTTGGGGCATAGATATTTATGATTGTTATGTCTTGCTGATTTATGCTTCCCTTAAGCAGTATGAAATGTCCTTCTTTATCCCATCTGACTACCTTTGGCTTGAAGTCCACATTATCTGATATGAAGATGAATACTCCAGCTTTTTTTGCTGTGTCCATGTGCATGGTATGTATTTTCCCATCCTTTCACCTTTAGTCTGTGGGTATCTGTTCCTATGAGATGAGTCTCTTGAAGGCAGTATATTGTTAGGTCTTTCTTTTTAATCCAATCTGCCAGTCTATGTCTTTTGATTGATGAGTTCAGGGATTAACATTCAGGATTATTATTGAGATATGATTTGTATTCCCAGTCATTTTGGCTTATTTTTGGTTTTTAACATGACTTGGTTTCTCCTTTATTTGGCTGTTCCTTTAAGGTAGTTCATCCCTTTGCTGACTTATCATTGTTTTTCATGTCTTCCTAATGGAATATTTTGCTGAGAATGTTCTGTAGTGCTGGCTTTCTAGTCATAAATTCTTTTAGCTTTTGTTTATCACGGAAGGATTTTATTTCTTCATCAAATCTGAAGGTAATTTTTTTTTGGGTATAAGATTCTTGATTGGCATCCATTTTCTTTCAGAGCTTGAAAAATGCTGTTCCAAGCCCTTCTATCTTTTAGAGTCTGGGTTGAGAAATCTGCTGATATTCGTATTGGATTCTCCCTGAATATAATTTGATTTTTTTCTCTTGCAGCCTTTAAAATTCTATCTTTACTTTGTAAGTTAGGAATTTTTATTATAATGTGACTTGGTGTGAAACTGTTGTAATTTTGTGTATTTGGAGTCCTATAAGCCTCTTGTACTTGATTTTCCATTTCATTCTTCAGTTTTGGGAAATTTTCTGATTTTATTTCATTGACTATTTTGTTCATTCCTTTGGTTTGTTTCTCTGTGCCTTCCTCAATCCCAATAATTCTTAAATTTGTTTTTTTCAGGATATCCCATAATTCTTGGTGATTCTGTTCATGATTTCTTACCATCTTCTCTGTTTGGTCAACTTTGTATTCAAGATTAAATATTTTTTCTTCAATGTCTGAGTTTCTGTCTCTAGGTGTTATACCCTATTGGTTATGCTTTCTATGGAGTTTTTAATTTGGTTTATTGTTTCCTTCATTTCAAGAATTTCTTTTTTTTTTTCAGAATCTCTCTTTATTGAAAAGATCCTTTGCTTCCTGCATTTGCTCTTTTAACTGTTGATTGGTGCGATCATTCAATGTCTGCATTTGCTCTCTTATCTCATCGGTTGCTTCTCTGATCATTTTAATTATGTACATTCTGAACTCCCTTTCAGACATTTCTTCTGCCATGCTGTCATTGAATTTTATTGATGTAGCATCTAGGTTTGTTTGGGACACTTTCTTCCCTTGTTTTCTCATATTGCTCAGGTATCTTCCCCTCTAGGAGTGCAAATCTGAGGTGTTGCGGTTTTCCCCCTATTGATTTATGGTGTCTCTGCAGGTTTCCAATAACTCACCTCCTAGGCTTCAGTAGCCTGAAATCTTGAAGGATCTTGATAACGTAGTGATCCACAAAGGAGCTGCCCCTCTAGTGATGGTGGCCTCCAGGTGGGGTAGGTTCCCTGCTAGTGGGCAGAGGTAATGCCACGTGTTGATAGATGGTCAACCGCAAGGGCACGAGAATGTGGGCTGGGGCTCAGCTGGTCTGGACCTGGGTCTGAGTCTCTGGTCCTAACCCCCCCAGCAGGAAGTCTCACCCAGTGGCTCATGCCCACTGTTTTTGATGTGATTTTATATATATCTGGTATAGGATTCTGAATACTTTGTCAACATATTTTGTTCATATTTTGCTTCCATTTATTACTTTCTATATTAAGAATTTTCTCCATTTTATTTAATGAAATATGCTCCAATATTGTTAGTAATGACTTAGCATCAATATTAAATCAATCCTTTAGTGTTACTGTGAAAATGTTTTGCCTGTCTCTTTTACTTAATCCATTTGTTGCAGTGGGTGTTGTGAGGTATTGTGCTATACATGAAGTTCACACGTTATGAAAGCCAGACTCTATCATGACCACAGATATCAGTTTACAAAGAGAGACAGTCAGAATATGATAATAATCCTAATAATAGATATGCATGTTACATAAAGGGAGAGGGATCCTCAGCTGAGTGTAAACATAAGGTCTTTGAAGATCGGACTTTCCTCCCTGCCTTCCCTCTCCTCAGGCCTCCTGCACTTCCTGCATTTCAGCCTTAGAGGATCACCTGTCTGTCCTGCTTCCCAGGGTGGAGCTCCTTCTGACACTGGAAGATGAGGGCTAACATAGGAGCATTCCCAAGATTCCATCTCCCCTGTGGCTCTTCTCTTGGTCCCAGGTTATCCATACAACTTCGACTCATATTCTCTCAGAGAAATCATTAAGAATAAATTGGTGAAATACATTGAAGCCTAAGCTACTTTATATACATGTATAGGTGCATGAATCCTCCTGTAACAGTGAAAGATAAGTCAGTATTATCCCCCTTATGGTGAGAAAGCAGAGACACAAAAAGGAGTAAGAACCTTTCCCAGGATCAACCAGTAAGAGGCAGAGCCTGGATTTGAACCAAGAAGATCTGCATCCAAAAATCATACTTTTCATTAAGATCCTGTGTGCTTTGCAAAAAATTGTGAAAACTTTACCTCAGTAATGAATATTTATTTCAAGCTTTGAAACAAACATAGAAAGAAACAAGCAAAACAATTTCCCTCCACATCTCTCAGCTCTAATGTGTCATGCTGTAGGCCTGTGGGGCCCATGGCCAATCATGAGCAGGACTGCCAAACTTGAGCCTGGGAACAGAGAGAGGCAGAACTGGAGCCAGCCACGGAGGACACCTCAGCCTTCCTGACTTTTTCTCTCCGCCTTTTCTGCCCTAGTTAAGCCGAAGGTGACTGTGTATCCCACAAAGACGCAGCCCCTGCAGCACCACAACCTCCTGGTCTGCGCTGTGAGTGGCTTCTACCCAGGTCACATTGAAGTCAGGTGGTTCCGGAATGGCCAGGAGGAGGAGGCTGGGGTCGTGTCCACAGGCCTGATCCAGAATGGAGACTGGACCTTCCAGATCCTGGTGATGCTGGAAGCAGTTCCTCAGAGTGGAGAGGTTTACAGCTGCCAGGTGGAGCACCCAAGCCTGATGAGTCCTGTCACAGTGGAATGGAGTGAGTGAGAAGCCTCCTGACCTTACCAACTCCTGCCCATCAGGAAGGGGACAGAGTTTCCCTGAGTGCCAGGTTACCCCTCTCCCTGACCTGTGTTTTCATGTACTGAGTCATGGGGGTAGCCTTGCGATAGCTCCTAACACCTGTACCCCCTAGGAACAATGACAAAAGAGAAACTGTCCCTCCTTTGTACCTTCCCATGCTGTCTTGGGGCATGGTCAGCCTGATTGCTCTGCCTCTCTGGTCTGCACTTATGTGTCTAGGCTGAATCTCTGGGTTGTTCCTTGCAGGATCTGGGAAGAAGAGCAACATAAAGGCCTTGCTGACATCCAGGAGCCCGATCTTTCTTTAGCTTCCTCATCCTAGACAAGCTACTTAAGACATTTCATACATCATGTGTTATTCAGGGCTGTGATATTTTAATGAATTAAATGCATGAGCAAATTAATTTTCTTGGAATGGCCAGTTCTAGTATTTGTAGTTCAGGTCTCAAAGCTCTGAATCTGTGTCTCAATGCAGAAATTTGGTTTTAGGGAAAAATTACAAATTCTGCCTCAGAATTTGTACATGTACAGAGAAACAAGATGTATCCCATTTGTTTACAATAAAAATAAATTTAAAATAATTCTGACTTCTTTTTTTCAGGGGCACAGTCTGGATCTGCACAAAGTAAGATGCTGAGTGGAGTAGGGGGCTTTGTGCTGGGTCTGCTCTTCCTTGTGCTGGGGATGTTCATCTACCACAGGAATCAGAAGGGTAAGGAGCCTGCTGGAGCTGAGAGTCTGTATAGCTTCCCTGGGAGAAGAAATAGGGCCTTGGTAAAGTCAGTTCTCATTATGTCAGTGGTGATGTCTGAAGCCTTTCTTTCCTCAGGGGACCTCAGATATCCTGGAAATTCAAAATTTAATGTCTGTGGTCACTATGTGAAAAGCTAGAGGGTTGTGGCTTATATGGATATGGAAAGGCTAACCAGTCTAGAGATATGGGTCAAGGACCTGGAGCAAATGAAGGAAAAGCTACTTCACATTGCATTTGTGTTGCAGAAGCTTCCTGGCCACCTGCTCTCAGTTTGTGCTCCCCTCTTTGCCTAGGCTGGTGTGGGCTGTGGTGTTGAAGAAGTGGAAGGTGGCAGATTGGAGGCTGGGCATATGATTGTTGGGGTCAGATTTGCTTCCAGGTCTTTAAGTATCCATCTCCTCTCTCTTCCCTAGGACACTCTGGACTTCAGCCAACAGGTGAGGTCCTTTAATCCTCTCTCAGAGACAGATTTGTTTTCCCTACAGCAGAAAGTAGTGGTGTTAAGTCCTGAGACAGAACTGCTGAGAAACATTTTAGATCCAAACTTCTGATCAGGCAGTGTGTGCTGTACCTTCTTTCCACTTAATGGAAGGCCTGTGCTCTGAAGTCGCTTTGGCTCAGGGAGAATTGATAATTTTGTTTTCTTCTACTGAAATGCTGTGATGGTAGACCCTGAGAGGGGAAAGAAGCCATTTGCAAAGTTGAGACTGAAACACCACTGTCCTCTGCCTTCTGCAGGACTCCTGAGCTGAAGAGAAGGTGACAACACGGCAGGAAGGACCCCATGTCCTACCTCTCCATGTCATGGAAAGGCTTCCTGCCTGCTCTCCTTCTTCCACAGAGACAGTGCTTTCTCAGCACTTGGTCACTCCTGGTTCAGTGACCCCGCAGAACTTGTCCTCTCTGCTGGCTTCCTGAGACCCTGTGCCTGACCTGGAAGCCCCAGTACAGACAGCAGTCTGACCTTGTCTTCATTCTCTCCTGACCCCATTGTCTTCACACCTTCCTGCTTCCCATGAGTCTGAAATCCCTTTGTGCCACATTGCTTTATTACATCTTTTTTTTTTTTTAAAATAAACATGGGGTGACAAATCCTCTGCTTCACAGAATTTCTTGTTTGTTTGATTGGGGTACTGGGGCTTGACTGCAGGCCACTCTAGCACTGAGCTACATATCTAGTCATTTTATTTTATATTTTTCATACCTGATCTTGCTGAGGGAAAAAAACTGCAATCCTCCTGGCTCAGCCTCCCAAGTCACTGGGATTACAGGTATGCACCCCTATTCCCAGCTGCTTTATGCAGTTTTAAGTGTCAAGAAATAGACAGAAAAGAGAACGGGATGGTTACTTCACCATACAATTATATTTTCAATCATGTGTTATATGCATGTGTGGTAATACTTAATTTTAATTTGGTTGATTTAGGTATTTCCCAATATATACATAAATCAAACATCGGGCTATGCACCATAAATAGGATTTTAACTTAACATTATAAAACTTGGATCAAAAACTTAAAAAGGCAATGCCTAAAATTTCAGCATAGACTAAACAATTGAAACAAATGTAACAGTGGGAAACAAGCTAGAAAACTAAATCAAAACTTTTAAAAAATATTTTGCTTATACCTAAAACAGTATAATTGCATATCAGTGTAGGAATATATTCATAGACTTCATTTATATACTATTATAAAAGAGGTGGATTGGCTTCTGAGAAAGGTTTTTAATTGGTGGAAAAGTTGGGGGTTTCTGCTCTCATGTGTCATCTGAAGAGTCAGTTTCAAATGTAAGTCAAGTCACAATGCAAATAATCAGTTCATAAATTTATTTCAAAATAATAATCATTTGGACACAATTTCTCCACTGTCAGAAACACCTCTTATTTCCAAGCAAATTCAAAATTTATATGATGTATATCTGATTTTAAGTTCTATTGCATAATATTCATGCAAGGCAGATTTTACTATGAGAGTTTGCTGAGTTGATAATGATGTCTGTTTTATTTGATCCCAGGACTGCAACTTTACTCTTACTGTGTTTCCTTAAATGAAGATATGATTTGTCTCATTCTGTTTGAGGTGTGAAATGTGAATTATAAGGTAGAATTAAAATGTATCACACATACACATTTCAATGACAGTTCTTTGTACTGAGAGTAGCAGGAAACCCCATGTGCTTGGTTGTATTTTTCTTTAACTCATGACCACGGAAGGCAGCTGGGTCCCAGCAGGGGCATCTCCAGGGCTGCTCCATTCAGGGGGCCAGTGGCATCTGCAGTCATCCTGGAACTTCTTCCCAGTGTCACAGCATGTCAGCCCTCCTGAGTTGATAGGAGGGCACCTGCTGCAGCTTAGGCTTCCTCTTCTCTCACCACAGCTTCTAAAGACGTGACACAGAAACTGTTTCCTCCTGTGTGCTCTTGTCTGGAGCAGCTGCACCTCTCCCAGACTTCTCAGACCCTTCCTCACACATGGGAGGCCACGTGACCACAGTGGACAGTCCAGACGACCCATAGTTCAGTCTTTGTGGAGTGGGCCTGATGCTCGTGTTCAACGAAAAAACTGTTGGGATGGGTAGGAAAGAGTGATTTTAGGGCAGGGAAGTGACAGTTTCTGATACCATTACTTTGCTAGTGTTTTTAGTTAATTTTCTCATGAAGACCAGTTGATTACTGTAGGTATTCTGAATGTGTGGTTGTTGTTTGTTTAGGCTTATTTTTGGCACTTGAGGACTGACCAGGGACTTTTTGACCAGTGACCTCATCTCCAGAAGTTTTTATGGTTTTTTTGTTTTGTGACATGAACTCAGTAATTTTTTGAAACTGGCCTTAAGCTTGTGATCCCTCTGCCTCAGCCTCCCAAGTAACTGAGGAATTTTAGATGTGTGCACTATGCTGGTTCTTGAATGGATTTGAGTGGAACTTCGTGGAGTAGAGTTGCCCAGTGAGATTCCCCCGCTGGAGCCGTGAACTCGGACAACCCGGAGCACTGTAGAGCAGGCCTGCCCAGTGAGATGCTTTGGCACAGAGTGAGGGTCCCAGGCCTGGGCGGCAGTACTGCATACAGGCAGCTTCTTGGAGGAGGGACGCTCAGCAAAAGACTTCGGTGCAGGGCCAGACTTCCCAGCCCAAGCAGTAGGTCAGGACGCCAGGGAACGTCCTAGAGGAGGGCTGCCCAGCGAGGGACTCACTTACAGGGTGAGGTTTCCTGGCCCAGGAGGTAGGTCCGAACCCCTGGGAACATCACAGAGGAGAACTGCCAAGTCCAGGCTATAGTTCTGGACTGAAGGGAACTTCTTGGAGGAGAGATGCCCAGTGAAACTTCCCCTCCATATAAGTCTTCCCTGCTGGGCGAGGATTTCCCACCAGGGCAGTAGAACCTAGAGACATAGGCCCAGACCAGCCATGCCCCAGTCTGCAGGCTAGTCCCCCTTTGGCTGACCATTGGTCAACAAGTGGAGGCGCCTCTGCCCACTATCAGGGAATATACCCCACCTGAAGGCCACCACCTCTAGAGAGGCAGATTCCTCGTAGAACACTACATTATCAAGTTCCTCTAAGACTTCAGGTTGCTGAAGGCTAGGAGGTGAGTTATTGGAAATCTAAGGGACACTATAAGTCAATAGAGAGAATCTACAATATCTCAGAGTTTCACCACTAGAGGGGTAGATACCTGACAAATATGAGAAAACAAGGGAAGAAAATGTCCCAAACAAACCTAGATGCTACATCAATAAAATCCAATGAAAGCATGGTAGAAGAAATGTCAGAAAGGGAGTTCAGAATGTACATAATTAAAATGATTAGAGAAAACAAACAATGAGATGAAAGAGCAAATGCAGGCTTTGAATGATCACACCAATCAACAGTTAAAAGAGCACATATGGGAAGCAACATATCATTTCAATAAAGAGTTAGAGACACTGAAAAAAAAACCAAACAGAAATCTTAAAATGAAGGGAACAATAAACCAAATTAAAAGCTCCATAGAGAGCATAACCAATAGGATAGAATACCTGGAATACAGAACCTCAGACACTGAAAACAAAATATTTAATCCTGAAAACAGAGTTGACCAAACAGAGAAGACAGTAAGAAATCATGAACAGAATCTACAAGAATTATGGGATATCATGAAAAGGCCAAATTTAAGAATTATTGGGATTGAGGCAGGCACAGAGAAACAAACCAAAGGAATAAACAATCTATTCAATGAAATAATATCAGAAAATTTCCCAAATCTGAAGAATGAAATGGAAAATCAAGTACAAGAGGCTTATAGGACTTCCAAATATACAAAATTACAATAGACCCACACCAAGGCACATTATAATGAAAATACCTAACATACAAAATAAAGACAGAATTTTAAAGGCTGTGAGAGAAAAGAATCAAATTATATTCAGGTGGAAACCAATACGGATATCAGCAGATTTTTCAATCCAGACCCTAAAACATAGAGGGGCCTGGAACAACATTTTTCAAGCTCTGAAAGAAAACGGATGCCAACCAAGAATCTTATACCCAGCAAAACTTACCTTTGGTTGATGGGAAATGAAATCTGTCCAGGATAACCAAAAGCTAAAAGAATTTACAAAAAGAAAGCTGGAATTATAGAACATTCTCAGCAAAGTATTCCATGAGGAAGACATGAAAAACAACAATGAAAATCAGCAAAGGGAGGAACTACTCTAAAGGAACAGCCAAATAAAGGAGAAATCAAGTCATGTCATAAAACAAAAATGAGCCAAATGACCGGGAATACAAATCTTATCTCAATAATAACCCTGAATGTTAATGGCATGAACTCATCAATCAAAAGACATACACTGACAGAGTGGATTAAAAAGAAAGATCCAACAATATGCTGCCTGCAAGAGACTCATCTCATAGAAAGAGATGCCCACAGACTAACAGGTGAAAGGATGGGGAAAAACATACCATGCACATGGACTCACCAAATAGCCAGCGTATCCATTCTCATATCAGATAATGTGGACTTCAAGCCAAAGGTGATCAGAAGGGATAAAGAAGGACATTGCATACTGCTTAAGGGAAGCATAAATCAGCAAGATATAACAATCATAAATATCTATGCCCCAAACAGTGGCTCATCCATATATGTCAAACAAATCCTTCTCAATTCCAAAAATCAAATAGACCACAACACAATAATACTAGGTGACTTTAACACACCTCTTTCCCCACTGGACAGATCTTCCAAACAAAAATTGAACAAAGAAACCATACATCTCAATAACACAATCAATAATTTAGACTTAATGAACATATATAGAATATATCATCCAACAAAGAGCGAATTACACTTTCTTCTCAGCAGCACATGGATCCTTCTCTAAAATAGACCATATTCTATGCCACAAAGCTAATGTTAGCAAATACAAGAAGATAGAGATTCTTGTATTCTATCAGATCATAATGGATTGAAATTAGAAATAAATGACAGAATAAAAACAGAAATTACTCCACCACCCAGATATTAAATAATACACTATTGAAAGATGAATGGATAACAGAAGACATCAGGAGGGAAATAAAAAATTCCTAGAGGTAAATGAGAACAAATATACATCATATCAAAATCTCTGGGACACTATGAAAGCAGTACTTAGAGGAAAATTTATTTCATGGAGCATATTCAATAAAAGAAGAAAAAAATCAACAAATAACAACCTAACACTATGGCTCAAAGCCCTAGAAAAAGAAGAACAGACCAACACCAAAAGTAGTAGAAGACAGGAAATCGGTAAAATCAGAGCTCAAATCAACAAAATTGAAACAAGAGAAACAATAGAAATAATTGACAAAATAAATAGTTGGTTCTTTGGAAAAAAAATTGATAAACCCTTAGCCACACTAACAAAGAGAAGGAGAGAGAAAACTCAAATTACTAAAATTTGGAATGAACAAGAAATATCACAACAGACATGATTGAAATACAAAACATAATTAGAAGCTATTTTGAAAATCTATACTCCAACAAAATAGAAAATCTCAAAGACATCAACAGATTTCTAGAGACATATGAATTACCTAAACTGAACCAGGAGGACATACACAATTTAAATAGATCAATTTCAAGTAACGAAATAGAAGAAGTCATCAAAAGTATACCAACAGGGCTTCGGGAAATAGCTTAGTCGGTAGAGTGCTTGCCTGGCAAGCACAAGGCCCTGAGTTCGATCCCCAGTACTGCAAAAAAAAAAAAAAAGAAAAGAAAAGCCTACCAACAAAGAAAAGTCTGGGACCAGATGGGTTCTCAGTCGAGTTCTACAAAACCTTTAAAGAAGAGCTCATTCCAATACTCCTCAAAGTATTCCATAAAGTAGAAGAGGAGGAAACCCTCTCAAACTCATTCTATGAAGCCAATATCACCCTGATACCTAAACCGGACAGAGAAACATTGAGGAAAGAAAATTTCAGACCAATATCCTTAATGAACATCATCAACACAAAAATTCTCAACAAAATTTTCGCAAATCACATACAAAAATATATTAAAAAGATAGTGCACCACAAAGTGGGTTTTATCCCAGAGACGCAAGGTTGGTTCAACATTCAGAAATCAATAAATGTAATTCACCATATCAACAGACTTAAAGTCAAGAATCACATGATTATTTCAATAAATGCAGAAAAAGCATTTGATAAAATACAACATCTCTTCATGCTCAAAACACCAGAAAAAATAGGGATAGTGGGAACATTCCTTAACATTGTAAAGGCCATCAATGCTAAGACCAAGGCTAATATCATTCTAAATGGTGAAAAACTGAAAGCATTCCCCCTAAAAACTGGAACAAGGCAGGGATGCCCTCTTTCACCACATTTTCCTTAAAACTCTAGCCATAGCAATTAGATAGACCAAAGAAATTAAAGGGATACAAAAGGAAAAGAAGAGGGCTGGGGATATAGCTCAGTTGGTAGAGTGCTGGTCTCACAAGCACAAGGCCCTGGGTTCAAACCCCAGCACCGCAAAAAAAAAACAAAACAAATGTACCAAAAGGAAAAGAAGAACTCAAACTATCCCTGTTCGCTGATGACATGATTATATATTTAAAGGAGCGGAAAATTTACCAGAAAACTTTTAGAACTCATAAGTGAATTCAGTAAAGTAGCAGGATATACGATCAATGGTCAAAAATCCAATGCATTTTTATACTAAGTGATGAAACTTCAGAAAGAGAAGTTAGGAAAACTACGGCATTCACAATAGCCTCAAAAAAAGTAAAATACTTGGGAATCAATCTCACAAAAGAGGTGAAAGACCTCTACAATGAGAACTACAGAACACTAAAAAAGAAATTAAAGAAAGCCTTAGAAGATGGAAAGATCTCCCATGTTCTTGGATAGGCAGAATTAATACTGTCAAGATGGCCATACTACCAAAGTGCTATACAGATTCAATGCAATTCCAATTAAAATCCCAATGATGTACCTTGCAGAAATAGAGCAAGCAATCATGAAATTCATCTGGAAGAATAAGAAACCCAGAATTGCTAAAGCAATCCTTAGAAGAAAGAATGAAGCAGGGGGTATCACAATACCGGAACTTCAACTATACTACAAAGCAATAGTAACAAAAATGGCATGGTATTGGCACCAAAATAGACAAGTAGATCAATGGTACAGAATAGAGGACATGGACACAAAACCAAATGAATACAATTTTCTCATATTAGACAAAGGGGCCAAAAATATGCAATGGAGAAAAGATAGCCTCTTCAACAAATGGTGCTGGGAAAACTGGAAATCCATATGCAACAGAATGAAACTAAACCCCTAGCTCTCACCCTGCACAAAAATCAACTCAAAATGGATCAAGGACCTTGAAATCAGACCAGCAACCCTGCATCTTATAGAAGAAAAAGTAGGTCCAAATCTTCAACTTGTTGGTTTAGGATTAGACTTCCTTAACAGGACTCCCATAGCACAAGAAATAAAAGCAAGAATCAATAACTGGGACAGATTCAAACTAAACAGCTTTCTCTCAGCAAAGGAAACTATCAGCAATGCAAAGAGAGAGCCTACAGAGTGGGAGAAAATCTTTGCCACTCATACTTCAGATAGAGCACTAATTTCCAGAACCTATAAAGAACTTGAAAAACTCTACATCAAGAATACAAATAACCCAATCAATAAATGAGCTAAGAAAATGAACAGACACTTCACAGAAGTTCTACAAGCAATCAACAGATATATGAAAAAATGTTCAACATCTCTAGTAATAAGAGAAATGCAAATCAAAACTACCCTAAGATTCCATCTCACTCCAATTAGAATGGCAATTATCAAGAATACAAGCAACAATAGGTGTTGGTTAGGATCTAGGGGAAAAGGTACACTCATACATTGCTGGTGGGGTTGCAAATTAGTGCACCACTCTGGAAAGCAGTGTGGAGAATCCTTAGAAAACTTGAATGGAACCAGCTATCCCACTCCTTGGTCTATACCCAAAGGACTTAAAATCAGCATAGTACAGAGATGCAGCCACAACAATGTTCATAGCTGCTCAATTCACAATAGCCAGATTGTGGGACCAAGCTAGATACCCCTCAATTAATGAATGGATAAAGAAACAGTGATATATATATATGTAAATGGAATATTACTCAGCCATAAAGAATAATAAAATTATGGCATCTGCAGGTAAATGGATGAAATTGGAGAATATCGTGCTAAATGAGATAAGTCAAACTCAAAAAACCGAAGGATGAATGATCTCACTGATAAGCAGATGATGATACATAATGGGTGGTGGGAGGGAGGCAAGAATGTAGGAAGGAGGGAAGAGAGGGGAGGAAGGGGTGGGGGGGGGAGAAAAAATAGCAGAATGAATCAAACACCATTACCCTATTTAGATTTATGATTACACGTATGGTATGCCTCTACTTGTACAAACAGAGAAAAAAGTTACACACCATTTGTTTTCAATAAAAAAATTTTTGAAAAATGGTGTATTTCATGTCAACTGAATATACTCCAAACTCTTTAACAAAATGAATCCCTGGTGTATAAAAATTGAAACAAACATGGAAAGTACAAAAATTTTAAAAACATGTTATCATTCCTATTATCTTCTTCATAATAGTAAATGTGATTGAAGGTAAAAAGTCCTTCTAATGCCTTTTAATGCTTTGCTGGTAGGAGTGGATAATGTTATAACTGCCTTGGTAAAAAAAAAGGCCAGTTCATAAAGTTAAACACCTGTTTGCCACATGATCCAGTAAGTCCACTACTTTGAATTCACCTAAGAGAAATCGAAACACATCCTCATATAAAGATAGGTGTGCCAATGAGAGCAGAATTAGAAATACTACCCCCAAATGATAAAATATCCAAATACCTGACAACCTGTAAAGGAATGGTCAAAATGGGTCTAATTCTCATTAATTATCTTCATTAAATGTCTAATACATCACTAAATGGGAATCAAAACAGAATAAAATATAGCAAAATAGCAAAATGACACGTATCTATACTAATATTGAATGTAAATGATCTCAACAACCTAATTAAAAGCTATAGATTAGCAGAATGGGTAAAAGAATAATAGAATATTTCACAATCTCTGGGACAGTACTAAAGGACTTCTAAGAGGAAAATTTATAGAACTGAGTTCCTACATTAAAAAAAAAATCTCAGATAAATAAGCTCCATCTCAAGGCCCTAGAAAAGGAAGAACAAACTAATTCCAAATTCAGTAGAAGACAGGAAATAATTAAGATCACAGCTGAAATTTAGAATAAAGGAACAATACACAGGATCATGCTACAAAGCGTTTTTCTTTGAAAAGATAAAGAAGATTGAAAAAAACCTTTTCTAAAACTAACCAAACAAAAGAGAGAGGAGATCCAAATAATAAAATTGGAGATGAAAAAGAAGATATCATCATAGACACTGATGAAATCCAGAAAATTATTAGAAACATTGTGAAAATTTATATTCCAAAAAACTGGAAAACCTAGGGGATATTGACAAATTTCTAGACACATATGACCAACACAAATGGAACCAGGAAGATACAAAATCCTAAACAGACCAAAGCCAAGTAGTGAAATTGAAACTGCAATTAAAAGTCTTCCCACCAGGGTTCTGTTCCTTCCCAGGACCAGATGGACTCTCAGTTGAGCTCCATGAGACCTTGAAAAGAGAACTAATACCAGTCTTTCTCAAGTTATTCCATAAAATTAAAAGGGAAGGAATGAAACCAGTGTAACCCTGACACCAAAACCAGATAAGGACATATCAAGGAAAGAAAACTACAGGCCAATATCCCTGATGAACATACATGCAAAGATCCTTAATAAAATATTAGCCAATTGCATTCAGAAACAAATCAAGAAGATGATACATCATGATCAAGTGCATTTCATCCCAGGGATGCAAGGTTGGTTCAACATACACAAGTCAATAAATGTAATTCACTACTGAAACAGAAGTAGGGACAAGAGTTACAGGATCATCTCGATAGACGCAGATAAGGCTTTTGATAAATCCAGTGCTCATTCCTATTAAAAAGGCTGAAGAAGCAGGGACAGAAATTTACCTCAACATCATGAAGGTTATTTATGACAAACCCAAAGCCAACATCCCTTTGAATGGAGAAAAATTGAAAACATTGTCTCAAAATCAGGAACAAGGCAAGGATGTTCACTCTCACCATTTCTATTCAATATAGAAGTCTCAAGACTCTAGCCAGAGCAATTCACAAAGAGAAGGAAGTTAAAGGGACATAAATAGGAACAGAAGAAGTCAAACTATCTCTGTTTGCTGATGACATGATTCTATATCTAGAGGACCTGAAAAACTCCACCAGAAGACTTCTATAAATGAGTTGAGTGAAGTAGCAGGACATGACATCAACACCCATAAATGAATAGTTTTCCTACACTCCAAACTGGTTCTGCTGGGGAAGATATCACCAAACCAACCCATTCACAATAAACTCAAAAACAAATTTGGAAATTAATCTAACCAAGGAGGTGAAAGATCTCTATAATGAACATTATAGAACACTGAAAAAGACTGAAGAAGACTTTAGAAGATGGAAAAAAGCCTGTGCCATGTTCTTGGACAGGTCGAGTTAATATTGTCAGAATGGCTATACTACAAAAAGTATTTTACAGATTCAATGCAATCTCCATCAAAATACCAATGACATTCTTGACAGAATCAGGAAAAAACTACCCTTAAATCCATTTGACAGAATAAGAGACCCAGAATAGTCAAAGCAATACTGAGTGGGAAGAGTGATGCTGGAGGTTCACAACATCTCATCTCAAATCTTCCTAGAGAGCTGTAGTTACAAAACAGCACAGCATTGGCATTGAAATAGGCGTGAAGACTAAGGAACAGAATAGAAGACACAGAGACAAACCCACTCGCTTACAGCTGTGTGATACTTGTCAAAGGTGCCAAAAACGTATGAGGGAGAAATGGCAGTCTTTTTAAGAAATGGTCGTGGGAAAACTGGATAGCCATATGTAGAAGAATGCAGCTAGGTCCTTACCTCCCACTGTGCACAACAGTCTAATCAAAATGGATCAAAGACATAAGAATTAGACCAGATACTTTGCATCTGTTAGAAGAAAACAGGATCAACACTCCATCATATTGGTTCTGACACCAACTTCCTCAACAAGACCCCTAAAAGCTGAAGACATAAAACCAAGAATCAATAGGTATTAATCAATAAGCCATTAAATTTAAAAGTGTCTGCACAGCAAAGGAAATAATTATGAGTATGAAGAGTGAGCCTACACAATGAGAGAAAGTTTAGCCAGCTGCTTCTCTGACAGAGGATTAATGTCTGCAATACATGAAGAACTCAAGAAAAGTAACACCAAACAACAACAACAAACCAACCAACCAAATAACTCAGTCAATAAGTGGGCAAAAGAACCAAAGAAGAAACAAAATGGTCAACAAATATATGAAGAAATGTTCAATATCTCTAGCTACCAGGGAAATGCAAATTGAAGCCACACTAAGATTTTATCTCACTCCAGCCAGAATGGCAATTATTACACACACACAATAATAAATGCTGGTGAGGATATGGGGGGAAAGGTACACTTGTACATCGCTGGTGAGACTACAGACTAGTTCTTCCTCCCTGGGAAGCAGTATGGGGATTCCACAAAAAGTAGGGGGTAAAAAAGAAAAGGGGAGGGAAAGTCCTGATTACATAAAGGGAAGAACAGTAATGAGAAGAAGCTGATCAAGAGACAGAGTGGAGGTATGATAAGAGGAGGTGATGCAGAATGAATTCTTTAAAAATCATGTTATGTGCATATAAAAACATATGACAGGGAACTTTACCTTAGTAAATAGTAAAAGAACCAATGAAACATAAGTTAATAGATAAAGGAAGTAGAGCAGAGTAGAGGAAGGAGAACAGGGGAGGAGAAGGAGGGTGGGTGGGAAAAGCGGGAGAGAAAAGGTGGAATCTTGACATAGAATTCCATGTATGTCAGGATGAACCCAATTATGCCGTATAACTATAAAATTCTACTAAAAAAAAGTAGGAAAGGAAGTACCATATGACCCAGCTGTCTGACTCCTTAATATTAGTCCCAAAGCATTTAAGTCAGCATACTATAGCAATTCAGCCATCTCAACAGTTCCAGCAGCAGAATTCACAATTGCTAAATTAAGGAATCAACCCAGAAGCCTGTCAATAGATGAACCAATGAAGATATTGAGGCACATATCCACAATGGAGTTTTACTCACTATAAAGAAGAATGAAATTATGATATTATGGTAAATGGATGGAAATGGAGAACATCATGCCAAGTGAAATAAGTCCATCTCAGAAAATCAAGGACCAGATGTTCTGTATCATACGTGGAAGCTAGAGCAAAATAAAGGAATGGACAAGGGGTGGAGAATGTATCATAAAGATATAGGGAAGATCAGCAGAGTAGAAGGGGATTGAGAGGGAAAAAGAAAGGATGGGAAAGGGGAGGAAAGGAGGAATGACTTTTAAAAAGCATGTTATGTGGAAGCTAGAGAAGAAAAAGGAAAACAGAGGTGTGGTGGATCTCAAAGGGAGTTCAGTAGAGCCAGGGGACCAGAGAGTTGGAGGGAAGGTGAGAGGGGAAAATGCTAGGGAGTGATGTTGGCCCAATGATATTGTGTGCATGTACGAATGTGTAACAACAAATGCCATTGATATGTACAACCATAATGCACCAATAAAAATGAAAAAAACTTGCTGTGTGCATATATAAAAATATACCACAGGGAATTTCACTTTTATGTAGAAGTAGAAAGAACCAATCAGAAACAAGAAACAGATGAGTGAAAGGAAGAGACATAGAGTAGAGGAAGGAAAAGGCAGAAAGAAGGAGGGGAGGGAAAAGGCAGAGAATATGAACGGAAATCAAACACCTCATATGTATGATTTTCTTGGGTTGAAACCAACTACCATGCATCACGATCATGCTCTACAACAAAGTAAAAACAAACAACTGAAAAAAGAGATGACTTGCATATTTGTTTATTTAGTACTACATCTGGTAAAGAAATTATTTTCTCAAAGTTGTCCTTTAAAAGCAATTAAAAAGGAAATTTGCTTCAGTATTCAAGTCTAGCACATACTTTCAATTCATCTGGAATTGGTTTTTACTGATTATTTGATTAACTGCCATCACACAATTTTCATGGATATTCAAACAGTCTGGCAGTACTTATTGAAAAACGACCTCTTGTCCGGGTCTCTGCAAGGCGACCAGAGACCAGAACATTGTGGTTGGAGGGGTGTGTATATGAAGTTCTGTCTTGTTCTGTTTTCTAGACAATACACTGTGCTAATATAATTGTATGCTGGGTTTTCTTATATTGTATAGAATTTTATACAGTTATGCTGTCATTTTCAAAAATTTCCTTGATTCTCCTAAGACATTAGAATTCACATATGAGTTTTAAATACAGACTGATGATTCCTATGTTTCCCTGAAAGAAAACATAAAAAACAAAAAGAAATAAAAGAAGAACATTAAACCTTTCCGTGAATCTCAGTGTGATTTTCTGAATACAGATTAATTTAGAGACTGGCATGATAGACTTACTTGCATTTGGACATTTTCTAAATTTACAATGCACCTTTCATTCCTCCCAATTAAGTTTTACTGTTTTCAGTATAGAAGCCTATTATTGTATATTATTTTATATCCTGAGTTACTGTAAATAGAAAACAGTGAGCATTTTATGTACTTTGCAATTCGTTTTCTTTCCATTTTCCAATTCCTGACACTTCTGGTACTCTAGGCAGCAAAGGGTAAGTTTTTTGTTCTTTTTTTTTTTTTTATTAAATTAAATTTTAAAAAATTTTACAGACTGTATTTTTTAATTTTTATTTTCATTTTATTTATTTCGATCCTTTGTACACAAATGGGATACAACTGTTGTTTTTCTGGTTGTACACAAATAGAGTCACAATTTGCATAATCATACATGTACATGATATTTGTCTCATTTTATTATTTTTCCTTCCCCCCACCATCTCCCCACCCCTATTTTTCCTCTATACACTGCATCCTTCCTCCATTCTTGCCTCCCTCCCCCTGTTATGTATTTTCATCCTCTTTTCAGGGAGATCATTCATCCTTTGGTTTTTTTGGGATTGGCTTATCTGACTTATGATATTCTCCAACTGCACCCTTTTACCAGAAAATGCCATATGACTGAGAAATATTCCATTGTATATATATATACCACAGTTTCTTTATCCATTCATCAACTGAAGGGCATCTAGATTGGTTCCACAATCTAGCTATTGTGAATTGAGCAGCTATGAACATTGATATAACTACATCACTGTAGTATTCTGATTTTAAGTCCTTTGGTATAGGCCAAGGAGTGAGATAGCTGAGTCAAATGGTGGTTCCATTCCAAGTTTTCTAAGGAATCTCCACACTGCTTTCCAGTGCAACTCCACCAGCAATGTATGAGTGTACCTTTTCCCCCACATCCTTGCCAACACCTATTGTTGCTTGTGTTCTCCAAAATAGTCATTCTAATTGGGGTCAGATGGAATCTTAGGGTAGTTTTGATTTGCATTTCTCTTATTATTAGAGATGTTGAACATTTTTCATGTATCTGTTGAACGCTTGTTGATCTTCTTCCATGAAGTGTCTGCTCATTTCCTTAGTCCATTTACTGATTGGGTTATTTGTATTCTTGGTGTAGAGTTTTTTGAGTTCTTTATAGATTCTGGAGATTAGTGCTCTATCTGAAGTATGTGTAGAAAAGATTTTCTCCCACTCTGTAGGCTGTCTCTTCACATTGTTGATAGTTTCCTTTGCTGAGAAAAAGCTTTTTAGTTTGAATTTAACCCAATTATTGATTCCAACTTTTATTTCTTGTGTTTTGGGAGTCATGTTAAGGAAGTTTGGTCCTAAGTCAACATGATGAAGATTTGGACCTACTTTTTCTTCTAATAGGTGCAGGGTCTCTGGTCTGATTCCAAGGTCCTTGATCCATTTTGAGTTGAGTTTTGTTCAGGGTGAGAGATAGGGGTTTAGTTTCATTCTGCTACATATGTATTTCCAGTTTTGATAGCAGCATTTGTTGAAGAGGCTATCTTTCTCCATTGTATGTTTTTGGCACCTTTGTCTAGAATGAGAAAACTGTATTAATGTGGGTTTGTCTCTGTGTCCTCTATTCTGTACCAATGATCTCTCTGTCTATTTTGGTACCAATACCAGGCTGTTTCTGTTACTATTGCTCTGCAGTAGAGTTAAAGGTCTGGTACTGTGATACCCCCTACTTCCCTCTTCTTACTAAAGATTGCTTTAGCTCTTCTGGGTTTCTTATTCTTCCAAATGAATTTCATGATTGCTTGGTCTATTTCTATGAGGTATATCATTGGGATTCTAATTGGAATTGCACTGAATCGGTATAGCACTTTTGGTAGTATGGCCATTTTGACAAAATTAATTCTGCCTATCCAAGAACATGGGAGATCTTTCCAACTTCTAGGGATTTCTTTAATTTCTTTCTTTAGTGTTTTCTGTAGTTCTCATTGTAGAGGTCTTTCACCTCTTTTGTTAGAATGATTCCCAAGTATTTTATTTTTTTCGAGGCTATATTAATGGGGTGGTTTTCCTAACTTCTCTTTCTGAGGATTCATCACTAATTAATAAAAAAGCATTAGATTTGTGAGCATTTATTTTATATCCTGCTACTTTACTGAATTCACTTATGAGTTCTAAAAATTTTCTGGTGGAATTTCCCAATTCTTCTAAATATATAATCATGTCATCAGCAAATATGGATAGTTTGAGTTCTTCTTTTCCTATTTGTTTCCCTTTAATTTCTTTCATCTGTATAATTGCTCTGGCTAGAGTTTCAAGGAAAATGTTAAATAGAAGTGGTGAAAGAGGGCATCCCTGCCTTGTTCCAGTTTTTAGGGGGAATGCTTTCAGTTTTTCACCATTTACAATGATATTGGCCATGGCCTTAGCATAGATGGCCTTTACAATGTTAAGGAATGTTCCCACTATCACTATTTTTTCTAGTGTTTTGAGCATGAAGAGATGTTGTATTTTATCAAATGCTTTTTCTGCATCTATCGAAATAATCATGTGATTCTTGACTTTAAGTCTGTTGATATGTGAATTACATTTATTGATCTCTGAATGTTGAACCAACCTTGCATCCCTGGGATAAAACCCACTTGATGGTGGTGCACTATCTTTTTAATATATTTTTGTATGCGATTTGCTAAAATTTTGTTGAGAATTTTTGCGTCGATGTTCATTAAGGATTTTGATCTGAAATTTTCTTTCCTCAATGTTTCTCTGTCTGGTGATATTGGCTTCATAGAATGAGTTTAGAAGGGTCCCCTCCTCTTCTATTTTATGGAACACTTTGAGAAGTATTGGAATGAGCTCTTTAAAGGTTTTGTAGAACTCGGCTGAGAACCCATCTGGTCCCGGACTTTTCTTTGTTAGTAGGCTTTTGATGACTTCTTCTATTTCGTTACTTGAAATTGATCTATTTAAATTGTGTATGTCCTCCTGGTTCAGTTTAGGTAATTCATATGTCTCTAGAAACCTGTTGATGTCTTTGAGATTTTCTATTTTGTTGGAGTATAGATTTTCAAAATAGCTTCTAATTATGTTTTGTATTTCAATCATGTCTGTTGTGATATTTCCTTATTCATTCTGAATTTTAGCAATTTGAGTTTTCTCTCTCCTTCTCTTTGTTAGTGTGGCTAAGGGTTTATCATTTTTCAAAGAATCAACTGTTTATTTTGTCAATTATTTCTATTATTTCTTTGTTTCAATTTCATTGATTTCAGCTCTGATTTTACCTATTTCCTGTCTTCTACTACTTTTGGTGTTGATCTGTTCTTCTTTTTCTAGGGCTTTGAGCCATAGTGTTAGGTCGTTTATTTGTTGACTTTTTCTTCTTTTATTGAATGTGTTCCATGAAATAAATTTTCCTCTAAGTACTGCTTTCATAGTGTCCCAGAGATTTTGATATGATATATCTTTGTTCTCATTTACCTCTAGGAATTTTTCAATTTCCCTCCTGATGTCTTCTGTTATCCATTCATCATACAATAGCATATTATTTAATCTCCGGGTGGTGGAGTAATTTCTGTTTTTAATCTGTCATTTATTTCTAATTTCAATCCATTATGATCTGATAGAATACAAGAATCTCTATCTTCTTGTATTTGCTAACATTAGCTTTGTGACATAGAATATGGTCTATTTTAGAGAAGGATCTGTGTGCTGCTGAGAAGAAAGTGTAATTCGCTCTTTGTTGGATGATATATTCTATATATATTCATTAAGTCTAAATTATTGATTGTGTTATTGAGATGTATGGTTTCTTTGTTCAATTTTTGTTTGGAAGATCTGTCCAGTGGGGAGAGAGGTGTGTTAAAGTCACCTAGTATTATTGTGTTGTGGTCTATTTGATTTTTGGAATTGAGAAGGATTTGTTTGACATATATGGATGAGCCACTGTTTGGGGCATAGATGTTTATGATTGTTATATCTTGCTGATTTATGCTTCCCTCAAGCAGTATGCAATGTCCTTTTTTATCCCTTCTGGCCACCTTTGGCTTGAAGTCCACATTATCTGATATGAGGATGAATACTCGGCTATTTGGTGAGTCCATGTGCATGGTATATTTTTCCCCATCCTTTCACTGTTAGTCTGTGGGTATCTCTTTCTATGAGGTGAGTCTCTTGCAGGCAGCATATTGTTGGATCTTTCTTTTTAATCCAATCTGTCAGTGTATGTCTTTTGATTGATGAGTTCATGCCATTAACATTCAGGGTTATTACTGAGATATGATTTGTATTCCCGGTCATTTGGCTCATTTTTGTTTTATGACACGACTTGATTTCTCCTTTATTTGACTATTCCTTTAGGGTAGTTCCTCCCTTTGCTGATTTTCATTGTTGTTTTTCATCTCTTCCTCATGAAATACTTTGCTGAGAATGTTCTATAATGCCAGCTTTCTTTTTGTAAATTCTTTTAGCTTTTGTTTATCATGGAAGGATTTTATTTTGTCATCAAATCTGAAGGTAAATTTTGCTGGGTATAAGATTCTTGATTGGCTTCCATTTTCTTTTCGAGCTTGAAAAATGTTTTTCCAGACCCTTCTATCTTTTAGGGTCTGGTTTGAATAATCTGCTGATATCTGTATTGGTTTCCCCCTCAATGTAATTTGATTCTTTTCTCTCGCAGCCTTTAAAATTCTGTCTTTATTTTGTATGTTAGGTATTTTCATTTTAATGTGCCTTGGTGTGGATCTACTGTAATTTTGTGTATTTGGAGTCCTATAAGCCTCTTGTACTTGATTTTCCATTTCATTCTTCAGATTTGTGAAATTTTCTGATATTATTTCATTGAATAGATTATTCATTCCTTTGGTTTGTTTCTCTAAGCATTCCTCAATCCCAATAATTCTTAAATTTGGCCTTTTCATGATATCCCATAATTCTTGTAGATTCTGTTCATGATTTCTTACCATCTTTTCTGTTTGGTCAACTTTCTTTTCAAAGTTAAATATTTTGTCATCATTGCCTGAGGTTCTGTCTTCCAGGTGTTCTATCCTATTGGTTATGCTCTCTATGGAGTTTTTAATTTGGTTTATTGTTTCCTTCATTTCAAGGATTTCTGTGTTTTTTTTTTCAGTGTCTCTAACTCTTTATTGAAATGGTATTTTGCTTCCTGCATGTGCTCTTTTAACTGTTGAGTGGTGCGATCATTCAAAGCCTGCATTTTCTCTTCATCTCATTGTTTGCTTCTCTGATCATTTTAATTATGTACATTCTGAACTCCCTTTCTGACATTTCTTCTACCATGCTTTCATTGGATTTTATTGATGTAGCATCTAGGTTTGTTTGGGACATTTTCTTCCCTTGTTTTCTCATATTGGTCAGGTATCTACCCCTCTAGTAGTGAAACTCTATTGACTTATAGTGTCCCTGTAGATTCCCAGTAACTCGCCTCTTAGCCTTCAGTAGCCTGAAGTCTTGGAGGTACTTGATAATGCAGTGATACACAAGGAAGCTGCCCCTCTAGGGGTTTTATCCCTCAGGTGTGGTATACTTCCTGCTAGTGGGCAGAGGCACCTCCACTTGTTGACTGATGGTCAGTCAAAAGAGGGACTAAACTGTGGGCTGGGGCGTGGATGGTTTGGGCCTGTGTCTCTGGTTCTACTACCCTGGTGGGAAGGCCTTGCCCGGCAGGGAAGATTCATCCTGTGGGGACGTCTCTCTGGGCAGCTCTCTTCTGAGAAGTTCCCTTCAGTCCAGAACTACCACCTGGGCTGTGCAGCCCTCCTCTGGGATGTTCCTGGGGTCTGGACATAACTCCTGGGCCAGGGAGCCTTGCCCTGTGATTGAGACTCTCAATGGGCAGCCCTCCTCTGTGAAGTTTCCTGGGGCATGGAATTACCACCTCATCTGGGGTCCTGGCCCTGGGAGGGACTCTCTCTCTGAGCAGCCCTCCTCTACAATGTTGCCTGGGGACTGGACCTACTGCCCAGGCCTGGGACCCTCACTCTGCACTGAAGCCTCTGCTGGGCGGTCCTCCTCTACAATGCTCCCGGTTGTCTGGATTCATGGCTCCAGCAGGGGAGTCTCACTGGGCAACTCTACTCCATGAAGTTCACTGCATTCTGGGACTACTGACCCATCCAGGGAGCCTAGCCCAGTGGAAGAGACTCACCCCACTGCTCTGAGTTAGTCCTGAGTCTCTCAATACCTCCTCTTCTTGAATCCTGAGTTCTGTCAAAGGGCCTCCAGTCTCCTGTAGGTGTCTCAGGAAGGGAGCCGACCTTCCAATGATGATGGCCACGTCCTCAGGAATAATTCAAAATGCCTGCACCAGCCTCCAAAGAAGCTGGGGGGCCCCAGCTAGGGTGCGCTGAGATAGCACAGAGGCAAGTGCAGTGTCCCTCTGCAGTAGGGGGGCAGGCAGGCAGGCTCAGCGATGGCATCTGACCTCGATGTGAAGGTCAGGTGGGCCAACTAGCTCCGCGATGGCATCCTACTTCGGCTTGGGAGACAGGTGGGCCGGCTAGCTCCAACCCATGGCATCTGACTTTGGCTTGGGGGACAGGCGGGCAGATTTGCTCCACCTGATGGCGTCCAACGTCCTACCATCAATCTTAAATCTATTATTGTGTGATATTCTGAAAACGTTTCCCCTCCAGCTTCTCTCTTTAAGAAAAATATATTTATTAGAATTGGTAATGTGAGGAATTGTTCCAGGCATGCAGCACATATACTATTGAGTCCCAGACCTGACCTGACCACAAATGTCAATTTAGAAAGTGAGATAGTTGTAACATAAAAATTCTAATAACAGATATTAAAAAGGAGAGTGAAAAGTTTCCTGAACTTAAAAATTCATACCCACCAGGAAGTGGGTAGGGTTGACTTATCCCTGAGAATCAGATTTTTTTCTTCTTCCTACATCTCTATTTCATTTGCTCCATATTCTCCTCTCCTGAAACACAGGTCATTGGAGTAGGCTGGTGATAGTTTCTACAAACACTTAACCTTCCCATGGAAGCAATCATGTCTTTCAGTCAGAAGAGAGGCTGTCCCCGTTTTGAGCCTTCCCATGACATCACGGGTCATGCTCAGTCCCTTGGCCTTACCTCAAGGCTGGGCTTGTGTTTCTGGTGGTGTTGATCTGAGAGCAGATCATCGTGATTGCTCATTGTTCATCGTGATCTGAAAGGAGCCACCATGCCAACTCTTCCTGTCATGTAGGGATTCTGGTCTCAGCTCTGCCTTTCATTAGCTCTGTCATCCTAGACAAGCTATGTAACCTTACCAAATTCCAGACACTTCATATATCAGGTGTTAGTTCAAATACATATTTATATGAATTAAATTCATGAAGCTTATGGAAGTTTTAAGTTTCTTTTTTGAGGAATGGCCAGTTCCAGTTCAAATAGTTCAGGTTTCCTCAGTCTCAAAGCTCTGAACTTGTGTCTCAATGAGGACAGTTGAGTTTTGGGGAAAAATCACTGAAACTGGCTTCTTCTCTCAGGGGCACAGTCTGGATCTGCACAGAGCAAGATGCTAAGTGAAGTTGGGGGGCTCTGTGCTGGGTCTCCTTGTCCTTGGGCTGGGGATGTTCATCTACTACAGGAATCGGAAAGTTAAGGAACCTGCTGGAGCTGAGACTGTTCATAGCTTTTCTGGGGGAAGAAATAAAGCCTTGCTGAGGTCAGTTCTCATACTGTCAGTGGCCCTGTTTGAAGCCTTTCTTTCTTAGGGTGACCTCAAGTTTCCTGAAAATTTAGAAATCCACAGTGTGTGGTTCACTATGCTAAAACCTCAGGAGTTGTGACTTATAGAGATAAGAGAAATGTTAACAAGCCCAGAGAAATCAGTTAAGAACCTGGGGCAAAGAAAGAAAGAGTCATTAACCATGGTTTAGTGTGACAGAAGCTTCCTGGTCACCTGCTCTTAGTTTGTGCTCCCCTCTCTGCCTTGGCTGGTGTGGGTTGTTGGTGTTGAAGAAATGGAAGGTGGCAGATCTGAGGTTGGAGACATGGTGTTTGGAAACAGATTTTCCTCCATGTCTTTAAGTATCTTTCTTTCCCAGAACACTCTGGACTTCAACCAATAGGTAATGTCCCTTAATAGAGATTTACTTTCCCTATAATGGAGAATAGAGATGATAAGACCCAAACCAGAAACAATGGTAAAGACTTTGGATCCAAATTTCTGATCATACTTAATGAAATGCTGCTCTCTGAAGTAGCTTTGACTCAGGGAGGCCTGAGCTATTGCTTTCTTCAGACTGCAAGGCTAGGATGAGAGGTCCTGAGAGGCAGGTAAGAAAAAAAAAAAAAAAAAAGCTGTTTGCACTGCTGTCCTCTTTCTTCGCAGGACTCTTGAACTGAAGCAAAGGTGATGATACTGAAGGAAGGATGCACGTCCCTGCTTCTCCACATTATGCAAAGCTTTCCTGCTTGACTCTCATTCCTCTACAGAAAGAGTGCCTTCTCAGAACCTAGTTTCTCCTGGTTTGGTGACCATATAGAACATGTTCTTCCTGATGGCTTCCTGAACCCTATTTCCTACCTGGAAGCCCCAGTATGGACTGCAGGACCTTCTCTTCATTCTCTCTTGGCCCTTGTATGTTCAATTCTTATTGAGTGTGTCTGAACTCCTCTTGTGCCACATTATTACATTTTTCCCCAAATAAATATGGAGTGAAAAATTATCTGCTTACAGATACAGCCTTAAGGACAAGAAATAGAAAAGATAAAGGGAGGACTATATCACGTTTTCATTTATCTATAATAAGTATGTGAGAAATCCATATGTTAAATAGGTTGTGAGCCATTCCTCAACATAGACACATATCAAGCATCATTATGTATCCTGTAAATATTTCCGTTTTTACTTGTCAATTTAAAATATTAGATCAAAATTTAAAAAGTCAATGACTAAAAACTCAACATAGACTGTAACAATTGAAACACATTTGACAAAAAGTACTGGATGGGAAACGATACAAAAACAAGTCAAAGTTTTTTTGGGCTCATGCCTAAAAAAACAATAATCACAAATCTGTGTATGGGTATATGTTCATAGACTTCATTCACATGTTATTATAAAGCAGCTTGATGAGTTTCAGAGAAAGGCACATGAACTGAATGAGAAGAGGAGGGTTCTGATCTTGTGTTCTGTTTGAAGGGTTAGTTTCCAATATAAATCAAACAAAGGAGCAAATAATCAATTTAGAATTTTATTTTAAAGGAATAATCATTTGAACACTCTCTTCACTATCAGAGGTAGCCCTTGTTTTATTTTAAGCAAATTCAAAATTTATGTTATGCATATCTCGTTACATATAATTTGCACAAGGCAGATTTTTCTATAAGATTTTGATACTGTTATTGATGTCTGTTCTATTTGATCCCAAGGTTGCAACTTTACTCTGGCTTTGCTTTCTCATGCGAAGACAATTTGTCTCATTTTTTCTTAGATGTGTCGTGTTAAATTATTAAGTTGGAATTGAAATCTATGGCACAAATAGTTCAGTGAAGACACTTTCTACTGAAAATGGCAGGAAATCCAATCTACTAGTTCTATTTTTCTGTAACTCTCCTGGCACACAGTAACTGGATCCAAGGTGGGGCATCTCCAGGATGTCTCAACTCAGTGGTCCAGTGGCCTCCACAGTGGTGCTATAACTTTATCATTCACAGCAGGTCATCTTTCCAACATGGTAAAAAGACATATGTACTAGCATTAAGTTTCATTCTTTTCTTATAACAACTTATGGCAAGAAAAGGAAACTGTTTCTTCCTCTTGTGTTCTTGCTTTTGTATGGAGTGGCTTAATTCCCCCAGAGTCTCCAGTAGACCCATTTCCTCCTACATGAGAAGGAACATGGGATTATATGCAGACAGAGACAAATTCATACTTCAACTTTTGTGGAGTGGGCCTGATGCAGATGGGAGGAAAAAGAGCAAAATATTATTTTAGTTGAAAGAAAGAAATGGTGGGTATAGTCATAGAAAATGATTTTACTGTAAGGAAATGATAGCTTCCAATACCATTAGATTGTTAGTAGTTTGTATTTAACTTTTTTCATATTTAAAAAATGATCGAAGGATTCTGAATGATTCTGGTATATTAAGTTGTGCTATAACTGGAAATGTATGGCCAACAAAAACAATATGAAAATCATTTCATCTAGGAGTGATTTCTAAGGCAGCACCTTGAGTTTCCATAAAAACAGAATCCTCCGTCTCAGAAGAAGGGCTATCAACAAGAGGACCTGATTCCTCTGTATCCAAATGCAGTGATTTCTCCTGTTCATAGATCAGGATTGAACTGTCTTTCATTTGAATCTCTTACTCTTCCAATTCCAAAGGTTAATCTGAGGCTGCAGCTACAACTTCATCTTCATTTTCATGTAGAAAGCTACAAATCATGTATCTACACTGTGAAGAATTTGGGAAATAAAACATGCATTTTTAAAAATAGAAGAAAGGAACAAATAAAGATGAAAGGACTTGATAAAATTGAAAATAAAGTCACAGTATGGAAAATAAAGTCAGATTTCTCTTTCTTTGCTTTTATTTATTTATTTATAAACTGCTTGCAAGAATAAGGAAGAAAGATTATAAATCATAAATTTTCAACTCTGAAAATGAATAAAATGACAAATTTTATAGACATTTAAAAATATTAAAAGAATGTTAGAAAGGATTTCATGCCAGTAGATTTGACATCTTAGATGACAATGACAGTCTTTGAAAAACACAATATATTGTTATCCACTTCTGTGTAATAAATCACTCCAAAACCTAGTGACTTAAAATAACACCCACGCAATGATTTCCTGGGAATTCCGGGAGTTGATTGAGCTCAGGTGGGGGACTCTCACTGAAGGTCTGTCATGTGGTTGCTGTGAGAGGGTAACTGGGTGTTGGGGCCTCTAGAGGATTGACGTGGACACTGGGACTCTCTCTGCACAAGGTTTAGGGGCCTCTAACGTGGCCTACATCGTCCCATTAGCAAAAAAGACAGGCTTCTTCCTCTGGGGAAACCTCTTGTGAATACTTATGTTGATTTTATTAAAGAAAAATGTTAACTAAAATAGTTGTTAGAAAGCTCACTTTTTCAGAATAGAAACTTAGTCATCTATAAGATGACCATTAGAAAAATAATTTTATTGTGAATAAAACAACATTCCAGGCATACACTTCACAGAATAAATTTTAAATGGTTTGCTACAGTTTAGTAGATTCAGAGATTTCTCTATACCACTGATACCACCTGGAATAATAAGACAGTGAGCTAGAGGAACATCAAAATAGAATTTTGAAAAATTTTGAAAAAATTATCTGGTTAGTGTTCATACTGGATAAGGTGATAGATACTTTGCACAAGTGGCAGATACTTTGCACAGTTGGCATAAAATCTGATGAAGACATTATTCTCTTGGGAAACTGTGTCATGTTCAAACTGTGTTATTCCTTTTCCTGGACTTGTATCCTTGCAAGTTGCTTAGTCACTGTCACTTTATTCTCCCCATCTGTGGGGGTGGGATGGCTACTTATTGTACTGTGCTGATACGAGAATTGATTTAAAATAGCATGTATAAAAAGCCCTCAGGACAATTCTGAGTACAAAATAAGATACTAAAAATAATCGTTCAATAAATTTTAGTGATTTTTATTCTTCTACCATTGAAACACTAAGGCACATAGGGAATGGCTGCTTATCAGAGCAGTGG
This sequence comes from Sciurus carolinensis, assembly GCF_902686445.1. Classification (NCBI taxonomy): domain Eukaryota; kingdom Metazoa; phylum Chordata; class Mammalia; order Rodentia; family Sciuridae; genus Sciurus; species Sciurus carolinensis. Next base: position 121,952,785 of record NC_062219.1, read on the forward strand.
TGGAATGTGAAATAATGCTGAATTTTATATGCATAGCTGTCCTTTCCAGTCCACTCTAAGACATTATATTTATATTAATATAATGCATAATTATTCAATGATAAAATTATGCTTCAAATTTATATGATTACATTAAATGATGTAAGTCACAGTTTTTTCATAGTGTTCTGAATTTTCTATAATGTATTCATTGGCAAAGTCTTTGCATCTTTTCTTAGTGTAAGGTGAACAATAAAGAAATATATCCTCAATAAAATGAGGAAATCATAATGGGAACTAGGATTAAGGAATTAAATATTTTTCATATAAGATATTAATTGTAATAAAGCAGAGTTATTGTGTCAAAGGCCAACTTTGGGTCAATAGAGAGAGTTCCCATGGTGATCTAATTAAAGTGTATCAGATGCAACTGGATCAAATCTTTAAAATACTACATTAAAACAATCATTTTCACAGAGGAAATTGTAAGTTCCAGAACTGGGCCTTCATTCTGAGTCTCTGGCCACCAACTGATGATGATTTTCATCTCTGATACTGATTGGCTCTTCAACACTAAGATTACCAAATCTAGTATCAAAGAAATGAGTACCTTGGTTCCCATTATTTGGGATGTAGGGCCATCATTCTCACTGCGTGAGAACTACCTGCTCCTGTGTCACTCATTCTCTACTGCTTTCCAGCATGGTGTGTCTGTGGCTCCCCAGATGCTCCTGCACAGCAGCCCTGACTGTGATAGTGATGCTGCTGAGCCCTCCAGGGGGGTTGCCCAGGGACATCCGCCGTAAGTGCACACCTCAGGTGCTGAGCCACTGTTGGGGTGAGGGGGACGGATGGGAGTTAACTTTCTCACTTTTTCCAGGCAAACTCCTTTTAAAAACTGTGATTTTTCTCTGAGACTGCTTATCTTTATCACATGAATCTCAAATTACACACACACACACACATACACACACACACACACACACATGCCCACATGCTGACCTCCCTATGAGACATGCACACAGGGCCTCCATATAGACCACTTCTTCCCAACTCCCTGCAATAGAACCTCTCTAGTATCACATTGCATTTCCTCAGAGGCTTGAGAAGACTTAGAAATAATGATGTTAAAAAAAATTTCCCTTATAGCACCTCCCTTTATTATGTTCAGTTATGCCAGAAACAAGGAAGGATGACTTTTCTGAAAATTTTTATGGGAGTCCAAGGGAATTGGAAGGGTCTCTGTTGGAGGATCCTGTGTTATGTCCCCACCAGCATCTGTGAGGTTGCCACCTCTGTCTCATGTGTGAGGATGTAACAAGAGGTATCCTCCATTATCTTCTCTTTCTTTCCAAACTTCAGTGTTTATAAAGTATAAACATTCAGTACTGAATCCCTATACTGCAGGTGCTCTGATGGAAGTTGGGATTAGTGCTCTCTCTTTCTCCCATGGAAAGCACCCTGAAGCTCAAGCAGAGCACTTGGAAGACACCTGTAGTTAATGAGCATCTTTGGTGCCTTAATGAATTTAAGGCATCTTCTGAGAATCTGGTATAGATTAGTACTCTTTGTGATTAACTTTTTCTTTTTTCTTTTCATCCTCTTCTCTTTCTTCCTTTCTGTCTTCCTTTTTCCCTCTCTTCTTTCCTTAGACAAATTTTCCCTATCTTCCCCAGACTGGTTGAACACATTGACTGAAGCTATCCTTCTGCCTCAACCTCTCAAGTAGTTGGTATTACAGGCATGTGCCTCCTTGACTGTTTTATGACTCTGTTTTGAATCTTTCTATACTATCATTTTCTCCTGTACCTCTCATGTCTCTGAATTGAGCCTAAAAGAAGGGATTTGACTAGTGTAAAATAAAGTATCTGAAATTATAGTTTTGTAAGTCAACAGTACTCAAAATCAGCAGTTTCATATGGTTCAAATTATAGATCCTGAGCAGCGGTACAGAGAATGTGAATGTTGTTAACATTTCATGGGCTGAAAGTCAATAAATAAAGGGAGCTCATTGATCTACTGAGGTCCTTCCCCAAATTTGATTGGTTCCCTCCTTGCACCCTCTGTTATCCGTAATTAGCCATGTTGGGTTACCTAAACTTACAGTTCCTCCCTATTCTTTCCCCAGACGTGTCATTGTCTTAGTCTGCTTTGTACTGCTATGACAGAAAACCTAAGACTGTAATTTATGAAAAACAGTGATTTATTTCTTATAGATCTGGAAGGCTAGGAAGTCTAATGTCAAGGGGCTTTTAGCTGAAGTGTGCCTGCTTGCTATGTCACCCCAAGGAGCAAAGAGGAAAGCAAAAGTGCAAGGGAGCATGAGGTGGGGGGGGCGGGTTTCCTCTTATAACAAACCCGAATTCATGATAATGAATCCACTCCCATGATAAGCCCACTAATCCATTCTTTAGGACAAGTCCCTCATGACCTAATCACTTCTTAAATGTTCCATCTCTCAACACTGTTCCACTGGGGATTATGTTCTCATGCATGAACGTTAGGAGAAACATTCATACCAGAACATTCCATCCCTGGTCGCCCAAATTCATGTCCTTCTCCCATACCAAATTCATTTATACCATACCCATCACCCCCAAACAACTTATTGCAGCATCAACTCAAAAGTCCAAAGTCCAGAGTGTCATCTAGATCAGATATGAGTCAAACTCATGCCATGATTCACCCTGAGCAAATTTCCCTCCAGCTCTGAAGCCTCTGAAATTAAATTAGTTATCTATTTCCAAAAGACAATTAGTGAGGCAGGCATGAAATAGGTATTCTCATTCTAAAAGGGAGAAGTAGGCAAGATGAAGGGGTTAACTGGTCCCAACATGGAAAACAACATTAATTCTTAATGTTGGAGAAAAATCTTTAACTCCATGTCCCACATGGCACCCTGGGGTAGAGTGGTCCCCCAGGGCCTAGAGCAGCCCTGCCCGTTGACTTTGCTGGGTTTAATGTGTCCAGCAGCTCTTATGTTGAAGTCTAGTGCCCAAGCCTTCCCAGAATGGAGTTTCACACTGTTGCTCCTACGTTTCTGTGGTCTCAAGGGCTGACCTACTCTCATGGCTACACTAAGCATTACCTTAGTGTGAACTCTGTGGTGGTGGCTTCTATCCTATGGATCCTCTGGTTTTACCTTAGTGGAGGATCTCTATATTAGTTCTCTTCATGCAACAAGCCTCTTTCTGGGTCCCCAAGCTGTTCAGTGCATCCTTTGAAATCTAGGTGGAAACTACCATTGCTCTGCAGCTCTTGCATTAAGTGCACCTGAAGAATTAGCATCACAGTGATACTGGCAAATTAAAGCTTGCACTTTCTGGAGTGGTAAGTCAAGTCACATCCAAACCTACTTGAACCATGGATTTGGGAGCATAGGGGCACTCTGCTGGAACTCTCAGAGCAGAGTCCCTGAGTAATGCATGGCAGTAAATGCTGAGGTCCCATGAGCACGTCTCTGAAAACATTTCCCTTTAGGACTTAGCTTGCCTGATTCAGGGCCATTCTGCTGTAGTCTCAATGACTCGAACCTGATTTCTATCTATCTGTATTAATCTCTTTAGCAAACACTGACCTGGCCCCATCCTTTGTATTCTCTCCTGAACATGCTTTATATTATTTACATGGCCTTGATGGGAATTTTCCAAATCTTTACATTTTATTTCTCTTTTTAATTATTAATTGTGGTTTTAAATAATTGGTCTTGTCTCATTTTACTGTAAACAGCCAAAAGAATTTATTGCTTGAATATGACTTTTGTCAGATATTCAACTTCATTCATCTCCCACCAACTCTAGGATATGAATGTTATCCCATCGAGTTCCTTGGCACTGTATTATATGGATAAACTGTACTCCACTTTCCAATGCCTTGTTCCTCATGTCCATCTGAGATCTCATCAGAATGGTCTTTATTTGACTATATTTCTACTAATATTCTAATTGCAACAAGTTTAGTAATTCCTGTCAAACAAAATTCATTTAAAACTAGCTCAAGAGAAAAGGAGAGACTTTATTTAAAAAAAAAAAAAAAAAAAGTTTGCAAACCAGGGAGTCAAAATGAAAGTGTACTGCAAAGTAACAAAGAGAGGGAATTTCCAGTACAAGTTCTTACTGTGTGGTCCACTTTATGCAATGAGGGCTGCAACTATGCCCATTCCTGATTGATTCATATTTACATACGTCTGTAAGTCATAGTTCATTGGTAAGCTCCAGGCAGCAAAATGAGAATTCCCAAAATATGTCTTGGCAATTGAAACAAGAGCAGTAGGTCCATAATGTTCAGTTTGTGGTTCTTTCCAGAACACAAGACTATGTGTATGACACCCAGCCAGCAAATAACTACAAGATTTCTTTCTGAATTTAAGCCCAATTATCCATCTGAGATCCTTCTTGGAGATTCAGCCTTTCTTAAAGGTAACATTTCCCCCTTTTGATGGTAACTTGTCATTGGGCAGCATTTTGAGTGAATAAAGCAATTATGTTCCATCATGGTGCCAGAGTCATTTGTCACCTGCTCTGGGTTGATCCTGTACCACTTCTGGAGCCCAGTGGCTGGAAAATAAGCAAATGAACAATTGGAGCCATATACTAATGAGGGGCATCCAAATAGATACCTGTCACATTTAAATCAAAGTCTCTGGGTTATAGTTGGTCCCATTTTCTAGCTGGAGAGAGCCCAGAATGTTAAGGTTGACTTAATACGATTCTGGTGGGGTTCTCTTATACAGGGAGGAGGCAAATATTTGACTCCAATATGAAGAGAATAACTTTAAAACTGTAGGGTAGAACTCAAGAAGGAGCCAGTGCTAGAGAGTACTGAACTGAAAATATCTGAGAATTAGAAGTTTAACCAGCTAAGAGGACATTTTGAAGGTATTCCTTTTAGGACTTAGCCAATTGTAAGGTTTGGAAGGTTCCAAATTTACCTGTCTAGAAACATTTATACAAGTGCAGCATGAGACATGTGATGGAGTACAGACACCACTCTTTGCAACAAAGAGGTAATTTAATGGAACATGGTTATCCAGATCTACGTCAGAAGGGGAATCTAAATACCCCATTGGACTTACTAACCAGAGTAGTAGAATAGGTGATTCTCCTGAGTGCGGGAAATGTTTCTGATGATAGTGACAGCTGCTAGCCAGGATCCCAATATTCTCTATCTTGTCCAACTCCTGGGATGAAACCCACCTGGTAAAACACACCTTAAAATGTTCACAGCTGTCATCCTTATACTCCAACAGGTTGTCATCATGGTGATCACCTGTAATAGTGAAAGTCCTCCTTACTCTGGAATAAAGGTCATTTTCTCATAATGACCTTAAGTATTGTGAATGGGGTTATGAATTATTTTAGAAGGCAAGTTCCTCCTGCTCTCCAAGTACTGAAGCACATAAGGCCCAAGAATCAACTTTTTGCCCAGGAACAAAAAGATCCTTTGGGGGCACATACAACACCATTCAAATTATTTAAATTAAGAAAATAATTGATATCAAAATAGATTTTACTGTCATGTATACCTAAAAAGAACCAATATAAATAAATAAATAAATAAGGAAGAACTGTTTGGAAGAGAGGAAAATGTGGAATTATACCATGGTTGAGTAACATTGTGGTTACAACTCTTAATACTGATTGTCCTGATTTGTATTTTTCTACAAAAAAGCCTAACATGAGTCTTGGTCACACTGAAGAGTGGAGGTATTTTAACACATTTTTGTAAGATAAAATGAGCAGGTAGAGGGGAGTGAAAGGAGGGGAAAGAGTATGGGGGTAGGAATGATAGCAGAGTGAAACAGACATTATTACCTCATGTACATGTATGACTGCATGAATGATGTGATCCTACAATATGTATAATGAGAGATTATACTCCATTTATGTATGAGCTATCAAAATGTATAAATGTCTCCTACTGTCATGTACAACAAATTAGAACAAATAAAAATTAATTTTAAAAAATTCTTCCACAAAAGCAAGAATTAAATAAATATTGAAATTTAGGAATGGAAAAAAAAAGATAAAATGAGAATGACAGATGAGCTAAAATAGACAGAAAGAGTTTGTTCCATTTATTCCAAACAGGTATCCTTTCAGGATTGGAGCATTTCTTACCCATCCTGTGAGTCATTTGAAACTGCAGGACAGTGTTAAATTACGATAATACATTTGCACATGAGTAGCAGTTGATATTCTTTTTGAAAAGAAATGTATAGGTTTGAGCATCTGAGCAGTTGTAAGTGGGTATGGTTATTGGGTCATTACATCTGCTGAAAGATCCAGGGGGAGGGTGGTGACATATCCAGAAATTGCTGTCAATTTCAAGAGTCTTGTTTTTCTCATTTGCCTTTCAACCATGAAGGAAGTAACTTAGGGCTTTGTTAGCCTATGGCATAACATAGGGTTTGCAGAGGTGGTGAAAATGGGAAAACCTTAAGAGGCCATAACATTTTGGGCCTCTTGTAAGATAGCTGCTTTAGTAGTGGCATCAGATATCTTATTTCTTTTGCTTTACTCTCTCTGGGCCAATGAGTGACCCTGAAATTTAATGATAGCTAGAACTCTCGAAGCTGAACACCATCCAAGAGGGAAGGACACACATTTTATCTTTTATTTGTCGACCTGAAGAAGTTAAAAATTCTCTCACCTTCCAGAGTGTAGCAGTCAGGTGCTACCACAAAGGCATATCTGCTGTGTATAAACATTAGTAGTCTTTTTAGTTAGGAGTCATGCTCTGGAGAAACCATGGAGTTTGACTTGTGCAAATAAGGCCTTGAAAGGGGCCCAGATGATAATATCATCAAGGAAGACCGGCATATCCAACTTGGTAGTGACCCATTGATCCTCTGAGATCCATTCTCAATTGCAGTTTGTATTAACTGAGTGGGTTTCTTGTAGATCTCTTTATTGGTTGAGAATTTGCAATATTGTCATGTCATAAGGAAAGTTATTATCCAGGAAAGAAAAGAGAGTGGCAGGGTTGATCAGATTACATGGGGTGATGGTAAATTCAGATGAGGAAAGGAAGAGGATCTCATAGTCAGGTGACCAGCAGAGAGGGTTGGGTATAGTGAGAGTTCAAGAAGGATCCCACAATGAAGAATATAGATGGTGAGGGAAGATCCCATGACATTCTTTTCAGTGGCCTTAATGAGAATGGAGTTGACAGAAATCACCTTAGGGTGTGTAGGGTAGGGAGGTAATCCCTGGCTCACTAAGCCTAGTTGCTGTCATACTCTATGGACCTGTTCTATCCTCTATGGAGTTGAGTAAGGATATCAAGGGCATTTCCCTCCCAATCATAAATAAACACATGAAAAGGGAGATGATAATTGGGATGTTCCAAGTGTGGTCTAAGTTCAACTGTTTTGGGGGTTTTGTTGTATCCTTGATGGACTGTTTTCCATCAAGGATTCATTAGATAGTCCAGGAGAGAAATTTTTCAGCAAATTGTAAAGGGTTGGGAACATCAAGGAGAAGTATAACAGCCAGTTCTGGAAGATACCTAAAAATTCTGTGTGTTAGTCAGGTTTCCTTTGTCATAATAAATACCTGAGATAAAACAACTTAAAAAGAGGAAAGAACTGTTTTGGCTCATAATTTTGGAGATTTTAATCCATGTTCAGTTGGACCATTGCTTTTGGACCTACGCTGAGGCACTACATCATGGTGGGAGCACATCATACAGGAAGCTGCTGACCTCATGGCAGTTGTGAAGCAAAGACATAGAGGAAAGGGCCGGGATCCCTATGAAGGGCATGCTCCAAGTGACCTTGCTTCTTCCCATTAGCCTCCACTTCCTACAGGTTCCACACCTCTTAATGGCACTACCGCTAGTGACCAATCCCTTAACATGTGGACCTGTGTCAGACATTTATCCAAACCAGGGTATTCTTGGAGTTTGTCTTTCAGTGTAGGAACAAGGGAAAGCTAAAACGACTAGAAAATGTGAAAGGTTAATTCACTCCTTGGATGTCAAGGCACAACCCAAACTCTTGACAGAAGTCTGATAGAATTGGTATTTTTCCTTTGAAACTTTATGGCCTCTAAAGGACAGATTATGAAGTAAGTAAATGCTCTCAGTCAGGTGAGCTTATTAGGATGAAGAATATATAAGCAGATAATGGGATGGAGGTATCTGATGAAAGTGAAAGGGAGACTGTCTAGTAGAGGAAGGAGATTGAAGGAGAGGGAGAAGGACATGAAAAGGGAGGAAATGCAGAATAAAATTGACCAAGTTATGCTATGTACATTTATGAGTACACCACAGTGAATCCCACCCTTATGTATATATTTATAAAGCATCAATTAAAAATGATAAATAAATACAAATAAGACTAGTAGAGAAGAAGGGAAATAGGGGGATGGGGGAAAGGAAGGGAAGAGGAATTGCTGGGGACTGAAATGAAGCATGTATGATTATGTCAGAATGAATGTTGCTATTATGAATAACCATAACGTGCTAATAAAAGAATTTTTTTAAACCAGATTATGCACAAGTTGAGGTAGGGTCGAATGATATAGGAAGGAGATATCAGCTAAATCAGCATGAAAAATGGGTAAGTAGGGTTTTCAGTACATCCTTGGGGAAGGACTATGCAAGTATATTGTCGGCCCTTCCAGATGAAAGCAAAAAGGCTCTCAAGCTGTATTGATTTACAGAAAAAAAGCACTGCAAAAGTTAAAACCTGAAAAATATTTGCTCTCAGGGTAAATATTGAAAAGTAAGGTATGAGGATCAGAAACCACTTAGCATTGAGGAAAAATAACTATGTTGTTAATAGCTTTGAAATTCTGCACAAATATCCATACTTTCCATTAGGTTTGTGAATAAGTCAGATGAGAGTATCGCAAGGGTTGGTGCAGGACATGACAAGTTTCTTATGTATAAAGTCATCTACTAAGGATTGTAAGTCAGTCAGGGGCTCAGGATTTAAGAAGCATTGCTTGATTGGGGAGGAGCTTACTATGATCCACCTGTCTTTCAGTTGAAGATGCTCAAAGGGTACGCCCAACATTAGAATTATTATGTGCCCAGAGACTCTCAGGAAATTCCTAGAGGGTAGGATGGGCAGGGTTAATGAGGTTACAGGGTAGCTGGGAATCTGAGTAGGGGCTAGTTTTATAAGGCCAGAGTCTTATCATGGGGTGAATTCTAGTGTCATTTCCCCCTTTTTGGAGAAAGAGATATGGACTTGATATACTTCCAGAAAATCTTGACTTCTCAAGAGAAAACCTAAGTTGAAGGAAATGAGTAGGGATGTGGAACTTCCATAAGTTAGTTAGCACTCCCAACAAACTAGATAAATTCAGAAACTCTAGAATGGTAAGGTAAAAGTGTGTTGGGGTTAAGGATGGATAGATTTAGCCCTAATGTCAACCAGAGCCCTGACTAACATATCCCCAAATTTAATATCTAATTCCATTAGTTTATTGGTTTTAAGTAGGGGAAACATCCTCTGGATGTCCCTGAAACAGCACTAATTTTGTTGGGGAAGAGTGATATAACCTTATGAGGGTTTACTGTAACCAGTGTTTGTATTTAAGACATCCTATTTAAAAATGACCTGTAAGCACAAAAAAGAGGCAGCCTTGATCTGAGATGCAGGGGTGGTTGGGTGGCCCTCTATGCTCGTGGTCATTAGAGGGCCTTTAGTTCAGCAGTTCTCTCCTGGAAATCTAAGGCTCTGTGACTCTAGATTCTTCTTCTAGGGTCTTTGACAATTGGTTAGCTAGGGAAGCTATTTCATGGGTACAGTCTGCTGCCCAACTGAGATAATGTTGTTTAATTCAGGTGCTGAGAGCCTCAAGAAAATATAGTTACAAAGATCAAGTTAAATGAGCTTTGTTGAAAGTTTTGTGTTATAGTTTAGTTGTGAGGTGTCCCCCCAAATCTCACATCTGTGGGACAATGCAAGAAAGTCTAGAGGTGAAATGATTGGGTTATGACCTACTCATGCATTAATCCCCTGATAGGGATTAACTGGATGGTAACTGTAGGCAGATAGGGTGTGATTGGAGGAGGTAGGTCCTTGGGGCACAGTTTTGGGGTATATATTTTGTACTTGTTGAGCAAATCTCTCTCAGCTTCCTGGTGCCATGGCCCTAGTTGCTTTCCTCTGCCGTGGTGGCCCTTCAGCTATGATGTTCTGCCTCACCTCAAGCCCCAAGGAATGGAGTCAGCCTTCTATAGACTGAAACTTCTGAAACCATGAGCCCCAAATAAAAAACTAAATCAAATAAATTGTTTTTGCCAGGTCTTTTGGTCACAGCAACAAAAAAAAAAAAAAAAAAAAAAAAAAGCTGACTAAAACAGTTTATCAAATCTATTGCAGTAATCAAGAACTGATCTGTCCTTTTTTGAGTGCAATGCTGGCTGGTTTTGCAATTCACCTGATGGGGGCAAAAGTCAAAGGAGTGGTTCTTAATAGGCTCTTGCTATTCTTTGTCTCTTGTCAGTTCCTAGTCTGTCAGCTATTTAAGAAGCATTAAGGGGACTTTCCCATCCACAGCTGACATATATGCCTGGCCATGTGGACAAACACGTGAGTAAGTTGGTAAATATCTGAAAATCCAGGTTGGTAAGTGCTAAAATATCATTCAACATCAAGAGAATGGTTTGGGGAGTTTGGAAAATCTTTGACTATGGCTAAAGGTTCTGATTTAGTCTGAGGAGGTGTATAGGCAACATGTCTGCTTCCATTTCCTGTCATTTAAATGTTAAAGGGTGCTACTAGGGAAGGACCAGAGGGATAGAAGTGGGAAGGATGGGGAGGTGAAGAAGGGGAGATCAGAGAGTATGGAAGAGGGAGTGAGGGGAGTGGTAGAGGGAGATGATGGACAAGAAGAAACAGTGGTGGCAGCATTTGCCATAATTTGCCTTAATTTGATTTCTGTTATTGCAAGTGGTAGTTGCTTATTCTAATCTATTGATCTGTCCTTTCATTTGGAATTATTCACCTTGAGAGAGGTAGCAATAGATTATTGAGTTCATTTAGAAGTTTTGAAATACCAATCAAAGAACATCTCCCACTGCCTCTGAAAGTTTCGGTATTTGCTCTGTTGTAATTAAATTGGCACATAGACACATTTTAGAGTTCTGAAAGTCTCAAAGTTTGCTTTAGTTGAGTTTTCTGGTTCCAGAGATTTAGCCAATTACAATTTCCTGAACCATAAATATTAGCTAAAAAGCCAGATGGAAAGCCAGGAGTGAACTTATCAACAGAAAAAGATAAGAACATGGGCCTCCTGTTTTGTATTTACCTAATGAGATCTATCGGATGAGATTAAACTTAATGAAATTATTCCTTTTACTTTAAATTCTCTTTTCACTATCTAGTTCTTTCAACTAGAAACAGGAAAAATAATAAATGCATCTTAAGATCCAATTAGGTGTGGAAGGGATATAGTGTGTCTTCAGAATAAAAGAGTATTGGCACTTGAACCCCTTCTTACCTTCCAGAATCTCCACATTGATCAATTCCTGAAACCTTGAGTTTATTTTTTTAGACCAAAATTTCTTTTCTGAGCAAATATTATGTACTGGGCTCTCTTGGGGGCTCAGAGAATTTTATTTGAATAACATGGAAAGGCCTTGACTCTCTCGATCTCATCCAATGATGCGGGTGAAAGACAACACCACAATAAACATTTAAAGAAGAAGAAAATTTCAGAGAATAATAAGTACTCTGGAAAATAAAAAGACATCAGGGTGATGGGTCACAATTCATCCACTTCAGTTCAAGTATATAGGGGACCCTCCCAGAGAAAGGGACATTTAGCTGAGAAAAGAATAATGAGAAGAAACCAGTCAAGTGATTATCTAAAGGACCAATGTTCCAGGGAGAGGGAACCAGGGAATGACTGAAGTGTGGGAAGGTGTGTGCTGTGTTTGAGGGACACACACAAGGCTAGAGTGGCTGAAGTATGGTAAGCAAGGTGTGTGTTGGGGTAAGTGGGTGGCACAGGCTGGGGAGGATTGGACAGGAAGTGAGCAGCCCTTTCATATTAGGTCCTGATGGCCAGCAGGAAACTCCAATTTTATTTAAACAGATACATAAAGTCACAGGAAGTTTATGAGCAGATTTAATTTAAATTTCTTTTTTAAAAAAATTGCAGCTGCTATGAAGAGATGGTATTGTTGGGGCTCACACATGCAGGCAGGAAAACCTCTTAGGAGCACATTGGAATTCTCCGGGGAAAGCAAGCTTCAGGTAGTGCAGTTGTGTTGAAGACAGTGATGAATATTAAGTGGACAGTTTGGGGTAAATTGAAGCTTAAGTTGTTAATGGTTTAAACAAAGACCACAGGGTAGGAAATCAAGCTTGTCCCTGAGGATTCTGTCTTAATAGCTAGCTCAATGGCGATGCTACTTACTGAGATAGGGAAGACTGAAGGAAGATGGAATTTCAAGTGGGTGGTTAGAATAAAGGTTTTGTTCAAGTTAAGTCTGAAATTTTTTTTTTTAATTTTATGTGGAGCTGTCAAGAAGTTAGCAGACTGTAAGACACTGCAGTTCAGTATGAGACCTAGACTATAGGGATATTTTTAGTGTCATCAACACATATAATGCGTTAAAATTCCAGAAACATGAAAGAGGTTATATGGGAAGAGAGACTGTGTGTAGAAAACAAGAAGCGAGGAGCAACTGGGACGAGAAGGAGGATCAGTGATGCTGGAGGGAATGTGACATATGGAAGTCAAGGAAAGTAAACTTTTCTAAAGAGGAGGGAGTGACCAGTGGTGGTGAGACACCAGAGGAAGTGAAGGGACAATGTGACAGAGAAGCAAGCACTGGATCTATTGAACTTGACCTTTGCAGTCAGTGGAATATCTAAGATGGAAACTGGATTTGACTTTTTGAAGAGAGAGCTGAACATGTGAAGGTTGGAGTAGAGATGACTCTTCCCAATGTCTGGTCTCAGGGAAGGACTGTGCTGGTCTCAGGGAAGGACTGTGCTCTGGCACCTTGGAGTTAGCTAGACCTAAAGCAACAGAGTAAAGATTCTGAACAGAAATGAGAGGACTTGAGAACCAGACAGAGATGGTCAGTCATTAGCAAGGAAGCACTGGAGGTCTCTTGTGCAGTGCTGACTGGTTATGAAAAAAATAAATTATTCATATGGCCAATTTTTGTTAGCGATTTAGAAAATGCCAGTTATCACACTAATGATGAGAATGGATTGATGAACAACACAATTTGGTCTCTGACATTGTGGACTCTTGTAGCATTTTGTAGACCTATACATTTTAGCATGTCATTCCAGTAACTATTCCATCATATATACAGCAGTTAAAATTATGTGTATCTATGGGATCTAAAACTCAAATGTTTGAATGTTTAATTCAAGTTAAACACATATCACATAGTTAGTGCTAGAACCCAGATTACACTGAAAATCAGCATATATGGAAGACCCCTCTCTTTTGCCTCAGCACACTTATTATGTGTTGAGTTCATGTATTCTGCATTACTATAAATACACCAATGTTTCTGCCCTTACATGCTCAAAGTGGTAATTAATGATAAAATTGATGAAAAACAATTGCCAAATCATGTTGAAGGTATTAGTTGTTCTAGGAAGATAAGAATACAAAGGTCTATGAGTTTTCCTTCATGGGGGCTATAAAAATAAAATGGTAATAAATATTTATCATGTGACCAGCACTAGGGAGAATTTCTACTTATTGTCACACTTAACAATATTTCTGTAAGAATATGTCATTATTTAATTCATTTTAGAGATAAAAAAAAAGGATAGTAGAAAAGTGGAAAAGTGCATTCTGAGATTCAGATTTTCTGATTCTAGAGACTGTTTTTAATGGCCATTAGTGAATAGTGCCTAAGTGGGGTCTGGACTATTGATAAAGTTTCTCATGTCCGTATGGACCTAAATATGTCTTAGGATGGGGGAATAGTCAAGAACTGAATGCTATAATATATTCAAATTTTTTAAATTCATTTTACATTTGTAATTGAAAAATTTGACATGGGTTCATATTATGTATAGGCTCTAATGAGCTTGTGTTGATGAAGACAAATGATTTATTTATTTATTTGTTTTTATTTTTACAGACTGCATTTTGATTCATTGTACACAAGTGGGGTAGGACTTTTGGTTTCTTTGGTTGTGCACAATGTAGATTCGCACCATTTGTGTAATCATACATGTACACAGGGTCATGATGAATGGTTTTAACTCCATTTCTTCTTTGACTAGGATTCCCAAATAAAATACAGGATGCTCAGTTAAATTTGTATTTCAGATAAATAATAATAATTGAACTGAGCAAATATAAACTGACCTTTTGTATTTGCTAACCCTGCCAACCCTAAGTTGGGTACATGACTATGTTAGCACACAGACATAATGAGAACATGAACTAACAGTGTTAACCCCAGGGGTGATAAGGACGTGTGAGGGTGAACAGAATTTCACATACTTTTTTGTTTTGTTTTGCTTTACCTTTCTCATCTGTCAAGAAGGAACTTAAGAGAATTTGTGAGTAGTGCAATAGACTATGTGTGATCACTGCTGTATACCATCATTTCTCCAGAGCAAAGGAAGCTCTGTGAAGGTCGCTACTCCAAGTCTAGAGACCTACTCATTTCTTGTAAACTGTTTACCTGAGTGTAACAACTTCTCAGTTTCTCTCCTTCTTTGGGGATCTGATGACAAACCTGAGAGTTCTGTATTTGACCAGACCTGGTAATTGTAGGAGTATTGGCATCTGGAGACTGAAAGTTAGAACACACACCTCTGGGACCATTCATAGGAATGAATAGTCTTGGCTACGATGGATAAGTTGTGGACCAGCGGCAGAGACAACAGGGGAGAAGATGATGTGAGGGATCAGTTAATATAGCTTGTGACTGGTTCACAAGGCAAAGAAATCAGTTAAATGATCGCAAATTTAATATTTGAGTCACCATAATATATTTGTATTTGTAAACCAATATATAATTCAATTTATATGTACATATGCATATTGGTTTCAGTTATATGTATTTACATATAAAATTTACATATATACATGTGTAATTTTTATATACACATGTCTCCTATGCTCAAAAGAAAAGAAAATGGAAGGGCTAAAAATTCAAGTATAAACTTACAGAGGTAAATTAGCAGTTTCTACATAAAACTTGTGCACTAACTTCAGCGTGGTTCAGGAGAACATATGATGATAATGTGTCACAGTGAGGGACAACAAATTTAATCATTACAACAAGGAGGACAAAGTTTACAAGAAGGCTGGTTAATATTGTTGCAAGCTATGATGAAATTGAAAGGTTAACTGAAAATAATAGACTAGATTTAGGAATTTTGAGGTTACTATTAATCTTTAAATAAGATGGAACGTTGCATGGAAGCTTTAACATAAAGCAGAAAATGTGCACTTAATTGTAACAAGGAAGTTATTTAAAATTTTTTATTGAGAAACATATTATTATTTTCCTTTGGATGTGTTATGATTCCCTTTATGTTTCTTGGGTTCCTAATTGATTTCTACACATTTGATATGATTTTTGCTTTTCCAATTTTATGAGGTAGCTTCCATAAGAAAGTATCTTTTTCATTTAGATGGGATATAGGATATCAGTTGGGTAGGTACCTTGTGTTTAGTTATGGGGAGCTCAAAAAATGTAATCTCCATGTCATTTCTGAGTTTTTGATTGATTCAGCAGTGTCCATGAGTGCCTCAGTAGTCTAGATTGCAGTGGTTCATAAAGGATGTTGTACACCTTTGCAGTAAACATAATCTTCCATTAATATCAATCCTCAGGCTCCCAAAGTTAAGCACTGATGGCACTGGAGCTTTTTGGCAGGACCTACCAGAGTCTTGGTGGTACATGATATGGAAGGGGGTATCCCCAGGTCCTTCAGGGCAATTATAGTTGACTCCAATGGTGTGATACAAATATACATGATCTCTGAGACACAGATATAAAGGACAACTTATGCAAAACTCTCAGAATAAATACAATGGATGACTGGGTCTGTGCAGCAGCAGCCACAGCTATGGAACCATAGGCTGGAAGGGGAACCTTCTGTAGGTCCCAGAGGACAAGTAGAGGAAATGCTGAGGTCTATGGCACTGGTAACTATGTACTTAATGTCATAGAACACGAAAGGTCTACTTTAGATCCTGTGGGTGCACTTATACTTGTTGCTAGGACTTGTAGCACTCTTAGCCATCTTTATGGAGCTATTGTACCCAGATGGTCCCTTCTCCACATCCCAAGAGTCAAATAAAAATGGTACCAAAGCTTTCAGCACCAGTAATCTGTAGTTACTAGTCTGTGAACTATGGAGCCTTTCCCTAGGTCCCCCAGGGCATGTGCCGGTAACCTTTCTCTTGTGGTACTGGTATCCATGCTCCTCGAGTTATAGGACATGAAAAAGATCTTCCCTAGATTCAATGTGTGAGGTATGAGTGGTGCTTGTGGCTTTGGTATCTGTGGTCTTGGAGTTACAGAACAGAGATGAAAATGTCTCTAGGTCTCTAGGGGACAAGACTTATGACATCAATAACCAGAATTCTGAATTTGTAGGACATGAATATGACATTCTCATGGGGCTTTGGACAGCATCTGAAATCCTGAGGCCATGACAGGGAAGAAGTCCTTCCATCATTCTCACCAGGAGAGCACAGATGGTGTTAAGTTAGGAGCCACTGACAGCTACAGTCCTGGAGCTGCAGGATGTGACTGGGACCGTGCCAAGCTCTTGATGGACAGGCATGGAGAAGTCAGAACTTTGGACCACTAGTTATAATTTGTGACTTAGGCTGAAAAGGAGAACTTCCCTACTTCCCACAGGGCAGGCAGAGGTGGGACTTGGGCTTGTGGCTATAACAGCACTTGTTCTGTAGCTTCAGGATGCTGCTTATGTTGCTTCTGCCTAGTGAGGTGCACACCAGCCACAATCCAGGGAGCTGAGTTTGCAACTGCAGTTTGCTTTGCTCTTTCTACTAGATTGCCTTTCTGACTCTCCATGCTGCTTCCCATCACTTCCTCACTGGTTTCCAGGGTTCTCCCTCAATCACTGTCCTTGAAATACAGTTTTAACTTTATTGAACTGGGTTATCTGTAACAGAGCCACACACAGGGCAACCATATTCTGATATCTTGACTATTATCTATCCAGGGTGTTTTAAATGAAGTGTAGATAGTGGTTGAACACCAGGACACCACAGTCAGATTTTCTGATTTCTAAAACTTGCTCTTGGCTTGTCATTAAATACATGAATATGGAAAAGTTATGTAGCTTGTCTGTGCTTTAGTATCTTCAATTGTGAAATAAGGAAGATAATATCTACTTCACAGAGTTGCTTTGAAGATTAACAGAGATGATATGTGCAAAGCATTAAGAATGGTGCCTGCCACACTGTACACTTATGTCCATGCCAGCTATTATCATCCGATCCATCCACAGGTCCCATGGACACTGTGTCCAAAGCAGTTCTCAAATCTCATCTACATACCAGGTTACTGCCCTTGTCCTAGCTATTGTCATCTTCTTGGATTACTCCAGTAGGAGCTTCCAAACTCATCTCTTCACTTCCCCTTTGCCATTTTTTGTATCAAAATCATCCTCTGCACTATGATCAACAGTCTCAAAGCATACACAGAGTCACATTTCCATTTCTGAAACTCTTAAGACTGGATGTGCTTTAGAAATTAGGGTTTGGGATTTTAGAACGTTAACCATTCATTTCCAATTAATTACAAAACACTCTGTGGGACAAAGAACAATGACCTGTAATTAAACATACCAATATTTCTATGTCCCAACCTATAAACAACCATGCTTATGGTATAAAGATGATAAATAGTATTTTAGTACATTTTTCTTAATATGACTCACATTAAGCTAAATACTAAGTCAGTAAATAACCATCCTGTTATATCTGATGGCTTAAGGACCTCAGAAACCCAGATAAATCAGGGTCATTATTGTCATCACCAGCAAGTTGAATTGGGCATTTCATGATTTCGGTGTATAAGATTCATCAGAGAGAAAGCAGCACTCTCCAGGTTACTATCCAAAGACTTTCCAGTGACTCAGGTGTGTCTATAAGGAAACTCTGAGGAAGACACTCTGGTTTCATTGTGGATGTACATTGTTCAGGGCTATCAGTTAACTGGTCTCCTATTCTCATCTCCTTTGGGAAACTTTCCACCCATGGCTCTCATTGTCCCCATTGCTCCCACCACTCAGGTTATGCCCAATAATGCTCAGTTTTGTTTCATTTTATGTCAGCTTACCTTGACTTATTTGGAATTTTATCATATAAAATTTTATCATACATGATATTCATATGATTTTCTTCCCATTTAAATGTTAACATATGGGAGTACAAAGGGGTCTCTCCAGAGATAGAGGAGACCTTTACCCAGGCCTTTCACGCTCTTGACCACATCACAGGAAAAAACTTAAGAACATGACAGGTTTTACCAAGGAGAGGAAGAGCGTTATTAGAAAATAAAAGGAGTAAGACATATAGCCAGAGCAAAACGTAGGGTTAGTTTTTATTAGGGTACATTAGGTAGAATATGTATGATCCAACGGTGCCAGATTCCCTCATGACTGGGGAATACCGAGCAAGATCGTGTTTCCCCATTAGGGTTCTGGTCTGGTATGTAGGTTTCAGCTTATAGCCATGTCTCCTGGTCACTCAGATGATCAGTATGGCCCAGTCAAACCTTAGCCCCAAATCTCACGAGGTTAATGAACTCTTTTTTACTGAGACCTTGTTCCTGTTTCACTGTATTTCAGAAAGTTTGGGGGAACTGAAAAGTTACAAAGTAATTTATGGGATGTTGAATGCCTCATGCATTTTGACCCTTTCTGTCCCTTTGTCCTGTTCATGAACTATTCATAAGTTACCCACTCTACATTCCAACAGGGACATTTCTCCTCTAGAGATTCAGTTTTCTGTCTGTATTCTTAAACTCATATCTCAAAGTGGCATGATAGTTGACAAAATCTTTATCTGCTAATTCATTTGCCATCATAAGCACAGTTCCAAGTCTGTACCAAACATTTGTTAAAGTTAATTTATCATTTATTAACTTCATAATAAACTCTTAGCATCTGACTTCTTTCAGAAAGCTGTGGATTCTAAGCCTCTTTAGGCTGCATTAAACATAGAGTTTAAAAACTATTCATACCTCCTCTTTTTTAAATAAGTATCATTAAAACATAAATATAACATTTTAATGTTTTATTAGTACATTATAGTTATGTATAATAATGGGGTTCATTTTGACATAATCATACATACTTGGACTACAGCTTTCTCCATTTCAGTCCCCAGTTACTTCCCCTTTACATCCTCTCCTCCCTCCCCTGATCCTCTTCCCTCCTCTACTGATCTTCCTTCTATTTATTTATGATTTTTTTAAAAAATATTAGTGGTTTATAGATACACATAAAGGTGAGATTCACTGGGTATAGTCATATATGTACATTATGCAGTCTGGTCAATTTTGTTCTGTAGCAGTTCCTCCTTTTGCCGCCCTTCTCTCTCTCCCCCTCAAACCACGTCCTCTGCTCTACGCTCTCCCTTCTATTTACATGGGATGCCCCCACTGTTTTTTTTTAAGATTTCTTAGTCATAAGATTTCAACACAGGTATAATACTGGGAAGATTAAAAGCCCTAACTTCAATTTTGGCAAGAAGTTTAGGAGAATAGTTTATACTGTGGTTTTACAGATAATAAAATTTTACAGTTTTCTCACAGCACAACAATCTGTAAAACAAGTTTAAGCCAAGGATACAAAGTGGCTGTTGAACCAGTTAGAATATTTATCTCTGGTTGTCTGTGTTTTCTTTTTTTTTTTTTTTCCTTTTCTCTTCTTCTTCTTTTTTTTTTTTTTAATAATGCAGAAGTAAAATACACTTTTACTGGATTTTGGCTTTTTCCAGTCACTGCCCCTTTTGCTTGAGGTGAGCATTATCACATGCAAGTATAGTTCAGTTAGAATCTCTAATAGCTTTAATACTTTCATGTTGGGCCTTTTGAATGTTTTTAAGGAATATGATCCCAGTATTCGGCTATTTTTCCAGCCAAATAAATTTGTTCACTGACAAGACTTTCGCCAAATAGTCCAATGGGAAATTTTTCCATGGAGATCTCAGCTGCTTCATAATATCTACTGACTTTTCAACCATGGTTTTTTTCCGATGCTTTACACCACTAATGCTCACCTAGGGACAGTTTTACATGCAACCCCTCGCTGCCAGGCCCCACCAGGAGACATTTAAGAGATTATCTGCATCAAAATGTCAGTGGTGATGAGGTTGAAAACATTAGTTTGCATTGTGCTATTTTTAAAAATTCTGTTCACCTGGTGCTTAAACATTACTTTTCCAATTCAGTTCTTTGTGGTTTGTTTTAGTTTGTTTCATTACAAAGCAAACAAACCACAGTTTGACAGTTGCATCAATTCACCACTATTTTCTTGAATCCATTTGATCAATACAAGTTCAAGATCTTCATTTTTCATCTCTTTCTTTATACAATGTTTCTCAGTATTTCATGAGTTCTTGGTCCTTCTGATCTCTGTTAACTCTCCTTTGTAAGGTATAAATACTGATGAATGCTACAAATATTTTTCAGTAAAATTCATCAAAATTAACCAGTTAGTCCACATTCTGTACTATGAATAATACCAGATTATTGCATTCATTTGTCTCACTTTTAACTACAGTTTTAAAACTTTTCCTGAGTTCAATTAAATAGAAAAAACAAAAAAATTATATATACGTATGTATGCATATACATACATACATACTACATTTGTACAATACATGTACATTTCTATATATCGCAATTACAGAAGCACATGTGACTGATTAACACTTAATAGCTCTGAGACACATCTTCACCTTTACCTCCTCAAGTCAGATATCACAATTGCATTTTGCATCACATATTTTAAAAACATCTTATTTTCTGAGTTCCCTGGATTTGGAAATTCAAAAAAGAGGTTGTGGACCTGTATTAGGGTCTGATTTTACTCTCCTTGAACCTCTTCAGTGTTTTGCCATTACTTAGTATAAATCCAAAATCCTGAATCCACCATAGGCTCTTAAGTGTCCTGCTCCCATGATTTCTCCAATCTGTCTTTTACCTTTCCCATCTCCCTTTATGTGCTTTGGTGCCTTGTGTCTTCTAGTTTCTTGAAGTTCATTAGTTCTTTCAAGCTTTCTCACATGGTATTACCCTTTACCTGACATGAACTTCCCTTTTCCCCAAAACATACACATATGCCACATTCTCCCTTCAAATCACATCTTTCTTTCTTTCTTTCTTTCTTTTTTAGTTGAAAAGTATTTCTTTTCTGGAACCATATTGTCATTTAGATCTTTTTGCTATTCTCTGCTAACAGAACTTCACACTTTTCTTCTGACATATTTCATTCCTGCATAACTGTCATTGAATTAAGCTCAATGTGGAGGGGCTGTGTCTGTTTTTCTCTCTTTGGAGTCCCAGGTGCAGTACAGGGTCAGCATAAGAATTTAGAGAATGACAGAGAGATGGTGTTAGGTAAGGGGAGGGTCAGGAGCTGTGAACATGAGAGGTGGGAACAGTGTCTTTAGGGTGGATGCCCAGCACCAAGGACAGGCAGTATAGGTGGCATGGGATCAGGGGTGTGTCCCCACCACTTCTGGTTCTCTGTCTCAGTCAGATGAAAGATGAACCCTGGGTGCTAATATTGGAGTTGGGGGCAGATGCAAGTCAAATAGGGGTGTCCTAGTGCCCTCCACTACCTCCCTCCCCACGAAGCCACCCTCCTTTTGCCTTCACCGACAGTCTCCTCCCAGCAAGCCCGCTTGAGACCCATCTTTCCTGTCCCCACAGCACGATTCCTGCAGCAGATGAAATCTGAGTGTCATTTCTTCAACGGGACAGAGCAGGTGTGGCACGTGACCAGATACATCTTTAACCATGAGGAAGTCCTGCGCTTCGACAGCGATGTGGGGGAGTTCCGGGCAGTGAGCGAGCTGGGGCGGCCCATAGCTGAGGACCTGAACAGCCAGAAAGACATCCTGGACAATTACCGCGCCGCTGTGGACAGGTGCAGAAACGACTATGCATTTGTTAGCTTAATGTTAAAGCGGAGAGGTGAGTAACCGGCTGGAGCTACGGGGCGGGTGGAGGAGGGGTGTGCGTGCGTGAGAGAGAGAGAGGAAGAGAGACAGAGAACTTCCTATTTTTCTGACTTATTAGCACAGGTATTTTTACATAATTGAAACGATTATGAAACTGGCTTTCAAGTTATAATTTTGTTCTTTGACATATTGATGTAACTATATTTATATAATGCTAATAGCATTTAAGTAGTGACATTTTTTCTTTGAATAGTATGGTAATTTACCTCTCATTCTCCTTTATTAGATCTTTTTTTCACCATATTGCCAAATACTTAGTTTAAAATGAATATCTTCTTATTTTTTATGTCCAGTTTTTTATTTCTAAGTTCTTGGACATTTTTCACATTTATTGTCTAATTGTCATCTGTTCTGATAATTATCTAATGTTTATTACCTCTGGGATCCTATTGTTTTTCTCAATATTTGGAGAAATTTCTCTGCAGTAAGATTATAAACACCTTGTTGATATTTGCTTCAGCATTTACTTCACCTTATGGCTTTATATTTTGATTATTTTATTGCTTTCTATGCTAATAATTTAAACGTTTTTATTTAATGAAATGTTCTGCAACAGTGTTATTATTAGCCAATTATTCTTAAATCTGTCATTTTGTAGTATTAAGAAATGTTTCCCCCGGGTTTCTCCTTTTATAAAAAATGCATGATTGAGATTGGTTATGTCAGGGGTTATCACAGGCACTTAACACATGTTAATGTCTAGGCCTCAAGCATCAGCTAAAAAGAGAGATAATTATAAAATAATAACAACTCCAGTAGTAGGTGTGCTTGATTTGCAAAGGAGAGGGATTCATCCTCAGAGTGTCAATATAACAACTTTAAAAAGAATGACTTTCCTTGCTGTTTTCCCTCTCCTCGGGACTCAGAGAGTCCCTGCTTCTCAGGTTGGAGCCCTCAAGATGTGAATCCGTCAAGGTAGCATGGATAGGCTCCATCCAAAATACTTTAAGTCATATTTTTTTCCTCAAAGTAAACAAGGATAATAAACACCTAACATATATTGAAGATGTTTTTACATATTTTAGGTACATTAATGCTTATAGTGTCAGTAGACTCTTTTATTAGGAAATCTGAAGCACAAAGAAATGTTAAAAAAAAAAAAAAGAAAGAAAGAAAAGAAAAAGAAAACAACTCTTCCAGGATCAACCAGAAAGAGGCAAAATCTAAGACAGGTGTGGTGGCACACACCTGTAATCCCAGCAGCTCCAGAGGCTGAGGCAGGAGGATCATGAGCTCAAAGTCAGCCTCAGCAGTTTAGTGAGGCCCTGAGCAACTTAGTGAGACCCTGTCTCTAAATAAAATATAAAATGAGGGGAGGGCATGCTGGGGATGTGGCTCAGTGGTTAACTGCCTCTGGATTCAGTCCCTAGTACCAAAAAAAAAGTGGTAAAATCTGAATTCAAACTCAAGCAGCTCAGAAATTATACTTTCAATGAACACCCTATATGTTTTACAAAACTGGTAAACATTTTAATTCAATAACGAATATTTTTTCAAGCTGTGACAAAACTAAGAATATTTTCTCCAACTCTCTCAAATTAATGAGCTCCTGCTATAAGGATTAAATCCAAGGCACATGACATTGTTAGGCCAATGGCCAGCTCTGAGGAGACCTGCCACACTTGAGCCTGGCGTTGGAAGGAAACAGAAAGGCAGCCAACCAAGGAGAATGACTCTGCCTTCCTGACTTATTCTCTCCACCTTTTCTCCCCTAGTTAAGCCGAAGGTGACTGTGTATCCCAAGAAGGCACAACCCCTACAGCACCACAGCCTCCTGGTCTGCTCTGTGAGTGGCTTCTACCCAGGCCACATTGAAGTCAGGTGGTTCCGGAATGGCCAGGAGGAGGAGGCTGGGGTCATGTCCACAGGCCTGATCCAGAATGGAGACTGGACCTTCCAGGTCCTGGTGATGCTGGAAACAGTTCCTCAGAGTGGAGAGGTTTACATCTGCCAGGTGAAGCATCCAAGCCTGATGAGTCCTATCACAGTGGAATGGAGTGAGTGAGAAGCTTCCTGAACTTATAAATTCCTATCCACCAAGAATGAGAATTGGTTAATTTCTGAGTGTAAGATTTCTCTTCTCCCTATACCATAATTTCATTTGCTCCATGTTTTCTTTTCCTGTAACAAAGGTCACGGGGGTAGCCCTGTGATTGTACCTACAAACACATATGTGCCCTAGGGAAGCAATTATTCCCAGTAGTCCAAAGAGATGTTATGAGTGTTTTGAACCTTCCCATAATATCATAGGTTAATGTCACTATATGGATTCAGCTTGGCATGACCACAGCCATCTTGAATAGTACCACCATGATAGCCCCAGAGTAATCGGAGTTGGTTTTTCCTGCATAGTTTTCTAGCAAATTATAAATAGACAAACCATTAGAATGGTATGTGCAACTTTACAACCAGACTCTGGAACCAGAAACATGCCCTTTCTCTTTTATAGTAACTGAAGATAAACCAACCAGATACATTCCAGCTTCAATGAAATTACTTTTGTCCTAAGTATTATGCATACCTACCTTCTGATCCCAATCATAAGCTCTACTTGAAGCTGCTTCTACTAATAGATTGTGCTCTGTGCAATTCTAGTCTGTCTCCCTCTTTTCCTTCTATCTCCTGGCACCTTGTGACTAGTCCTCATACCTAGACCATGTTGTTCATTCATTATCTAGTTCAATGCTTGGACCCACTACATTGACTGACTAAGAAGGAAGCCACAGGACTTAGATGTTCCCCAGCAGTAAGCACTTGAAAAAAACCAAGATTTTGGTAGACCAGATGCATGCTCTGGGTACCCCACTATTTATCATGCTGATACAGTTAGATGTCACAATATAGAAGATGGCATGAGTTGGGGCCTCTGGCAAGAACAAGGAAGAATGGTACCTCTAGGTTTTTGGTCACAGCTCTAGAAGGAAGCAGAAACTAGACACACTCCTTTACAATGGAGTTTCTACAATGCCCTATTACAGTTGGAGTCTCTGACCAAGACTTTACTGGTCACAGTGTGAACTGGGCCACATTAAAAAAAAGGTAGGCAGATGGCCTATTTCACCAGCCTCAATCCACTATAATATAGGCCCTTACTCTAAATAAGTGGCATATATATTTATAACAATCCTTTTCAACAACTTATTGTGGAAAATGTTGGGCCCCTTTACCTGTGAAATTATTCCTCACCCACCTGTCTGTTAGATGCCATGGTGGCAGAAGCAGATGGGCCGCCCAGTACCTATGATCTCCTAAGTACAAGTACCCTCATATCGGAAAATTCTTGGTATACAAACGGATAGAGCTGGATAACCCACGTATCTGAACTGTTGCTATGGTATCACCTGTCAATGATTCTGTCTTCTTTGAGACAGGAAAAACTTGGAGCAGCTAATGGACAACACGAGTACAAAAAGTATCTGTAGGTTTTGGTCACAGCTAACCTGGTCCCTGTTGATCCTGTTGGACTCTGGACCTGTGGTCATGGCTTATGCCCTCAGTGGGCTAAAAGAAATACCTCAGGACAATCTGGGTCTGATAGGCATCTCACTGTTAGTCTTGGGAATCGCTCACAGACCCCATCCTGTTAGCCAACATGTGTGCTCTGCTCCACCACACCAACCACCAGCTGCCACTGCTATGTTATCTAACAGAGATGATGTCAACAGTATTGTCTTGTTGGATGGTGCATATTTAGCTTTATAAGCCACTATTAAGTATTTATTTTTCCATCCATAGTTGTAATTGCAGTCTTTTTCTGTACTTCCTGGAAGCTGTGCTGTTATCAAGACAAAATTCTGTGTGTACATCCCTGGTATCACACACCTCATGTCACATAGTGTTCAACCCAGGGCTGCAAAGGTGCCAAGTATACTGTTTATCAATTCCATAGAGAGAAATTTGGAGAACTCAACAGAGAGGTTTTGGACATTTTATTACTTACTCCTTGGAGATAAGGGGCCAGGATTCAGTGAAGGGCCATGCTATGCCCACAAGCAGGGAGTATATATGTGATAGGTTGCATGCCACTCCACAGATGAATTTTTCAGGAGTTTTATGAGTACATTCCTTTATGACCAGGATAACTTATTTAGGTCTTCTCCTTAAGATTGGAGATAAGGGAAGTGACAAACTCCCCCTTTCCAGTTTCCTCATTATCACATTCTTTTAGAGTCCTTCTTATCCCACTGCAAACTTTCCTAAGTACTGATTAGCACTTAACCCAACACATACCCAACGATTTGTTTGAACCTTCCCTTCTACAGAAGACATACTAAATTGTCAGTTTGATTTCAGGGATTCCTGGTGGAAGAAATTGTATATTATTATCATTTGCACAAATTTTTCTTTTTGTGCATATGTTTTTGTTGTTGCTGTGTACTCTTCCTGCGAGTCAGACAAATGTCTTCAAAGTATGCTGAATACACAACACTAAACCCCTCACAGATTAGAGCACGTCTCAAGAAGAGGGTGTGTATGAGACTGTAAGAGATAGTTATTGGGGTGGATTCAGCTTGGCATGACTGCAACCATCTTGAGTAATAACTGTCCTGATTGCCTGAAGTAGCACTACATGACTTTTCCAGCATCATTTCCCAGCAAACAATGACTAGTAACAACTGTTAGAGTGGTATGTAGAGCTTTATAACTGGTATCTGGTGCTGAGAAATGTGTAAATTTTTTATATTAGCTTAAAACAAACCAGGTATTCTGGCTTGGATGAAGTCACTTTTGTCTTAACTTAGATATATGCCCTCCTTCTGCCTCAAATTGTGGGATCCACTTGGTCTTGATGCTGCCAAGGACCACATTTTTGTCAATAAGTCCCACAACTAATTGCACTCTGTGAGATCCTATATCTGTCTGCCTCTTTTCTTTGATCTCATGGTACTTTGGATCTTGTTTTCATACAATGAACCCAGAATGTTCCAGAACAGACACTTTCTTATCCTGACTCCAGACCCTGCCTCTTTGGGTTTCTGGTGCTGTTGCTTTGGGTTGTTCATTGTGTTATTAGAAGAGAAGCAATGCAGGGACCTTGCTGACATCCAAGATGGCCAGTCTCAGGTTTTCCTTTCATTATCTCTGTCATCCTGGATAAGCTGTGTAACCTCCCTGGGTCCCAGACTAGGTATTATTTCAAGGGTGATGACTTCTTGTTTTAATTAGTTTTACATGACAGTAGAATGCACTTTGATACATCATCTATAATGGAGAATAATTGCTCATTCTTCTGGTTATCCATGATATAGAATCCCACTGGTCATATAGTTATATATGTACTCAGGGTAATAATGTCTGATTCACTCTACTGTCCTTCCTACCCTGACACCCCCTCCCCTCCCTTCACTCTCCTCTACCTAATCTGAAGTAACTCTAATCTTCCCTAGACACCCACCCCCTTTGTGAATTAGCATCTGTATATCAGAGAAAACATTTGGCTTTTGGTTCTTTGGGACTGGCTTATTCACTTAGCATAATATTGTCCAGTTCCATCTATTTACAGGCAAATGCCATAATTTCATTCTTCTTTAAGACTGAGTAACATTCCATCATATATATATTATATATATACACATATATATGATATATACACATGCACGCACACACACACACACACACACACACATATATATATATTACATTTCTTTTATCCATTTATTTGTCGAAGGGCACCTAGGTTGGTTTCATAGTTTAGCTACTATGAATTGAGCTGCTATAAACATTGATGTGGCTGCATCACTGTAATACACTGATTTTAAGTTCTTTGGGTATAAACTGAGGAGTGGGATAGCTGGGTCAAATGGTGGTTCCATTCCAAGTTTTCCATAGTGGTTGCACCAATTTGCAGTCCCACAGCAACATATGAGTGTACCTTTTTCTCTACAACCTCACCAACATTTTTTGTTGTTCGTATTCCTTTTTTTATTTTTTTTTTCTTTTGGTGCTGGGGATTGAACCCAGGGCCTTGTGCATGCAAGGCAAGCACTCTACAACTGAGCTATACCCCAGCCCCTGTTGTTTGTATTCTTGATAATTGCCATTCTGACTGTGGTGAGATGAAATCTCAGAATAGTTTTGATTTGCATTTCTCTAATTGCTAAAGATGTTGAACATTTTTTCATACATTTGTTGATCAATTGTATTTCTTCTCTGAAGTGTCTGTTCAGTTCCTTAGCCCACTTATTGATTGGGTTAATTGGTTTTTTTGGTGTTTAGTTTTAGTTTTTTGAGTTCTTTATATATCCTGGAGATTAAATTTCTATCTGGGTTGCCTGTGGTAAAGATTTTTTCCATTCTGTAGGCTCCATCTTCATGTTATTTATTGTTTCCTTTGCTGAGAAGAAACTTTTTAGTTTTAATCCATCCCATTTGTTGATTCTTGATTTTACTTCTTGTGCTTTAGGAATCTTGTTAAGGAAGTCAGATCCTGGGTGATGACATTTTAATGAATTCAGTGCATGAATCTCATAGTTGTTCAACGTGATTTTTAAATCTGTCTTTCCAGGAATGTAGTTGAGCCTTCTTCCTCCAGTCTCAAAGCTCTGTCTCTCATGGTCTCTGTGAGAGATGCATTAGGGGCAAAAATCACTAAACCTGGCTGCTTCTCTCAGGGGTACAGTCTGAGTCTGCATGGAGCAAGATGCTGAGTGGAGTTTGGATCTTTGTCATGGGTCTTCTCTTCCTTGTGGTGGGGATGTTCATCTACTACAGGAATCAGAAGGGTAAGGAGTCAGTTTATATCTGAGACTCTCTATAGACATTTCTGGGGGAAGAAACAGGGCTTTGCTGAGGTTAGTTCTCAGAAGATCAGTGTCCTTGTACAAAGTTTTTCTCCCTCAGGTGACTTCAAATTTCCTAGAAAACTGGAAATCGAGAGTCTATAGTAACTGTCAAAACCTAAGGGGTTGTGGCTTATAGAGATAAAAGAAAGGTTAACAACTAGAGATACTGGGTCAAGAACCTGGGACAAATGAAAGAAGAGCTGCTAAATATTGCATTTGTGTGACAGAAGCTTCCTTGTCACACACTCTCAGTTTGTGCTCAGCCCTCTGCCCTGGCTGGTGTGGGTTGCGGTGAGGTCAGGGCAGATGTGCCTCCGCATCTTTAAGTATCTATCTTCCCAGGATGCCCCAGACTTCAGCCAACAAGTGAGGTCCTTTAATCCTCTCTCAGAGACAGATTTGCTTTCCCTACAAGAGAAGGTAGAGGTGACAAGACCTGAGATAGAACTAATGGGAAAGGCTTTGAATCCAAATTTCTGACCAGGCAGTGTGCTCTAAGTCTTCTTTCCACTTAATAAAAGGCCTGTGCAAGTAGCATTGGCTCAGGGACACTTGAGGATTTTTTCTCTTTGTACTGCAGTGCTGTCATGAGAGGCCATGAGAGGGGAAAGGAAGCCATCTACAGAGTTAGAACTGAAACACCACTGTCCTCTGCCTTCTGCAGGACTCCTGAGCTGAAGAGAAGGTGACAACTGCAGGAAGGACCCCATGTCCTGCCTCTCCATGTCATGAAAGGGTTTCCTGCCTGCTCTCCTTCTTCCACAGAGACGGTGCTTTCTCAGAACTCGGTTCCCTCTGGTTCAGTGATCCCACAGAACATGTCCTCCCTGCTGGCTTCCTAAGCCACTGCTCCTGACCTGGAAACCCCAGTACAGCCCCAGGAGGTCCTATTCTCCATTTTCTCCTGGCCCCTGAGTATTCAACTCTGACTGTATCCAGTGGGTCTGAACTCACCTTGTGCCACATTACTTTATGACATTTTCCTCAAATAAACATGGAGTGAAAAATCATCTACTTCAAAGTTTCAAGGAAAGAAATAGAAAAGAGAAATGGAAGACTGCATCACAATATAACAATGGCTTTCATTTATGCATGAGTATATGAGGTAATCCATTTGTTAAATAGGTGGAATTATCCTTTTCCAAGCATACAGATATATCAGACATAATACTCTGCACCATGACTACACATGATTTTTATTTGTCAATTTAAAAATTGATTCAAAAATTTAAAAGTCAATGCCAGAAAATCAGCACTGACTATAACAACTGAAGCAAATTCCTTAAAAGTTTTTGATAGAAAACAAGCTAGAAAAATAAAACTAAATCAGAATTTTTTTGTGTGTGCTTGCCCAAAACATTGTGCAACTTGCAAATCAAGTTATGATCAAAGTTCACAGACTCCATTAAAATACTTTTATGAAACAGTTTCTGGGAAAGGCACATGAATTGGATGAGAAGGTGGAGGGTTCTTCTCTGGTGTTCCATCTGAAGAGTCATTTTCCAATATAAGTCAATTCAAAGAGCAAATAATCAGTTCAGAAGTTTATCTCAAAGCAATAATCATTTGGACACAATTTCTCCACTGTTAATTACTGCTCTTATTCTATTTTATGAATATTAAAAATTTATATAAAATATTTTGTCATATTATGCATTATTTGTATAATGCAGATTTGCCTATAGAAATTTGATACACAGATATTGATTGATGCCTGTTCTCTTAGATCCCAGGGTTGCAACTTTACTCTAGGTTGTTCCCTCAGATGAAGAAATGACTTGTCTCATGCAGTGTGAGATTATAAGGTAGAATTAAAACCAATGGCACACTTTTTTCAATGAAGGTGTTTTATAGTGAAAATAACAGGAAATCCACACTAATTAGTTCTATTTTTCTGTAACTTGCTGTGATCCACTGTGGGACATCTTCAGGGCCGCTTGAATCAGTGGGCCAGTGGCCTCTCCAAGAATCCTAGACCTTTATTGCTTATCTTTTCATTCACAGCACACCTGCCGTCCTGAGATGGTAGGACACCCACTGCACCTTTAGGTTTCATGTTCTCTCACAATCTCTAAAGGCAGGAAAAGGAAACTTCTTCTTGTGTGCTTTTGTAAGGCCTAAGTAAACTTCTTCCAGAGTTTCCACTTGACCCACTTCCTCACACATGGGAACAACCACAGATACAGTCACTGGCTCAGACAAACTATGATTCAACTTGTGTGGAGTGGACCTGTTGCATTTGGGAAGAAAAGGAGCAAAATCCTGCCTTCATTGAAGGAAAACAATGATGGATGGGGTAGGAGGGAATGGTTTTAGGGTAGGAAAATGTAGTTCCTGATATCATCAAGCTGTTAATATTTTATTTTCCTCATGAAGACCTATAGATTCTTAATCATCATCCTCAATCAAGATTTTGAGTATTTTCTATAATATTAAATACTAAATTCTACCCTTTACTTACAATAAAACAAAAAGCAAAAATACACGGGTAGTTTTAATTTGTGGACAAAATGTATTAAAAACACATTTGTTTCAGAAAAATAGATCTATGATAAATAAAATATGAAAATACAAAGTATGTATGAAATTACTAGTGCAGTTGTTATTATTTCTATTACTCTCATCACCATTATTATAATTACATTTAAAGACAAAAAGACTTTCTAAAGCTTGTACTTTGCTAGAATTTTAATGTTGCAACTACTTTGGAAAATAGTTTCATAAAGCGTTAAAAACACATTTATCATCCAACCTAGCAACTTTATTCCTTGAAATATACCCAAACCAAATCAAAATGTATTCTCACCAAGATAGGTGGGCAAATGTTCAGAGCAGCATTAGCCACAATAGCCCCATACTGGAAACAATTCAAATATCCCAAACTATAGTTGAAATATTTTCTTCAGAAAAAAGTATTATACTATCTACTTGTTTTAATTTTTCAAAAAAAAACTTAGTGGTTTAAAATTACAGTCCCATAATGATTTCAAATAATTCTGGGAGTGACTGAACTCAGCTGGTGGTTCTCACTGGGATCTCCCATGTGTTTACAGTCAGAGGTCAGCTGGTTAAGGTCCTCAAGAGGCTCAACTTGGACACTCTCTGCTTGTGGTTCCAGGCCTCTAATGTGGCCTGTGGTCCCATTAGGAATGAAGACAGGGCTCTTAGGTTGAGGGCTCATAGTCCCAAGAATATGTTTCTCAAGAGAGGAAAGTAACAACTGTAACATTTCTTTAGACCCAGCCTCAGAGTTGTGGGCAATCATTTTGTCCCACATGCTATTTGTCAACAGAACCAGCCCCGATTGAAGGGGATGAGATATACAATCTGCACTTTTGAGATGAGTGACAGATAGTTTGTACCCTTCTTTAACCTACCCCAATCAATTTTTTAAAACTCACTAAAAAAGAGAGAATCTGTGCAATGAGTCCTACATCCAGTAAATAAATTATAATTTTCTCAAATCGTCTTCCAAAGCAATTAAAGGTCCTCTCTGCTTCAGTGTTAAATTCTACAATATAGCTTCAATTCATCTGGAATTATTATTGCTGATCTGAGTAGGTGTCATCATAAAGTTTATTAGGGATTCAAACAACCTAGCAGTGTTTATTGAAAGACTGTCTTCCCTTCGTTGCTCTGCCAATGCTACCAGAGACACATATTGAGGGTTGGATCTATTTCTAAATATCTACTCTATTTTGTTGTCTTATTTGTCTACTGTTGACAAAACACTGTGCTAACTAACAGAATCATATCATAGGTCTTGTTATGTTAAGTTTTTCTAGTTGTGCTGTGGTTTTCAAAAATTTCCTTGACTAAGACCATAGTAAGTATGTATGAATTTTAAATTCAGCTTGATGATTCCTTCATACCTTAAAAAGAAAAAATAACAAGAAAAAGAAACAAAAGAGCAAGCAAATAAAAAGACTTGCCATGATTTTTAATGAGATTTTACTGAATACAACTATAATCTGGAGAGAACTGACCTCTTTGAAATATTTAGTGTTATAATGACCAAATAAGGTAGTTTCTTAATTTGCTTATATCTGTTCATTTCTCCCATTGATGTTTTATAGTTTTCAGTAAAAATTTTTTCCCAATCTTTTGTTACCTTTATTCACAGGTATTTATTTGATAATTTTGATAATATTGTGGAAGTTATCATTTTCTTGATTTTGTTTTCTATTTCTGGTAGAACATGATTGGTTTTATTTATCCTGACCTTACATCTAGCAACTTTATTAAATTTGCTTATTAGTATGTGAATTTTTTATTACATTTATTTTCTAAGTGTCTGCTCTTGTCAAGATAAATAATAACAATTTTACCTTCTTTGCAATCCTTACACCTTTTATTAACTTTTATTGCCAGTTTCCATTGCTTAACAGCTCTAGTACTCTAGATATCAAAGGGAAATTTTTTAAAATTTCATTCCCAGTTCTGATGTATGCAATAGGATAGCTATGTTTTCTCACATTGAGGAAGTTCCTTTTTATTACAAGTTAGCTACTAGGTTTTGTAAAAAATTAAGACCAGTTCGTAAGTTCTGCCAAATGATATTTTGTGATATCAAGGTGAATATATAATTTTACCTTTTCAGTTAATATGAGTCATAATAATTAATTCTCAAATGTGGAAACATTTCTCTTCTGATTAAACTCCATTTTAAGATGTTATTATATTCAATTTGGTAAAATTTTTTCAAAAATTTGGCACTAGTTCCTAAGAGTGACTTGTCTATAAATTTTGTTGTTGTGGAATCCTTGTCAGATTTTGAAGTAAAGCTTATAGTGGTCCTGTAAAAATCATTTGAAAAAATAGCCTTATTACCAAAAGTGACATACAAATTTGATGTAATCCCCATTAAAAATACCAATGATATTATGCACAGAACTAGAAAAAAAAACAGTTCTAAAGTTTTTATAGAAAATAAGAGACCCAAAATAGCCAAAGCAATCCTGAGCAAGATGTAATGCTAAAGGCATCATGATATCAGACCTCATGTTACACTACAGAGCTATAGTAACAAAAACTATGGAGAGGAAGACCAATGGAATAGAATATAAGACACAGAAGCAAACCCACATAGATACAGTTATCTGATACTTGATAAAGATGCCAAAAACATATGTTGGAGAAATGACAGCCTTTTAAAAAAAATGGTGCTAAGAAAACTGGATATCCATATATACAAAAGTGAAATTAGATCGCTATCTCTCACTTGCACAAGTCAACTCAACATGCATCAAAGTCCTAGGACTTAGACCAGAAACTTTGCAACTGCTAGAAGAAACCATAGGGTCAGCACTCAGACACATTGACCCAGATACAACTTCTTCAGTAAGTCCCCCTAAAACAAGACCCCCTCAAGAAATAAAACCAAGAATTAATAAGTGAGGTGGTATCAAATTAAAAAGCTTCTGCAACATGGAAGAAAATCTTTACTAGCTGCTCTCCCAACAGGGGATTAATATCCAGAATATATTAATATGCAGAACTCAAAAACTAAACTCCAGAAAAACAAATAATGAGCAAAAGAATTAAACAGACATTTCTCAAAAGAGAAACACAAATGACCAACAAATATATGAAAAAAAATGTTCAACATCCCTAGCAATAAGAGAAATGCAAATCAGAACTGCATCAAGATTCCATCTCACTCCAGTAACAATGGCAATCATCAAGAATACAAATAATAATAAATTTGGGCATGGATATAGAGAAGAGATACACTCATATAATGTTGGTGGGACTGCAAATTAGTACAACCACTCTAGAAAGCAATACGTAGATTCCTTAAAAACTAGGAATATATTGGTTGGGGAGATAGCTCAGTTGGTAGAGTGCTTGCCTTGCAAGCACAAGGTCCTGGGTTCGATCCCCAGTACCACAAAAAAAAAAAAAAAAAAAAAAACTAGGAATATACCCCTTATGTGACCAGCTATCCCACTCCTCGGTATTTATCCAAAAGAACTAATATCAGCATGCTAAATCAAGACACAAATGTTTTCTCTCATGTGCAGAAGGTAGACAGAACTAAGGAATTAAAAGAATGGTGGAGGATCCAGTGAAAATAGGGAGAACAGTAGAATAGAGTAAGGGAATTGATGGGGAGGAAGGAGGGATGGGAAAGGGGAGGAACTGTGGAAAGAAATTGATCAAATTATGCAATATACATGTATGAATATATCTGTGAATTCCACATTTATGCATATCTATAAAACATCAATTAAAAAAATAAATAAATAAAAGGAAAACCAATAGAACAGAACAAGGGAAGAGAGGGAGGAGGGAATATGATGTACCAGACTGAAATAGAGCAAATTATACTACATGCATGTGTGAACGAGTCAAACTGAACCCCACTATTGTGTATAACTATAATGCACTAATATAACATTAAGAGTGTTCACAAGTGTTTTGCATTTTTTTGAAGTTTGTATAAAATTAGTATTGTTTCTTCCTTAAATATTTTAATACAGTTATTGAAGAGACTTGAACTTGGGGTTTTGTTTGGAAAATGTTTTACAGAATAGATTTGCTGTCTCTATTAGATATGGAACTCTTCGTATTTTATTCATTTGTCAGCCTTTGTACATTGTATATTTTTAGTAATTTGACCATTACTTACAAATTTATTTTTGTAAAGTTGATCATCATAGTTATTATTATTGTTTCATGCTAAAGAATCAACGAAAATATAACCAAAGATATAAAAATGTGTGTCATTGGAGTCCGTAATAATTAATTTAAATTGTCAACTTGATTGGATTAAGAAATGCCAAAGATTAAGAGGCTTCTGGGTGCGTCAATGATGATGTGTCTAGGAATGATTGGCATGTGGGATAGTGAACTGGAGTGGAGACCCTGCCTAAGTGTGGGCAGCACCATCCAATAGGTTGGAGGCTTGGATAAGATATAAGTTGAAAGAACAAGAAAGAAGATGCAGATATAATCTCTATTCTTCTTGAATGGTTTCTTGATTGCTGCTGCAGTTGCCTGAGGATATCAGAATCTCACTCCTTCACTCTTCCAAAGCCGACTCTGCCAGTGATTCTCCAGGGAGTTTCCAGAAACCTTCAGTCTTGGTCTGGGGTAGTATGGTTGATCCCTCTTGCTCCGAGGTTTCAGCGTCTTGGACTGCACAGTTACTGGTTCCTCCAGCTCTCCAGCCTGCAGGTGGCCATGTCAACTACCCAGCTTCTGGTTGTGTAAGCCAATCTAATAAATCCCCATTTAATAATCATACCCCCTGTTAGTTCTATTCCTCTAGAGAACCATGACTAATAGAGTCCCAGAAGGAAATAAGAAATTAATGATACAGAAAAAGTTCTTAAAGGAATATTGACTGAATGGTTCCCAAATTTGGCAAAAGATTACAAGAAATTAATTTTTTAAAATAATAACTACAAATAAATGGCAGAAAGAGCAATAGAAGGAAGGAAGCAGGGAAAGGAGAAAGAGAGGTATTGGGGTCTGAATTAGAATAAGATATATTCCATGCACACAACAAGGACAGGGCAGAGAATAGAAGTTCATTAGATTAGATCAAGAGAATGGAGGGGGCATGGGAATAGGAAAGACCATAGAATTAACTGGACATAACTTTCCTATGTTCATAATGAATGCATGACCAGTGAAACTCCACATCATGTACAACCACAAGACTAGGATTCTGATTAGAATAAGTTCTACTCCTTGTATGCATAATATGTCAAATACACTCTATTGTCATGTATATCTAAAGAAAATTTTTTTTAATTTAAATTATATCAAAATGGATTCTACTGTTATATATAACTAAAAAGAACCAATTAAAAAAAAGATTTAAGAAGACTTGCAGATCCAGAAAAAGGACAAAACAAAGGAATCTATGATAAAACATCATGAGTAAACCAGAAAACTAAATCAAAGATTCTTAAAAGCAATAAAAGAGGGATCACACATCGTGATTAGGGAAAACAAGTGAAATGACAGTAGATTTCTAATCCACTAGTCAGAAAGGATGGAGCACAAGGTTTCTAAATTGTTGAAAGAAAAGAGAAATGGTAACCTAGAATGCACATCCAGTGAAAATAGTATTCAGGAATGAAGGGGGAGGTTCAAGATGGTGGACTAGAGGGCGGCTGCATTTCATGTTGCTCCAGGACTCAAGATTCAAAAGAGGAGATAGTGACTTGGGACCAACTCAAAGCCGCCGGGTGAGTTTCCCCCATAGGGGAGGCGTCCCGGATGGGGCAGTAGCCCTGGAACGCAGAGAACTTTGTGAAGTAGAGTGACTCGGTGAGACGCCCCTCCCCGGCCGGAGCGGTAAAAACGGACAGCGAAGCGGAGCGAAAAAATGGCGGATTGAAGTTTCCAGGACTGCGGGCAGCTTCTCTAACCTAAGGAGACTCGTCTGCAAAGGGTGAGGCTCCCAAGCCCAGGAGGGAGGTCCGGGCCCCTGGGAACATTGCCTGAGAAGGCTGCCCTGCCCAGGCGGCAAGACACACCTCCCCCCGCTGGAGCAGTGAACTCGGAAAGCGGGGAACTTTGCAAAGGAGGTTGCGCGACACACCGCTTGGTTTTGAAGCGATCTGCCAGGGCTCCAGCGGCTGCCAGAGAAAGAGTGGGGCGGCGAGTTGTTTGGATCCAGCAACCGCCTGAGCAATGGGGAGGGGGGTGTCCAGAGGAGGTGGAGGTACGCAGTGAGTGGCTTGGTCTCCAAGCGCCCACACAGAGCACCGGGTGGCTGCCTGGAGGAAGAGACGAGCGACGGGTCACTGGGGCTTGGAACATATGTACGAGGCTCCAAGTGACTGGTCAGAGGGCGAGTCGCATAGCCAGGTGATTAGGTGCATAGCACGGTCTGGTCCAGGGACCTAGGCACCTTTTCTTGAATGAACTACACAGAGACAAGCTGAGGGGCGAAGTGAAGGTTCCAGGACTGCGGGCAGCTTCTCTAAGAAGGGACAACCTAAGGAGACTCGCCTACGAAGGGTGAGGCTCCCAGGCCCAGGAGGTAGGTCTGGGCCCCTGGGAAGGCTGCCCTGCCAGGCAGCAAGACACACCTCCCCCCGCTGGAACAGTGAGCTCGGAAAGTGGGGAACCTTGCAGAGGAGGCCGAGCAGCACACCGCTTGGTTTTTTGGTTTTTTGGAGCAATCTGCCAGGGCTCCGGGGGCTGCCAGAGAAAGAGTTGGGCGGCGAGCTATTTGGATTCAGCAACCGCCTGAACAACGGGGAGGGGGCTGTCCTGAGGAGGTGGAGGTACACAGTGAGTGGCTTGGTCTCCAAGCACCCACACAGAACACCGGGTGGCTGCCTGGAGGAAGAGACGAGTGATGGGTCACTGGGACTTGGAGCATATGTACGAGGCTCCAAGTGACTGCTCAGAGGAGGGGTCGCATAGCCAGGCGATTGGGTGCAAAGCACGGTCCCAGCCGGGGATCTAAGCACCTTTTCTTGAAAGAGCTACACAGAGACCAGCAGAGGGGTGGAGCGAAGGTTCCAGGACTGCGGGCAGCTTCTCTGAGGAGGGGCCACCTAAGGAGACTCGTCTGCGAAGGGCAGGGCTCCCAAGCCCAGGAGGTAGGTCCAGGCCCCTGGAAACGTTGCCTGGGAAGGCTGCCCTGCCCAGGCGGTAGTTGTGGACTGAGGGGAACCTCTAGGAGGGGAACGGACTAGCGAGATCTCCCCACTGGGTGGGTCTTCCCCGCCGAGTGAGGTTTTCCCACAAAGACGGTAAAACCAGAGACACAGGCCCAAACAGGCATTGCCTCAGCCCGCAGTCTAGTTCCCCTTCGGATGACCATTGGTCAACAAGTAGAGGCACCTCTGCCCTCTAGCAGGGAATATACCCCACCTGAAGACCACCACCCCTAGAGAGGCAGCTACCTAGGGGAACACCGCACTATCAACTTCCTCTAAGACTTCAGGCTACTGAAGGATAAGAGGGGATACACTAGCAATCTTCAGGGACATTATAAGTCAATAGAGGAAATCTGCAACATCTCTGCAGTCCACTGACACCTGAACGACATGAGAAAACAAGGGAAGAAAATGCCTCAAACAAATCTGGATGTTATATCAATAAAATCCAATGACAGCATGGCAGAAGAAATGTCAGAAAGGGAGTTCAGAATGTACATAATCAACATGATAAGGGAAGCAAACGATGAAATGAAAGAGCAAATGCAGGCATTGAATGAACGCACCAATAGACAGTTAAAAGAGCAAATACAGGAAGCAAAAGACCATTTCAATAAAGAGTTAGAGATATTGAAAAAAAAACCAAACAGAAATCCTTGAAATGAAGGAAACAATAAACCAAATTAAGAACTCCATAGAAAGCACAACCAATAGGATAGAACACCTGGAAGACAGAACCTCAGATATTGAAGACAAAATATTTAACCTCGAAAACAAAGTCGAACAAACAGAGAAGATGGTAAGAAATCATGAACACAATCTCCAAGAACTATGGGATATCATGAAAAGGCCAAATTTGAGAATTATTGGGATTGAGGAAGGCTTAGAGAAACAAACCAAAGGAATGAACAACCTATTCAATGAGATAATTTCAGAAAATTTCCCAAATCTGAAGAACGAAATGGAAAATCAAGTTCAAGAGGCTTATAGGACTCCAAATACACAAAATTACAACAGACCCACACCAAGGCACATTATGAAAATACCTAACATACAAAATAAAGACAGAATCTTAAAGACTGTGAGAGAAAAGAACCAAATTACATTCAGGGGTAAACCAATACAGATATCAGCAGATTTTTCAATCCAGACCTTAAAAGCTAGAAGGGCCTGGAATAACATTTTTCAAGCCCTAAAAGAAAATGGATGCCAACCAAGAATCTTATACCCAGCAAAACTTACCTTCAGATTTGACGACGAAATAAAATCCTTCCATGATAAACAAAAGCTAAAAGAATATACAAAAAGAAAGCCAGCATTACAGAACATTCTCAGCAAAATATTCCATGAAGAAGATATGAAAAACAAAGAAGCAAATCAGCAAAGGGAGGATATATCCTAAAGGAACTCTCAAATAAAGAGGAACCAAGTCGTGTCAAAAATAAGCAAATAAATGAATAAAATGAGTCAAATGACCGGGAATACAAATCATATCTCAATAATAACCCTGAATATTAATGGCCTGAATTCATCAATCAAATGACATGGACTGGCAGATTGGATAAAAAAGAAAGATCCAACAATATGTTGCCTGCAAGAGACTCATCTCTTAGAAAGAGATACCCAAAGACTAAAGGTGAAAGGATGGGAAAAAACTTACCATGCACATGGACCCAGCAAAAAAGCTGGGGTATCCATCCTCATTTCAGATAAAGTGGACTTCAAGCCAAAGTTAATCAGAAGGGATAAAGAAGGACATTTCATAATGCTTAAGGGAACCATAAATCAGCAAGACATAACAATCATAAATATCTATGCCCCAAACAGTGGCTCACCCATGTATGTCAAACAAATCCTTCTCAATCTCAGAAACCAAATAGACCACAATACAATAATACTAGGTGATTTTAACACGCCTCTCTCACCACTGGACAGATCTTCCAAACAAAAATTGAACAAAGAAACCATAGATCTCAATAACACAATCAATAATTTAGACTTAACAGACATTTATAGAATATACCATCCAACCAAGAGTGAATACACTTTCTTCTCAGCAGCACATGGATCCTTCTCTAAAATACACCATATATTATGCCACAAAGCTAATGTTAGCAAATACAAGAAGATAGAGACACTTCCTTGTATTTTATCAGACCATAATGGATTGAAACTAGAAATAAATGAAAGAGTAAAAAAACAGAAATTACTCCAACACCTGGAGATTAAACAATATGCTATTATATGATGAATGGATAACAGAAGATATTAGGAAGGAAATTAAAAAATTCTTAGAGGTAAACGAGAACAAAGAAACATCGTATCAAAATCTCTGGGACACTCTGAAAGCGGTACTTAGAGGAAGATTTATTTCATGGAGCACATTTAATAAAAGAAGTAAAACTCAAAGAATAAACGACCTAACACTACAGCTCAAAGCCCTAGAAAAAGAAGAACAGACCAACACCAAAAGTAGTAGAAGACAGGAAATAGTTAAACTCAGAGCTGAAATCAACGAAATTGAAACGAAAGAAACAATACAAAAAATTGACAAAATAAATAATTGGTTCTTCGAAAAAATAAACAAAATTGATAAACCTTTAGCCACACTAACAAAGAGAAGACGAGAGAAAACCCAAATTACCAAAATTCGGAATGAACAAGGAAACATCACAACAGACACGATTGAAATACAAAACATAATTAGAAGCTATTTTGAAAATCTATATTCCAACAAAATAGAAAATTTCGAAGACATCAACAAGTTTCTAGAGACCTATGAATTGCCTAAACTAAACGAGGAGGACATACACAATTTAAATAGACCAATTTCAAGTAATGAAATAGAAGAAGTCATCAAAAGCCTACCAACAAAGAAAAGTCCAGGACCTGATGGTTTCTCAGCCGAGTTCTACAAAACCTTTAAAGAAGAGCTCATTCCAATACTTCTCAAAGTATTCCATGAAATAGAAGAGGAGGGAACCCTTCCAAACTCATTCTACGAAGCCAATATCACCCTGATACCTAAACCAGACAGAGACACATCGAGGAAAGAAAATTTCAACCAATATCCTTAATGAACATCGACGCAAAAATTCTCAACAAAATTTTAGCAAATCGCATACAAAAATGTATTAAAAAGATAGTGCATCATGATCAAGTGGGTTTCATCCCAGGGATGCAAGGTTGGTTCAACATCAGGAAATCAATAAATGTAATTCACCATATCAACAGACTTGAAGTCAAGAATCACATGATTATTTCAATAGATGCAGAAAAAGCATTTGATAAAATACAGCACCCCTTCTTGCTCAAAACACTAGAAAAAAATAGGGATAGTGGGAACGTTCCTTAACATTGTAAAGGCCATCTATGCTAAGCCCATGGCTAATATTATTCTTAATGGTGAAAAACTGAAAGCATTCCCCCTAAAATCTGCAACAAGGCAGGGATGCCCTCTCTCACCACTCCTATTCAATATCGTCCTTGAAACTCTAGCCAGAGCAATTACACAGATGAAAGAAATTAAAGGGATACGAATTGGAAAAGAAGAATTCAAACTATCCCTATTTGCTGATGATATGATTATATACTTAGAGGAACCAGGAAATTCCACCAGAAAACTCTTAGAACTCATAAGTGAATTCAGTAAAGTAGCAGGATACAAGATCAATGCTCATAAATCCAATGCATTTTTATACATAAGTGATGAATCTTCAGAAAGAGAAGTTACGAAAACTACTCCATTCACAATAGCCTCAAAAAAAATAAAATACTTGGGAATCAATCTCACAAAAGAGGTGAAAGACCTCTACAATGAGAACTACAGAACACTAAAGAAAGAAATTAAAGAACACCTTAGAAGATGGAAAGATCTCCCATGTTCCTGGATAGGCAGAATTAATATTGTCAAAATGGCCATACTACCAAAAGTGCTATACAGATTCAATGCAATTCCAATTAAAATCCCAATGATGTACCTTACAGAAGTAGAAGAAGCAATCATGAAATTCATCTGGAAGAATAAGAAACCCAGAATTGCTAAAGCAATCCTTCGCAGGAAAAATGAAGCAGGGGGTATTGCAATACCTGAACTTCAACTGTACTACAAAGCAATAGTAACAAAAACAGCATGGTATTGGTACCAAAATAGACAGGTAGATCAATGGTACAGAATAGAGGACACGGACACAAACCCAAATAAATATAATTTTCTCATACTAGACAAAGGGGCCAAAAATATGCAATGGAGAAAAGATAGCCTCTTCAATAAATGGTGCTGGGAAAATTGGAAATCCATATGCAACAAAATGAAAATAAACCCATATCTCTCACCATGCACAAAACTAAACTCAAAATGGATTAAGGACCTCGGAATCAGACCAGAGACCCTGCATCTTATAGAAGAAAAAGTAGGTCCAGAGCTTCAACATGTCGGCTTAGGACCAGACTTCCTCAACAGGACTCCCATAGCACAAGAAATAAAAGCAAGAATCAACAACTGGGATAGATTCAAACTAAAAAGCTTTCTCTCAGCAAAGGAAACTATCAGCAATGTGAAGAAAGAGCCTACAGAGTGGGAGAAAATCTTTGCCAATCATACTTCAGATAGAGCACTAATCTCCAGAATCTATAAAGAACTCAAAAAACTCAACACCAAGACTACAAATAACCCAATCGACAAATGGTCTAAGGAAATGAACAGACACTTCACAGAAGAAGACCTACAAGCAATCAACAAACATATGGAAAAATGTTCAACATCCCTAGTAATAAGGGAAATGCAAATCAAAACCACCCTAAGATTCCATCTCACCCCAATCAGAATGGCGATTATCAAGAACACAAGCAACAACAGGTGTTGGCGAGGATGTGGGGAAAAAGGTACACTCATACATTGCTGGTGGGGTTGCAAATTAGTGCAACCACTCTGGAAGGCAGTATGGAGATTCCTTAGAAAACTTGGAATGGAACTACCATTTGACCCAACTATCCCACTCCTTGGCTTATACCCAAAGGACTTAAAATCAGCATACTACAGAGATACAGCCACATCAATGTTCATTGCTGCTCAATTCACCATAGCCAGATTGTGGAACCAACCTAGATGCCCTTCAGTTGATGAATGGATAAAGAAACTGTGGCATATATATACAATGGAATATTACTCAGCCATAAAGGATGAT
This sequence comes from Sciurus carolinensis, assembly GCF_902686445.1. Taxonomy (NCBI): domain Eukaryota; kingdom Metazoa; phylum Chordata; class Mammalia; order Rodentia; family Sciuridae; genus Sciurus; species Sciurus carolinensis. The sequence continues at coordinate 121,996,551 of NC_062219.1, forward strand.
AAAATTATGGCATTTGCAAGCAAATGGACGAAATTGGAGAATATCATGCTAAGTGAGGTAAGCCAATCTCAAAAAAACCAAAGGAAGAATGATCTCGCTGATAAGTGGATGATGATACATAATGGGGCGTGGGAGGGGTTAGTTTTAGGGTTAAAGTGAGGGTTAGGGAGGGGGGCAAGAATGGGGGAAGGAAGGACACTATAGAGGGAAAAGAGGGATGGGAGGGGTGGGGGGAAGGGAAAAAAATAACAGAATGAATCAACCAACATCACCCTATGTAAACGTATGATTACACAAATGGTATGCCTTTACTCTATGTACAAACAGAGAAAGAACATGTATCCCATTTGTTCACAATAAAAAAAAAAAAAAAGTGAAAATACCAGCTTGTCAGAGTGGCTGGCTCACTTCCAGCACAGAAATCATTACTCAACAGTCTTTCCAACTTCTAGACTCTCTGATGCAAGACCATGGCCTGGAAGAAGCTGTAGGGGAAGATCTAAAATTGAAAACTAAGAAGAAACCACAGAAAAAATAAAGGAAACCAATAGTCTCTTAAAAAAAAAAAAAAGGAATCAAGGGGCTGTCAAGACATTGTAGAGGAAGAAAAATCAATAGAATGTGATACCAGCAGACCTACCTTTAAAAAAAAATGACTAGAGAAAGTTCTTAAATCAGAAGAAAAATGATTAATGGAAGAAATCTTGGAATATTAGGAAGGAAGAATAAACAATTAGAATGAGTAAAAATACAATATATTGTATGATTTCATTTATCTAATATTCTTGAAATGATTTAATTATAGAGGTGGAAAAGAGATTAATCGTTACTAGGTGTTGAGGTGATGTTGCTGTTGGGGGTTATAACTATGAATGGCAGGACAAGATAGACCTCTGAGGTAATGGAATATAGCTTGTACTTGATTATGCTAGTGGTTACATGATTCTACAATTGTGATAAAGCATAAAGCTATAAATTGTGCACACACATGGCACCAGTGGCAGTTTCCTGGTTTTGATATGGTTCTATAGTTACTTAAGATATAAACACTTGGAGAAGTTCAGCAAAGGGTTACTGTATTTGCAATTTTCTGTGAATTTGGAATTATTTCAAAATAAAGTTCTTGGTTTTTTTTTTTAACTGACTTTCTGACTGAAATCCAGACCCTCACAACACAAAATGTAGAACAACAGGGACTTGCATACAGTGCCGATGATAATGCAAAGTGGTACAGCTACTTTAAAAGTTATGGTGCATATGTGTGAATATATAACAACAAATTCCACCATGTATAACTATAATGCACCAATTTAAAAAAAATCCTGGATGGGGAGAAAGACACTCTAGCAGTTTGTTACAAAGCTAAAGATTCACAATATGATTCAGGAAATGTATTCCTAAGTGTTTACACAATTAGTGGATATCTTACAGCCACACAAAAACCTGTATGGATATTTATAGCAGCTTAATTCATAATTGTTCTAAATGAGAAGCAACCGAGATATCCTTCAGTAAGTTAATAGATAAACCGTAGTACATTCGTACAGCATTCAAGCTATCAAACTATGAAAAGACATGGAGGAAACCTTAAGTGCCTCTTGTTAAGTGAAAGAATTTGGTCTGAAAAAAACTACGTACTCTGTGTTTGCAATTATATAACATTCTAGAAAAGGTAAAACTACAGACATTAAATAGATTAGTGGTTTCCAGGGGTTCATGAGCAGGAGAGGAGAGATTATTAGGTGGAACAAAGCATTTGTTTAGCTCTGTAGAACTCTGCTGTATGATACCATGGTGGATATATGACAATGTATTTATCAGAACCCATAGAACTGTGTGATACAGAGTGAAACCTAGTATAACTATGGACCTTAGGTAATAATAAGTATCAGTATTGGTTTGTCAGTTATAACAAGTGTACCAAACTAATGCAAGATGTTAATTATAGAAGAAACTGGATCAGGTGGTGGAGGGAAGGGAATATGGGGGAACTCGCTGTACTTTCTCTGCAATTTTTTTTTTGTAAAGTCAAAACTGCTCTAAAAATAAAGTCTATTTAAAAAAAAATTTACATGGGGGATATAGATTTATTTTTCCTTTTTTTATTACATACTATCTAAGTTTTCATGTATTCTCTGTTGTATATCTGTATATTTTAGAATAAAGATTATACATATGTAAAAGAAACAACTGTGCCTATTCCATTCTCAAATTCTCAAAAGCATGCTTTAATTCTCTTGCCATAGTAGAGAAACTTCACTAAATTTATTAGTAATTGTCAGTTTGTGATTGTTTTATCCCTGGCCTCCTTCTCTTGGATTTTTATCAGGCCATAGAAGTTTTAAGGAAAACAGGGGGATTTATGCAATAATTGGCATCATTAGCCATGGTTCCTAATTACTTGCCTTATATTTTTCCTTTAAGCCCTAATGACTCAAGGCAGTAAAAACTAGCAGTTGTGTTTTCATGAGGATTTTGAGGCAAAGGTAGGATACCAGTGAATACATAACTAGTAAATGATAAGCCAATATGAAACCAAGTCTAGCTCACTTCCACAGAACTTATTAGCCAGTTGTCACACTGTCATGAACAGTCTTCAAGATTTGAAGTCGATTCAGATAATCATTTTAGAGATAAATATCATTACAGTTGCACAAAAGACAGTTCACTATTTCAAATATGTTTTTCTTTCATTTTAATGCCATACCCAGGCCCTTCTCTCTCTACTCAGATTTTCCACTGAAGGGCACTTCTCCAAGAATAAGACTTTCAAGAATGAGTCAAACTATTCTTCTGGTAATAAAATAGGTGTCTGAGACTAGTCTAATAAAATGGGTAATGCCAATCGTCAGTGCCCTATCTCCTTCCTCATTGAGTCTGGAATGGTTGATGTTTATGTGTGTGGATCTTCTCATTCTGGCTCCCACTATACTCCCTTCTGTTCCCCTCTCTCTGTCTGTTGGACTCATTATCATATGTCAAACCCTAAGGTTTGAGATTCATTATACTGAACATACATTATGTTAGTGACTTGGAGGCCCAAGAGCCAAAACAGATTCTGAACCTGTTGCTCAATAGAGAACTCCCCAAAAACCAACCTGCCCTAAGCTCTCCCAGAAAAGGACTAGGCCCAGCAATAGCACTAACTGCAGACTCTTGAAATGAGACCAAACCTTGGTGAGTCTGGTCTTTTCTGATTAATTCTAGAGCTTATAAGATTCATTCAATATTAAGATGCTTCAGGATGGAAGGATCATCCATATTCCCCAGACCTTCCCTCCTCCCACAATGAACTGGCTCAGACACTGAAAATTCCACCACAATCATTCAAAATAGTTTATTGTATGTTTTTTTTAAAAAAAACTTTTTGGAGAAACCCTAAGCAATAAGTACACAGGATGATAACTCTATACAATGTTCAGAATGTTCCATTGCAGAGATGGAATTCTATGTGATTTATTCCAGAGGAAATGCATTGTGCTAGTAAAACAATGGGAAATAGAGGAAAGGGATAGTAGACAAAGAAGCTCTGCAGGCTGTTAGAGTATAGAGAGGTGGAGGAAGGCCACCACCAGTCTCAAAGTTTGGGGCTGGAAAATACTGAAGATGGTTATATTCACAAAGATGAACGTTGGTATCATCAGGTTTGGAAAGATAGCAAAGTAGAAATGTCTTCACTGATCTTCTAAGAAAGGCCATCACCTGGAGGGGGACAGACATAGTTATTAAGGAATTCAGATTCCTTCATCTTCCCTCTTTGTCATTTGACTTTGGAAAAGTCCTTTGATATTCTTCTGACCTCTAGTAGAGAAGACATTTCCAATGCCAACTGTAAACACCACTTTGAGCATGAAGTACCAACCATGCTTCACCTTGTTTGGGAAGTTCTGATAGCACTTTTAAGACAGGAGGATCAAAAACAGACATTGGTTTCTGAGACATTTCCATTTCATGCAGTGAATCTACCCTAACCCCAAGAGAGCCAGGCTCCAGAAATGCTCCTGCACTGAAGCCCTACCTCAGGAAAAATAATCCAGAAGGTTTCTAAATTTTGAGGCTTACTTTACTAAATCATTGGGATGCAGTATTATAATGCAAAACAATGATCTTAGGTGCTGGAGATTATTTCTAAGACTGTAAGTATGATCTAGGAACAAATTTATGAAAAGGGACGACAGGTCCTGAAGGTTTGGGATATTAGATGATGCCAACGTCTGGCTTGTTCTGACAAGGAGAAATCAAGAGGCACAGCTTCCCCTACCCTCCTTCCTAAGGGTATCACACGTGCTTTTCCCCATCTGTTTTCCTCCCTCAGAAGTCTCCACAGACATCTTTCTCTGATCACGCCTGACCTACCTCCGCTTGTCTCACAGGGGCCCTCGGCGTTCAGCTGTAGGGTTTTTGCGCGTGCCCTTGATGATGAAGATGGTCCCCACAACAATGCCCACTAGACCCACAGCCAGGCCCAGGGCACACACCACATTTTCTTTAGTTTCTGGGAGTGGAGTTTGCTCTTCAAACTCTGGGGCAAAATAAAACAGGGTAGATGATAATGAATGTGGTAGAGAACAGCATTTAGGGTTAAATGTAGTCAAGAGAAAATGTATTAATAGATTAAAGAAGAAAAAGAATGAGGTGTTGATGGAATTGCAGATTAAAAAGTTGAGGAAGCTGGGTAATGGAAGGACACACGGATATGAAGTGTAGCAGATATTATTATATGCTCTGAGTTCTAGGTGTCCAGACATAAGCATCATAGTTGGAAAAGTTAAAGAGGACCAAAGGTCATTCCATACCCCAGTGCTTGAGAAGAGGTCTGTCCAAACCCAAGTGATCCACCTCGCAGTCATAGAAATCTTCATTGGAAGGCAAGAAGAGGAGATAGTGGAACTTGCGGAAAAGCTGGTCTTTCCTGGGTAGGAAGACTGTCTCTGACACTCCTGTGGTGACAGGTTCTCCATTTTTAAGCCATCTGACATTGACCACTGGAGGGGAGAACTTGTCGATGAAACAAATGAGGACATTAGGCTCTCCCAGTTCCACAGGGCCACTGGAGAGTACTGTCACTTCTGGAGGCACTGGGGGGGGGACACAGAACAGAAATTAGTCTTTATTCCTTAGGCTCGCACCTCTCTCTCCCCAACTGACTTGTGATACAAATCTATCTAATGACTCTAAACCTTAAAAAAAAAAAAAAAAAAATAGTTGAAATTGTGCTCTGAGAAAACTGGGCCACAATCTCAGATACCTAGCTCTGATGCTCTGGAGTTAATATTTAGGCATGAGATCTTCAAGGATCTCATTCCTGGCTCCCCAAAATGGGCAGTGACTTCATGAGTGGCCATGGATGACAGAGACAAGACTTGAGTACATCAAGAAAGGCACAAACTCAAAGTTCTTGGGTCTGTGGCAGGAGAATCTGGCGTTTGCTTATGATTAGGGTCAGACCTCTGGGAGGGAAAGTCACAATGATAAAAGACAAATCACTTGAAGCATCTATGTTAAGCTATGGATCCCCACACCCAGGAATGCAGCAGAGGTGGGAGTGGTACCATTGGAGTCCGGAGTGTGGTTGGAGCGCTTGATCATGATGTCTAGGTTGGCTTTGTCCACAGCTATATTGGCCAATGCACCCTGAGCCTCAAAGCTGGCAAATTGTCCAAATTCTTTAAGCCGCCAGATGGTCTCCTTCTTGTCCACATCCACATGGAAAATCTCATCGCCATCAAAGTCAAACATAAATTCTCCTGATTGGTCAGGAGACAGATAGAATTCCGCCTGGATGATCGAATGTTCCTCTGAAAGGCAGGAAAGGGAGTTAAGGATGGGGAGATGAAGAAGACATATGCATGTGAGCAGGAGGTGATGGAGACATGCTGGGCCAAATGGAACAGAGGAAGATGGAGAGCGGGGATGAGCGAAAATGTGAGGTCTAGGTGAGGTACAGCCAAACCGAACAAAGCTGGGAAGGAAGAGATGAGGAGACAGGATTACAGAGGTGGACTGAAGGAGAGGACAGCTGAAAGTCCACCCTCTTATGAAGCTATTAATTGACTCTACTAGCTGGGAAATGATTTTTTTTTTTTTTTTTTTAGAAAACCAGCAGCTGGTCCTAAGAGAGGAGCTGCTATACTTTACTCAGGCATTAAATAAACTTGGGCCAGAACTCCAGAACATCTCTTTCTCCCAACATTGTACTAAGAAATTGTTTGAAAGGTTGGGTTCTAAACTCTGAAATCAAATAAAATCTTGAATTCTTGGGTTAGGGAATGTAGTTCAGTGGTAGGAGTTTTTGCCTAGCACATGCAAGTCACTAACTATGTCCAAAACTCAGCGCTGCAAAATAGTCAGAAGAAAAAAAAAAAACTGAAATCCTGTTCAGTTACTTACCTAGTGATCTTCAGTAGATTTTTCTACCAACTTATGTGTAATTTTCAAATTATAGTTCTGCTGTGATTTTGATTTTACTGTGACTTTTTTTAAGATTAAATGAGATAAGATTAAGTAGCTTCTTAGAACGTCTTCAGACCTCTAACAAGCATTCTTCACGTTTGAGTCACAACTTTTTAAGGAGTAGATCATGGAAAATACAACTGGGGCCTGAGGCACCCAGAAAATTAAGATTTAGACCTTGCACTATTGTACAGCACTGACATCCCTGACTCCAAACCCACACCATGGAGAGCTCTGTGAGAGGATAATGATCTGAATTGACCTTAGTAGTTTGACCTTTATCTTAATGCTCCTTATATTGGGACAGTCATTATAAGACATTCTATTATGGTTGATATTAAGAATAGCCAACACCAAGGGAATAATCAACATGAAAAAGAAAAGCTACAGTTGGAGAGTTTGCAGCCTCCATGGTGTGTGAAGCTAAAAGGGAAGTGTTTCTCTACTCAGGCTTCAGAGATAAGGCAGGAGATTTTAATGTCTGGCCGTATATTAATAAGCCTAGGGATTTATTTAGTATTTGCATAGATGCACAAACAGTTATATTCTGACTGTCCTTTTCCAACCCAGGGGAAAAGCACTACCTTTCCAGGTAAGCATGCTCAAATAGGGCCCTTTCTGGGCAGTAGAAACCTACAATGCCATTTTGTGTCTGGAATCTGGGTTACTCCTATGTTCATTTCCATTCCACCTGCAGCCCTCCATAGGGCCACTCTGGGTGAAGAAGAGTACTTTTTCACAACATATATTTACAGTAGCTCAAAGATTTGTTCTGGTTATATCAGAAAACAATATTAGACCCTCCACTTGCCTATTTGTCTATGCTCTTGGAAATATTACTAAGTAACAGTGACCATAGACCATGTAAGATCTACTGTGGCACAGAAGGAGGTGGATGTCTGTCACTGTCCCAAGAGACAGTAAGTTAAATGCACTTCATATCAGTACATCTGTCCCCTTCCCTTCCTTGGCTAGACGTTTTTTGGTGACTTTTCTTTTTAGTGATCTTCAATACAATGCCTGTGCTCAAAATATGCTGTCAGGATTCACCTGCCAAGTTACCAGGTATTCTGCTAAGAACAGTGCTAATAAGCTCTCGTTTTTTTTCCTCGTTTAATTCTAACAAAATTGTGTGAAGTTTCCATTTAATGTTACCAAGTTTCCAAGGAAGAAAAATTAAAGCCTAGAAATATTAAATGTTAATGCCTCTCAGAAAAATATCCTCTCACCCTCTGTAAGTTTGGTTTTTATCAAATCAAGGGTATTAATCAATATGCAACTCCATTTCAATCCTGCAAACTAAATTTGACTTACTTCAATTAATGGCAAGGGAAGAACTCATCCAAACTCTATTTTATGCTTTCAGATTCAGACCCACTATACCTGTCACACTTTTCTTTCACTCCAAAGATTGCCTTGCAAATGCCCACAGTACATTTCTCCAAAGCTTCATCGTCTGCTACCCTCAGTTTTGATTTTCTTAGCACCTACCTTTGATTGCCCATGATTCCTGAGGATTCATCAGGACAGCCATGAAGAAAAAGCCTAACACCATGACTTCACTTCTGGCCATTTTCTTCTAGAGTGCTTTGATGAGGGTTGGTAGAACTCCCAAGTGAGGCAGAAGAAACAAGAATAAAAGAAAAGAAGATTAAAATTCAAATTGGTTGAGTTTTAGCCAATCAGAAAAATCTTTCGAGATGACACATCTGTTGCTAGAAGAAGACTCTTGTAAAGGATCCTGAACAAGAAATAAGTCGTTTATTAGGGGGAAAAAAAAAAAAGACAGCTCTTAAACAAGCAACAAAATGATCCAAGTTTTTGAGACTGTTGGTCAATTGCCCACACACTCTTCCTCCTAATCCAAGTTTTAGACAAGGGTTTTACCTGAAGAAAAGTATGAGTGGAAATAAGCTAAAATGAAAGCTAAATACAGATCCTGCCTCTAGGGTGAGACAGCAGGGGAGGTTTTAAGAGAAAATGAATCATCTAAAGAGAAGGTAAACTGTCAGGCCACGGAGAATGCCTGGATTTGGGCAGCACTGGGTGACAGAGCTTCACTTGAGAAGCTCCTTATGGCTTCAGGCATCTCTTTCAGTGTCCTATAGTGGCATCAGATCTGCCATTTTGCTGCCAGTCGTTATTCTGCCTCCCCTACACCACTTTACAACCCAGATTGTTAGCCTGCAAAGTTCCTAGTCTGTCATTGATCCGTTGTTATTCAAGAAATTCCACTACTTAAGAATAGCTCCACCGCCATTCATTCCTCCTCACCCTCTCTCTCCTCCTCACTGGCTCTTTCTCACTCACTCTCTCACACTCTCACTCTCTCTCTCATTTTCTCTCTCTCTCGCCCTGCAAGCAGACACTCTGCATGTCTGCTTAATAAAATCTCTTGCATGAGTTCCCGCATCTGCAGTGGCTTCTGGGTGCTTTTCATCCTAGACCACAGAATGACCAACTCAGATCAAGTTCCTGGGGTCACTGGCATTGTGCTGTATTTAGAGAACATTGGATAGAAACTCTTGAGCTTCAACACTCCCAGAGGTTGAGAGGGAGGCTAAAGCTACACCTTGGAACATGGGTAGTGAGTAATTAATGAAAACAACAGGCTGTAAGAGGGGACTTTCTCCCAGTTTCTGCCAGACTGGAGAGTTCTAGAGAGAATCTGACTGGGAGACACAAGTCAATGAGCAAATTGGGCAAAGCGTCTTCTGCTGGGCACACTCAGGGTGATAGCCCAGAGGGGACATTGCCATTCCTTCCCTCATGTCTTAAGATTATGAAAGTTCTTCTTTTGTCATATGACTATTAAAGCTCTGACTCAAAGAATATATTTTGATGTTTTCCATACAGAATTCTGAAAGATAAGAGTCTCTGAATCTCCTGTTTCTGAAAATACAGTGCAATAGAAAGAAAATGTTAAGCTACACGTAGAAAGGACAGAAATTCCAATACTCCTAAGGAAGAGCATGCTGGCAGTGAGATACCAATCGGGCGGTGAGTCCTTCATATGTCCCAGTTGTGACATGTTTGTTTAGGGTAGATGTTGCACACTGTTGTGCTGAGGTCTTATCCTGCCATGCACTGGCCCTAACACAACAGGAGGCCATCACTGATTTTCTGATCACACCCAAGGGCTTTCAACAACCAGCGTTATTAACTCCTAGAAGATGTTAAATGGTTATTAACTCCTAAATCACTAAGAGGAGAACCATAACACAGTCCTGCCCTTAAAATGGTTCAGGTATCCATCTCTTGGAGGCAGAGGAATGATCAGATGAGGGTTCTGAAGTTTCGGTCTGCACTGAGAATCTGGTTCTATGATTTAGGTTCATTGTCTCCTCTTCCAGAGGCAAAACTAAGTTTTATCATTTTTCTGTGTACCCTTTGTTGGTTGCCACAATGCCTTGTCCTAAAAGGTGCTTAATAAATACATGGTAGATCCAATGACATTTTACATGTCATAAAGCACCTTCAATCCAACGTGTTGCTCAGCAACTTGTGATTTTGTTTAGTACTCAACCACTGATTGGTTCTGTTCATGAGATTACTAAATTTGGGGGACTTCAAAAACGACTTTCAGTTCCCCTCCTCTGTGATATGAGAGAAGTTCCTATTTGGATGCTCATGGTTTCCTGTTCTCCCAAACTCTTAATTTCCTGTGTGCTTGAGGGGATTTCTGAGGGCACCTGAGTGATCTCTTCTTGATGACGTTAAATGGTGAGGAACACTGTACCAGTCATTGAGGATTGTACCACTGTACCCATAGACACTTTAAACAGAACAAAATTAGCTATAAGGAAGTATTCCTTAAAACTGTTGGGGATTCTGGAAGAGCAACAGTGAGTGCACATTTAGCTTTAGAAGAGGTCAGGAAACTGTGGGAAGCCCCATGGCCATCTCAGTTCCTCTAGAGCCCCAGGGAGTAGAATGTCTGCTGTGGCTGTCACTCATGCCTGCAGCTGCCAAAACTCATGTCCTTGAAACCCTTGTGTCCTCTATGTGAGATGACTTCAGCCTAACTTCTACATTCCAAATTTCATAATGCCAAGTCTCACTAGAAAAATGTACGTTCAGAAACTTGGGAGTGAACAGAAATGGGGAGATGTAACATTCTTACTTTTATTCCCTGATATGACCATACACATAAATGGACATTTTATTTAAAAAATTACTAAATGTAAATGTATATAATATCTATCTGTCATCTATCCATCTATCGTTTCTCCACTATATCTCACTTTGATTTTCCCCATAGTACCAAGTTTAAGACCAGAGGAAATATTCTTGTGGAGTAATTGATTGGAACTTGGGAATGAAGGAGCAATCCATATTGAACCAGGTCAAGTCTGGGACCTCAGTACTTCACATACTTGTGGAGTCTAAATTCTGAGACCCTCCAGCCCCCTTTCTATTTTTAATTTTGATTTTTGGTACCAGGGATTGATCCCAGAGGCACTTAACCACTGAGTCACATTCCCAGCCCTTTATATATATATATTTTTTATTAAACACAGGGTCTCACTGAGTTGCTCAGTGCCTCGCTAAGTTGCTGAGTTCGGGTTTGAACTCACAGTCCCACAGGTGTGAGTCACTGTGCCTGGTATCCAGCCCCCCTTTTAACTTCCCTTTCCTGTCCCCTTTCCCTCAGCACAGGGGTTCCTCATGGTGCTCTTCCCTACCGAGGGCTCCCCTAACAGACAGACTGAGGATATGTTACATAGGCATTTCACTCCCAACTCAGTACACAAGAAACTTTTCTTATTCCGTGTCACTTCTCCATATCCTAAGAGATGGCAGAAGCTAGCCTCCTGAAATAAATTCTCCATCAGAATGAAAACTGGAAAGTGCTGGTCTTAGCAAATGTGCTAGGGTGGTAGGTTAATGGGACTTCCTAGCATGTCCTGTGAGAGCGAGGGGCTCCACAGTGACGTGGTTCATCTTGAACCTGGGAGGACAACAGTTAAGAAATGGATTCATTCTCTGTTCACCTCCACCTGAAAGGACGCTTTAAAGATCCAAGTTCTTTTACACAGACCCCCAAGAAGTGTGAAGTGACACTTCTTCACTTGGGCAGTCTTTGTAAATAAGGAAATGCAGGAGTGAGTGTGTGTGTGTGTGTGTGTGTGTGTGCGTGCACTTTGAGTCCACATCTCAGAATATTTCCCTACTGGAAAAACACAGGTTCCATTGCTATAACTTGAGCATCTATAGGTAGATTGTTCAGAAATTCCCAATGTTCTTGTCTGTTCTAAAAGGCACAAGCTGAACCTTATAACTGAGAGACTGTGAAGGAAAAGATTCACTTGAAAAGTCACCAAAGAAGCCTAAGAGAGATTGACCCCAAAAGGTGCCCAGGTATGTGCAGTCAACATCTCTATCCCCTTCACCCAGCCCCTCCTCCTAGACATTGGGCAACTTGTTTTCAGTTGCTTCCCACTGTGTCTGTCATCTTTCCACTCCAAAGCCAGCACAGACTGTTAAGATGCAGAAAATTCCAAAACAAAACTGTTTTCATTTTCTAAAAAAGTGCTGTCACCTTGAATCCTTTTATGGCCACTCTCCCAGAAATAGGGAATGATTTCATGCAACCATCCAAATGCGACAGAGTCCAGAAACTGCATCCTTAAATATTATGTTCTATTGCACAAGTTTGAAATGGTGTAACTTCATCAAGGCCTGAATGATTTTATGGAGTTCAGATATGTTTGGTGCATATAACTCTCTGTGTGTGTGTGTGTGTGTGTGTGTGTGTGTGTGTGTGTGTGTGTGTGAAGGAAGATGAGTTTAGAAGTCTCCCTTTCTGGGGCTGGGGAGATAGCTCAGTTGGTAGAGTGCTTGCCTCATAAGCACAAAGGCCCTGGGTTCAATCCCCAGCACTGCAAAAGAAAAAAAAAAAAGTCTCCCTTTCTAATCATTCCAATTTATATAATTTTAAATTTACTCATTAAACCTTTAATTCTGCTTGATCATATTTCATGTTTAATTTTTGTGTTCTGAGAGTATCTGAAGGAATCAATGTAACTTATGTTGGATAAGCACTAAATAAAACTTTTAATCAAACTGGTATTGTGCCTACTATCGTCCCTTTACAGATTCTTGTTAAAAGAACTATTCCTCTTGCCACTAGATAGCAGCATAATACAGGAATTATTTGTTCAATTTTAAATAAAATATTATTCTATTATTCCTTAAGTTGTACTAATAAACCTCAATTCAGCAATTAGATTGTTCAGTACTATGTTCAAATCAGAAGTTCCAACTTAATTTAATATAGATCTTTTTTTTTTCAATGTTTGCAGTTCTGTTATGTAGAATATTACAAAGGAAATGAGTGTAGGGTGAGAGATCTGGGGGTGGGGGAGGGTGAAGTTTCCAGCCCTCTCTGGGTGTGCTGTCCTCTGCTCTCTATGGAATTGCTATATTCACATACCCTGGAAGGTCTCTGAACATAAGTCTTCTTTTTTTTTTTTAAGTACTAGAGAAAAGTCTCTTGCTGTCTACAGGGTGACACCTACAGGTGAAGTTTTATTCTTTATGTAACAGTCAGTTCCCATCACACACTCTTGTCTTCATCAATAGCAAAATTAAATAAGGGCTCCCTCCAGAGGATCAGTAGCAATTCTGCATGGTCTGACAGAGACCCAGAATGTGCTAGAAGGCCTTCAGACCCAAGTCCCTGTGTCAGTTGTCCTCATTGTCTTCTGATTCTTCTGAGGACTCATATGCACATTCTGATAAGTCATCTCCCATCTGCTGGAACCTTCCGACTGCGCATCCCACATGTATTTGATGATCAACCTTGAATTCAGCCATCTCATATTCAAAAAGCTTCAGGACACAGGCCTGCTCCAGGGTCAGCACATCACCCTCCTTGCACACTTTGTAGTCGGACAGCAGGGTCACCACACTTCTTTTGAGGGCAGTAGGCAAGCCCAACTGCCTCAGCTGTGGCCCCATGGAGTTGGGGAACTGCTCCCATGGCCCTGGATCTAGGCTCACATGCAAGTTGCTTTGTTGCCAGCACAGGCAAAGTCCATTTCTGTGTATTTTGTGAACCACTCATTCATCACCTCCTTTGTGCAGTTGGTAAAATTCACCCCTCTACTTCTTGCTGACCTGGTGCAGGTTGTCTTTGTCCTCATCAGACAAGATTCGACCCAAGGCCACCATCATCACCTTGTTTTTGCCAAAGAACATACAACTGTGTTTCCAGGTATTCCTAATGTCCTTCAGCTTGCTGTTCCTCATGTTGGCCACAGAGAAAATGAACAGGTGGCCACACATTTCCAAAACTGTGGGACAATTGATGAGGCTCTGGAGTTCAAGGGGAAGTGTGGGTAGGGCAACTGTGGCCTCAGATGGGAGAGAACCTGCTGTAGTGTATTTTTTTTAAGATGGGGGTACCAGGGATTGAATCCAGGGGGGCTTAACCACTGAGCACCACCCCAGTCTTTTATTATTTTTTATTTTGAGACAGGTTCTTGCTAAATTGCTTAGGGCCTCACTAAGTTACAGAGACTGGCTTTGAACTTGTGATCCCCTTGCCTCAACTCCTGAGTCACTGGGATTACAGGTGTGTGCCACCATGCCTGGCTTCTAGGTCTTTAATCTGGTATCTCCTCACCACCTTTACCAGCACCAAAGCTACTAACTACAGGAGTAGCAAAGCCTTGGATCTAGGCCCATGGTCTTTCCCAGGTTTCTGACTCATCTGTGACCAATGATGGAATCAATCCTATCTTTCTGCTTTGTCCATTTATTGGTAATCTAGAAACATTTACCTGCACTAGGAAGACTCCAGCTAAATGGAAATATAAGGAGACTTGTTATCTTCTGATAAGTGGAGGAAGCTTATCTGCATTGTGCTCTCTCCCTGTCTCTCTCTTTCTCTCTTTCTCTCTCTCTCCCTCCCTCTTTTGGCACAGAGATGAATCCAGGGACACTTAACCACTGAGTCACATCTCCAGTCCTTTTCATATTTTATTTTGAGATAGGGTCTCACTAAGTTGGTTTTGGCCTCACTAAATTACTGAGGCTGGCTTTGAACTCACAATCCTCCTACTTCAGCCTCCTGAGCTACTGGGATTATAGGTGTGTGCCACCATGCCTGGCATAGAGCATAGTATTCCATTCTTAAGGAATGAAATTTCTGTCCTGCAGGAGACTGACTGCTGTCTACCTGCTCAGCCCAGGGCCAGCGGGTCAGAAGCAGTGCAGACAGGTGGATGCAGTCTCCTGTACCTGGTAACTAGCTAGTCTTTGACTTTGGGCAGGTAGGCAAACAAACCTGGGTAAGCTTCAGTTACCCCAACAACAAAACAACAATACCATAATTAAGTATCTAAGTCACAGAAATGCTAGGAGGAGGGTGTGGAAAAAGAAATGAGACACAGCATAGTGATGGCCACATAGAAGGGGTTCCATCAAAGTTGGAAGTTCTCACAATGGGAGTTTTTATTGGTACTACTGATGCCAATGGAAAAAGGGCTCAATCAGCAGCCTGTTTTTCCTCTTCCATCAGGTTCTGTTTTAGTTCCAAGTCTTTCTTGGTGGTTTTTGTTAAGGAAACTTTCTTGTTGTGCTTGGATTTCGGCATCTCACTGAAGTCACTTGTGGCAGATGACGGTGTGGCCAGATCTGATTTAATATAAATCTTTTTTCTGTTCCCTGATGAAAGTTTGAAAGTTTTTTTTCAGGCAAAAATGAGTTTGGTTCTCCTTCCTCTTCACATTATAGCTGTTTTTTGAGACCCTGGCCTTTCTGGGGTATGTTCAGAGAGAAAGAGGAAGAGAAAAAAAAAAGAAAAAAGAAAAAACAGGAAATGTCTCTGGAAATTAAATGTATGTGTTCTCTGGACCTAGATTATGACCAGAGCAAAGCTTTTCTCTTGTGCAAGCTTTTGTAATCTCTTCAGATTCCTCACAGCCCATGTCTGGCATGTAGAAAACGCTGAAGTATATTTTGTGTCCACAAACTCTGGGAGTACAAACCATTACCAGTGCAGTCACCTTTTCCAGGATCCACCAACTGTCAGGGACCAAGAAGTTCTTATTCTGAGAACATTCTGATCTTTACAATAAGCAGCAGCGCCCCTCCCCCCTCCTGGCTGATAATTCTGACAGTATGGCGCCTATGGCGCCCACGGCTTCTCTTCCGGGACTACACTTTCCCGCCGGCGCGAACTTCACCTTCCCGGCAGCGCGAATTTGCACCCTATCAGGAACCCAGCAGAAGAACACAGCCAACCAGCCTGCACCTCGTCATACCCCTCATTCCCTGAGCATATAAATACCCCTGTGTGAACAATAAAAATTTGCAGCTTGATCAGAATTCCTGTCTTGCTGCCTCTCCCTGCGTCTCTTGTCCCTTCATTCCTTCTCTCTCAGGTTTGCGGTCCCGTGTTGATGTCCCGCGGGTCGGGACAGTTGGCGCCCAACGTGGGGCTCGATTGGAAACTTTGAGAAGCGGAACGCTGCCCTCCGGGGAAGACTTGGCCAAGCAGGATTCGGGATCGCCCTGGTAGACGCAACCGGGAGTCAGATCCAGGAGGAGAGTGAGGTCAGCGCAAGGTAAGTGACGTACCATGGGACAAGCAGTCTCGTCACATGATTTGTTTCTGACGGGTCTCGAGGAGGCCCTCAAGACTCGGGGAGCGCGTGTTAAGAAAAAGGATTTAAGATTATTCTTTTCATACATAGAGGATTTGTGTCCTTGGTTTCCCCTCGAGGGATCGATTGATGGTAAAAGGTGGCTCAGAGTAGGAGACTGCCTCAAAGATTATTATGAGACTTTTGGTCCTCAAAAGGTGCCCGTCACTGTCTTTTCTTATTGGAATTTAATTAATGAGATTCTTAAAAGTTCACCCTTTGACAGTGGTACTTTAAAACTTGTAAAGATTGGGGAGCAGGCAATGCAATCCACCTCTCGCCCCCCATCGGCATGCCCTTCGGTTAGTATTCAAATGCCCCCTATCAGCCTTCTCAGGACCCTGGGACCCTCCCAGACCCCGGGAACCTCCCAGACCCCACCTTACCAAAGGAGTCCCCTAAAAATCCCCCTAAGATTTATCCGGTTTTAAATCCCCCTGATGAGTTGACCCCAGAGGATGAGGCCACCCTGGAGGAGGCAGTGGCTCAACACCATTTTCCAGACCTGCCACCTCTTACAAATCCACTTCCCACTTATACACCCCCTGCCTTTTGTGCTCCGGTCCCTCAGGGACCTACTGCCCCCCCAGACATTTTTTCCCCGCTTCCCTTGCCTAATCTAACCCCTTTACGCGAGTCTCTCCAACATAGGCGGGAACAAATCCAACTTTTAAAAGAACTAAAAGCCCTTGATGCCGAACTTCGCTCACTGGCCTTGGGCACGGAGTTAACACAAACTGGCCCAAAACCCCTTAATACTCGTAAGGTGAAGCCATGTGGTCAGCCTGTTCTTGCCTTTCCAGTCACTCGCAGTCAAGCAGATCAGCCCCCCCAAACTGAAGCAGAGAATTTAGAAGGAAGTCAGGAAGAGGAACCAGGGGAGGAACAAGAGGTAGAACCAGAGAGGGAACAAGAGGAGGACCAGGAATCAGGGGATGAGGAGGAGCCCACCTCTGGACAGAGTGGAGCCCTTGGTTCTTATAAAAGGCTGAGCCTCCGCTTTCTTGAAAGACTTAAAAAGGCTTGTACACAGTATGGCCCCACTGCACCTTATACACTGGCCTTGCTAGAGAACCATAGTACACAGTGGCTCACCCCTAATGATTGGAAATTTTTGGCCCGAGCCACCCTCAGTGCAGGTGACTTCCTGTTGTGGAACGCAGACTTTAGGGAATACTGTCGGGAAACTGCCCAAAAAAATTCAACCAAGGCTTCCTCTAAATCCTGGACCTATGTTAAATTAGTGGGTAATGCGCCATTTGATACTAACCCTAAACAGGCACGCTTTCCTACTGGGCTCCTAGCACAGGTTCAAACTGCTGGTTTGCATGCTTGGAGACGGCTCCCTCAAAAGGGCTCGGCCACCACCTCCCTAGCAAAAATTCATCAGGGTCCAGACGAGCCTTATAGTGACTTTGTTGCCCGGCTTAATCTAACTGCGGAGCGCCTACTTGGACCAAGTGAAAACGAGAGCTCCTTTGTAAAATATCTTGCCTTTGAAAATGCCAACCCAATATGTCAAGATGTTCTTCGGCCCCACAAAGATAAAGGGGACCTTTCTGACTTCATTAGGCTGTGTGCCGGGGTAGGAACAGCCCATGCCATGGGTCTCGCCATTGGTGCCGCCTTCACCAAGGCCCTTCACCACCCTGGCCCACGTACTTGCTTTACTTGCAAACAACCTGGCCCCGACCACCCCCAGAGCAAACCCAGGGGCAATAAGGTTTGTTCCCTCTCAGACTCCCAACCCAATCCAGGCTCCCTGTCCTTCTCCACAATCACCTCCCTCCAACGTGCTACCCCAGGCAGCGCAGGATTGGACCTCTGTGCCTCCACCGATACAATATTAGACTCTATGCAAGGACCTCAAATAATACCCACTGGGGTTGTAGGCCCCCCTCCACCTCATATGTGTGCTCTTATTCTTGGGAGAGCTCCTACCACCTTACAAGGTGTTCAGGTCTTCCCTGGCATCATTGATGATGATTACACTGGAGAAATTAAAATACTGGCCACAGCTATTAACGGAGTAGCTGCCATCCCTGCAGGAACAAAAATTGCACAATTAATACTCCTTCCCCTCAATTCAGGAAATTCACCAGGAAACACAGCCTCCTTAGGTTCCTCTGATGTGTATTGGGTCCAACCTATCTCCCACAAAAGACCCACTCTTACCTTATTTATTGAAGGAAAGAAATTCCAAGGGATCCTAGATACTGGTGCGGATGCCACAGTTATTTCTCAAAAATATTGGCCATCAGAATGGCCCCTCACCTCATCACTAACTGACCTTAAAGGAATAGGGCAATCAAGAAACCCCTTAGTTAGCTCCAGGGTGCTTAATTGGACTGACACAAAAGATAACACAGGGAATAAAGGAACCGTTACCCCCTTCGTTGTTCCTGATCTCCCTGTCAACCTTTGGGGACGAGACATTCTAAGCCAAATGAGTTATTCTTGCTAGTCCCGACTCTTTAGTCACTCATCAAATGCTTCGTATGGGCTTTATCCCTGGTACAGGCCTTGGGAGGCTAGGACAAGGACAGGTTGAGCCTGTACAGCCCATACAAAAAACAGACAAATTTGGACTTGGGTATGTGGATTTTTAGTGTCGGTCCCTGACCCTCCTGTACCCCATGCAGACAAAATTATTTGGGAAACTCAAACTCCTGTGTGGGTGGATCAGTGGCCCCTTACCCAAGAAAAATTAGAGGCTGCCTCCATGTTAGTACAGGAACAGTTGACAGCCGGCCATGTGGAACCCTCAACCTCACCCTGGAATACTCCTATTTTTGTTATTAAGAAGAAATCAGGCAAATGGCGCCTTTTACAGGATTTGCGCGCTATCAATAAGGTTATGCGCCCGATGGGGGCACTACAGCCAGGCATCCCTACACCGGTAGCTATTCCTAGGGACTATTATAAAATGGTCATCGACTTAAAAGATTGCTTTTTTACTATTCCTTTACATCCTGATGACAGACCCTATTTTGCTTTCAGCCTCCCCCGCATCAATTTTCAGGGCCCTATGCAAAGATTTCAATGGAAGGTCCTTCCCCAGGGTATGGCTAACAGCCCTAGTCTTTGCCAAAAATATGTTGCTCAAGCAGTAGACCCTGTGAGAGAGCGGTGGCCACAAGTTTATATATTACATTATATGGATGATTTGTTAATTGCTGCACCTAATACCTATGATCTTAATAATTGTTATTTGGATCTCTATAAAGCCCTTACTGCCTTGGGGCTTCAGATAGCCCCTGATAAGGTTCAGACACAGGACCCCTACACCTACTTGGGCCTCAAACTTCAAACTAATCAAATTCAAATCCCTAATATACAATTGCGTGTGGACCATCTCCACACTCTTAACGATTTCCAAAAACTACTAGGGGATATCCAATGGCTAAGACCATATTTAAAACTGCCCACCTATGTGCTTTTGCCTCTTAATGATATTTTAAGGGGAGATTCTGACCCTTCTTCTCCTCGAGAGCTTACTCCCGAGGCACAGCAAGCATTAATTCAAGTCACAGAAGCCATTGCTCAACAATTTGTTACACAAATATCTTATAACCTTCCTTTGGTTTTGGTTATATTACACACCCCTCATACACCCACGGGACTATTCTGGCAGCGGGATCCACATTTTAAAAATAAAGGTTGCCCCTTGCTTTGGGTTCATTTGCCCGCCACATCCTCTAAAGTTATTGCCGTCTATCCTGCTCAGGTAGCTTCTATCATTATTAAAGGTCGCTTGCTTTCTCGACAACATTTTGGCAAAGACCCTGATAGCATTCTGATTCCATACACTAAGGATCAAACCCAATTTTTGCTACAGACGAGGGATGAATGGGGTATTGCTCTATCAGGCTTTTTGGGAATAATCGATAACCACCTTCCCAATGACCCCCTTTTGCATTTTGCTCAGTTACATCCATTTATTTTTCCTCGGGTTACTCGGAAGGCTCCTATTCCACAAGCCCTTACTGTTTTTACAGATGGCTCCAGCAATGGCCGTGCAGCCTTTGTTGTTGATAATCAGCCCACCACCTTTGACACTGCCTATCCATCAGCACAGCTTGTAGAATTGTTTGCTATAACACAAGTCTTTATGACATTTTTTTGATAAACCTATTAATATTTATACAGACAGTGCTTACATTGCCCATTCTGTGCCCCTATTGGAGATTTCACCCGCCATTAAGGCTTCCTCCAACGCAGCCTTTTTGTTTAACCAGCTTCAACGACTAATTCAGGCTAGAAAACATCCATTTTTCTTAGGACACATTAGAGCACATTCTGATCTTCCCGGTCCCCTATCACGGGGTAATGCTCAGGCTGATGCAGCCACTCGGTCCCTTTTCCCAGTTCTTATTGGATCCATCCGAGAGGCCACAGATTTACACAAACTTCACCACTTAAATTCTCAGAGCCTTCGGCTACTTTGTAAAATTACCAGGCAACAAGCAAGGGAAATTGTAAAAGCGTGTCCTGCTTGCGTTGTCTCCCTTCCTATTCAACATCTGGGTGTTAACCCTCGAGGATTACTGCCCAATCAGATTTGGCAGATGGATGTTACTCACTTTCCTGAATTTGGGAAAACAAAGTACATACATGTTTCCATAGATACCTTTAGTGGCTTTATTTTTGCATCACCGCATTGCGGAGAAGCTACCAAGGATGTCATTTCTCATCTTGTCTCAGCCTTTTCCATAATGGGAAAGCCAGCACATATTAAGACAGATAATGGCCCTGCATATACCAGTACCAAGTTCAAACAGTTTTGTGCCACTCTTCAAATCTCTCATACTACTGGAATTCCATATAACCCTCAAGGTCAAGGCATTGTGGAACGTGCACACCTCACCTTAAAAACCTGGCTTACCCGCCTTAAGGCCTCTTCCCTTGCATTTACCACTCCCAGGGATCGCCTTAATCATGCATTATTTGCTCTTAACTTTCTTACCCTAGACAATGAAGGACATTCGACCGCAGACAGACATTGGCATCCCTCTTCTAGTTCTGCTCGCCCATCTGTTATGTGGCGCGATCCTTTAACAAATAAATGGAAAGGCCCAGATCCCGTCCTCATTTGGGGACGAGGCTCAGCTTGTATTTTAGATCAAGAACAAGCAGCCCCAAGATGGTTACCAGAACGCCTGGTCAAACAGGTCAATGATTTACCACAACCCAGGGACGGAAACCTTCCCCCTGAGGATGAATCTTCCTCTCTTATAGATGCAGCTAACAATCTATGCGAAAAATCCCCTGAATGACAGACCCTGTTCTTGCACAACCTCTACAGCAGTGGCCTCAGGTACTGCTGGTTTGGGGGTCTCTCTTACTCAATATACAAAATTATCCAGACAATTGATTTCTGATGTACAGATACTCTCAAGCACCATACAAGATCTTCAAGATCAGGTGGATTCCTTAGCAGAAGTGGTCCTACAAAATAGGAGAGGTTTAGACCTTCTAACTGCCGAACAGGGAGGCATTTGTCTGTCTTTGCAGGAAAAATGCTGTTTCTATGCCAACAAGTCAGGAATTGTTAAGGACAAGATCAAACAGCTGCAGGAAGACTCAGAAAAACGCCGACAAGCACTGGCTGATAATCCACTATGGACTGGATTCAGTGGACTCCTTCCCTATCTTCTTCCCTTCTTAGGTCCCCTCCTTTGCTTGCTGCTTATTGTATCTATAGGTCCTTTGATATTCAACAAGATCATGGCTTTTCTTAAAGCTCAAATTGAGGCTATACAGGCGAAACCTATTCAGGTTCATTACCATCGACTGGAGATGATGGATCGTGATGATGATCTTAAAAGACCATCACCCCTGTGAGCTGAACTGGACAGCCAATGACGGGTAAGATTCGTGAGAGCTCATACCAACCTAAGACAGGAAATGAGGGCTAGAGCCTCATTATCCAATGACGGGTAAGGATGTTGCTCTGCCACGGACAACCTAAGACAGGCGCAGTTCCCGAGGGATTGTCACTCCAGCTCTGTACCTGTTCGGGCAAGCCGCGCCCCCGCCTCAGCGCATAGCCTCTATCACCCCCTTAAAATATGGCTATCGAAAAATGGTCAATAATTTTATATAAGAAAGGGGGAAATGTCAGGGACCAAGAAGTTCTTATTCTGAGAACATTCTGATCTTTACAATAAGCAGCAGCGCCCCTCCCCCCTCCTGGCTGATAATTCTGACAGTATGGCGCCTATGGCGCCCACGGCTTCTCTTCCGGGACTACACTTTCCCGCCGGCGCGAACTTCACCTTCCCGGCAGCGCGAATTTGCACCCTATCAGGAACCCAGCAGAAGAACACAGCCAACCAGCCTGCACCTCGTCATACCCCTCATTCCCTGAGCATATAAATACCCCTGTGTGAACAATAAAAATTTGCAGCTTGATCAGAATTCCTGTCTTGCTGCCTCTCCCTGCGTCTCTTGTCCCTTCATTCCTTCTCTCTCAGGTTTGCGGTCCCGTGTTGATGTCCCGCGGGTCGGGACAACCAACCAGGCCACGTACCCTGCCTTCTGGACTTCCTGGGCAAGATAAGAAACTTGACTCCATCCAACTTCATGTCAGGTAGAAGAAACTCTTGATTCCCTTAGGAAACAGTTGAGTTAAATTCCAGGCAAGTCAAGATAATCCTTTTTCCACATACTTTGTGGGTATAGTATAATATGTACAGAAAGAGCAAACCTATTTAAGGATATCCTAAATATGATCCATTCAATTCTCTCTGACCACTTTTGATCAGTGGAGACATAATAACAGAAACTTGTTTTCCCCATTATTTTGTGAATTCTGGAAAAAGAAGTAAAGAACGGTTTCACAAATCCATAAAAAGATATCTGTGCTAAGATATCCTTTAGTCAGAATGAAATTTGAGGAGTGGAGTTCTGAGAAGTAACTCTATCCAGACAATAGTGCCACCAAACATAGTCACTCCTGACACTATTTTTCTGGACTTAGGCAGCATTATTTGGAAATGTTTATATATTAAGCATGATCATGTTAACTTCTGAGGCTGGTAAGAGTGTCGGTGTATTAGCCCTTTTCTACATTTATCCTTCATAATAATTGAGAATGAGCAGCTAAAATCTTGAAGATACCTTATTTAATATATTTGGTCAGCAATCTTCATCCAGGAGCTGGGTTCTAAACATGCAAAACACTTACTGTTGAGATTTTGAGAAGACAAGAGGGATAAGGATGAGAAGTTAGGAAATGGAGAATGAATCACCAGAGTCTGCTGACTACTTAGGTTTGGATGAGAAATGATCCAAAAAGTACTTAAGTAGTTAAGAATTCAAGTCTGAACGTCATGAAAGAAGGAAGGAAACACAAATACAAGTGGTGAAGAGAAGGTGGCTCTTGTTCACTTTGGATATTGCATGGAGTACACATAGAGTATAAGGAAAATTTGTTAAGTGATCACAACAGAAGAGAGAACACAGGTGAATAAATGGCATCTAAAGACTAGAACATTTCAAGACTTTGAATAATTACACGCGGAGGAGTGGTCAGTGCTGTAAAATATCAAACCTCCCTGGAGATGGAGCTATGGAACCCAGATGACGGAGACAAGAAACCTGCATCTAGTAGCAAAGTCAGGGAAAAGAGAATGTGCTTGAGATCTGGAAGACAGAATCAGATTTCCCAGTCTCACACAGCAGAGAAGGAAGTGGGGGGGGGGGAAATCTTGGCAATCCCCACGAGGAACCAGGAAGAGAAAAGAGCAACTACAAATTCAGACTTCAGGTGTCTGGGCATGCAGCCTAAACTGGAGAGTGAATCTGAGCAGAGAGTCACTCGAGATGCCAAGAGATGTGCAGAAAACCTAAAGAAGGATAAGGACACAGTATGCACCAAGAAAATAAGAAGCAGAAGTTGTCAGGACAGCAAAAATATTTAGCAAAGAAATTTAAGAGGGAAAATATATAAAGTTAGTTTAGTGACAAATTTTTAGTATAATTTTTGATACCAGTATAAAAGTAAATTCTGTAAATAATGATATGAGTGTGTTTATGGGAAGAAAGCTCAGAATTTTCAGGCTTTGATTTGTCTTTAGAACCCGGCATGAGGTCCACAAGGGGCATTGCTGGCCAGTACCTGAGTCATAACAATTTATGTCTGGGGCAGGTGGGCAAAGCGTGTTTTCTCCATACTGCGGAATAAAGCCCTGCTTTCTGATGTCAAAAAAATTAAAAATAAAAAAATAAAAATAAAAAGCAAGAACAATAATAGAAAATATCTATTCTGGATTTCTGAGGTGACTTTTGAACTTTGAAACTTTTCAGGTGGAAAGAAAGATGAGAACTAGTCCGGAGGATTATTACTGGATTCATTGATATTCTTCTTTTAGGTACATTCTTTCTCCTCACCAATTAAAAATATTATTAATAATAGAGATTATAGTAACTCTTACCATTATATGCACTAAATGATAATTGTATTTCCATTTATTCTAAGAAAACTAGATTTCAAAGCTTAGTCTTTTGGTAAAGGCCTCACCTAGAAAGTAGAAACTGAAGTTCCAAACCAACGCCCTATCTCTGCCACCAGGAGTATGCGGTTGCAGAATGAGTTCATTAAAAATTATGAAAACCACTCCGATTGTTGCAGAGTAAGATCTTCCCATGGAGCCAAAGCAACTGCAGGAGTTCTCAGTCACCTGTTCTTTGTGACTCGCAGGAAGGATTTCGAGCAAGTTGCATCAAGTAACAAGTGAAGGGTTATGGAAAATAATATTCCTGCAATAGAGCCCCTGAAGAAAAATGGAGAAAGGTACAGCTGGAGAGGAACAATAAGCCCTGGGGGAAAGGGGTGGATATTGAATGCTGGGCCCTAAATCTTGACCTTCCCCCATGGCTAATTAGTACTAAATGGAGGCACAGCAAATACCAATGGGCAAGATTTGAGTACTCATCCCTCGGAATCTGGACACTTATCTCCCCAGACAACGTGTTTCAACCTTTTTACAACTACCCTCCTAAACTGAAGTTTTAACCTGTTCAACTAGCCCCTGACAGTCAAGACTACACATACACGACTTCCAATGATTACATCATTACACCCTATAAAACAAAAATTCCCTCTGTAACTGATGGCCATTTTCCCATCCGGAAGATGGGCCCCAACTGTGCCCAAGTCCGTGAAGGAATAAAGGCTTCTCTGAATCCATTGAGGTCTGCTTACCGTCCTTTTGTGATTACAAGTATGTGTTTATTGGAAAGATAGGATGAGAAATATTCAGGACAGAGACTGCACAGCCCACCTTAGGAGGTCAACATGGGCCTTACAGAGTTGAGGTTTTTAAAGACTGAACTTGGAAGCCTTCTATAATATAATATAAAGCTGCTCTTCCGCCCTTTATGCTGCAGCCATTTCTCTGCCTCCCAACTTACAACCTCGCTTGTCAGTCTATGAACATCCTAGCTAGCTATTGGTTCATCAGTCAGCCTGCAAGTATCCTTCTCAGTTACTGGTCCCTTGTTAGCCCATGAAATTCCATTACTTAAGAACAGCTCCCCCACCATTTTCTCTCTCTCTCCTCCTTGCTTTCATGCTCTCTCCTCCTGGCTTTCATTCTCTCTCTTGCGTGCATGTGCGTTCTCTTTCTCTTTTCCCCTCATTTTCTCTCTTACCCTGCAAGGAGATACTCTGCCTGTTTGCTTAATAAACCCTCTTATGTGAGTTCCCACATCCAGAGTGGTTTCTGGGTTCTTACACCCTCCCCTCTGAAATTGGAAGATGCAGGTGCTGCACCAGGAAGTCTCACTTTCTTTGACGTGATAAGGAAGACTTTCAGGACTTAGGAGTTAAAACCTGTTTGAAACCCATAAAATTCCATCTTTCATCCTAATGCATCTCCTGCCCCTTCTAAAAGCTCTCTTCCTTTCAGAGCTTCTGAAGATGGAACTTTTGGAACAATATTTTTTTTCCATCTTTCCTCAAAGTTGACTTTGAACAAAACCCATTTTCTTGCCATTTTGAATTGACATCTCTGGTGTAGAGAGGTTATGGCTTATCTTCTTCCCCTCTGAGCCAGTGTTCATGCTGCCTAGATAAAAGGTCCTTTGTTTTTGCCTGCTCTGATAAAGTTTTCTATTGTCTTTGGTCTTGTGACCATGGACCTTCTGCAAGTCCCTACCCTTCATGGTCTTCCCTGTAAGGGATCCCACGAAAACCATGCTGGACACGGGAAATCACATAAGGGATTTATTAAGCAAACAAAATGTCTCCCTGCAGGGTAAGAGAGAAAATAAGAGGAAAAGAAAGGGAAAGAGAAAGGGCACACGCAAGAAAGAGTGTGAAAAGTGACGAGGAGAAAGAGAGTGAGTCAGGGGGAGAGAAAAGCAAGAGAAAAAAGATGGCGGGGTAGCTACCCTGAGGCAGTTGAATTCTGACGGGCTAACGGGACCAATAATGGAGAAGGATACTTGCAAGCTGACTGATGAACCAATAGCTAGCTAGGATGTTCACAGACTGACAGTAGTTGGGAGGCGGGGAAATGGCTGCAAAGGAAAGGGTGGGGAGAGCAGCTTTGTACATTACATTCCCCCTGTCAGCTCATGGTTAACAACCCACCTAACAGCACAAGTACGACCCTGCGTGAGGGTCACAGTTGCTCTTCTTGGGCACTATGTTTACAGGTGAATATTTCAAAGGTTCTCAGGAAAACATCTCCTTGCCCCAGTATTCGAACATATAGTATAAACAGGATTAGGCTTCAAATAGTATTTAATTTTTTAAGTATTTTTGCCATTGAGTATTCATACATCTTGTAAAAAATCAAGAATTTCTTAGTTCAGAATTCTTTAACTGTTTTTTCCCTCCTATACATACTAAAAATACCCAGGTATGTGTTAGATCCTTCAGTCAAAGTAACTTCATTTTGAAAATGAGAACCTGCCCAGCCAGGCATGACCTTCCCAAATAACAATCACAGGGCCAGACAGGTTATTTTTTAACTACTCCATTGTACACGACCATATAGTTAAGAAGTTCTTCTGCAGCCTGCTGTGCCTTGCAGAGGGGCAGTCAGGCAGACTCTCCCTGTCAATAAACCTTTGCTTGAACTCAGAGCTGTGTCTCTCATGAATATTTGTGCCAGCTATCCTAACAGTATGTTTGGTCCAGTTGGGATATTTAAAATGAAAGCAAAAATAACTGAAATGGGGACAGACCTCGAAGGATCAGTGATGCTTTTTATTGGGCAATAGAGTGGCAAATTTTCAGGAGAGAAAATGGCCAGGGTCTGAGTTTTGTAGGGTAAAGCAGAGCCAGGTCATGGGGGGGCAGGAGACAGGAGGGCAGGTAGGGAAGTTCCCTGGGGCTATTGTACTGGGTTCAGCTGGTTCAGTCAAGTGGGGGTCAGGTGTGAGTTCCTTTTGTGTCCACCCCCCCCCATTTTCCCTTCTTGCCTTCCCTCCAGCTGAAGCCTGGGCTTCTAAATGACAAAAGCTCCAATTTACCACAGACATCTCCCTGCACACATGTGGCAGGGAGGCAGGTGGGCGAAGATTCATAGGGAAAGAATCCTGGGGCCCATTCTCCGTGTCCTTCATAAAGTGTTTGCAGTTTGAAGACATATAAAGTCTGTACTGAGAATCAGCATGTCTTTTTTGCACAAGCACACAAATAAATTGCAGAATGTACTTCTTTTAAAAATACAAAAATTGAAATGACCTCTTAAAAATGGAAAAGGTTATCACTTTCACTCAGGTGGTTAAATGCTTAATAATAATACCCTTTCTGAATAATATTAGAATAGTTAGTTAAGTGGTCAGGCAGCCAGGGCAATAGCCCCAGTTAAGGTCTTGTTCAAATGCAAAGACACCAGTAGGAAACTAACCAGTAAAAAATGTTAATGGGCTCCATTTAAGGCCCTTTTCAAATGTAAAGACCACACCTTGCAGTTAACCTGTGGATACATTCCAGCCAACTCCTTTGTCCCACTGTGAGAAAATGGAAAGTGAAAGTGAACTCAACAGGAGTTACAGGAAGGATGAAAATTCAAAGACTAAAGGACATGGCCCACTAGCTTTGATACTTTTCAATGCCTGCTTAACATAGATTTTGGCCAATGCTCATAACCAAAACCATATAAGCCCCTAGGCTAGCACACCCAAAAGGGGTTTTCCTGCTATCAGTTCCCCTCCCAAATCATCAGCATTCTATCTCTTCTTTTCTAACTTAAATAAATCCAATTCAATTTACTCTTGCCTTCTGTTAATGTCCATGGATCTTATTCCTCAAATTTGCGAGACAAGAACCCAGAAAGAAATTGGTGAAGGAGAGAATCTAAATCCATCTCAAAACTCTGGTTTCATTTCTACTTCTCAGAATTTAATCATAGCCCAATTGTCTGACTCTTCGTTGAAAATCTGGAGGAACGTAGCTGAAGTTCTAGACAAGATTGCTTATGATAAAATGTCAATCAATTAGCAATTTGTGTCTTACCAAAAAGAATATTTGATAAGTTGTAACATATATTAGTCTGAGCCTCTCTAAATGCAGCAATTCTTCTAATTGAACATGTCCATACAAGGATTCTGGAAGATACGGCTGTGGATTTATTACCAATAATGGCATGAGAATTCTAGTCCAGAGTGGACCTCACATCCACAGTTATGAATCCGTCTCCTTGTACCTAAGTTCTCACTTGGGGGTAGGGTAGGAAGAAACTAGCGCCTGTGAGACAGGAACCAGAAGAGGGGACACAGTTAAACTCTTGAGCCTTAATTCATAATCTGTTGCTAAAAGTCTTCCTAGTCCCCCAGTCTCACATTGTATGGAATGTGCCTTTTTAAAAATATCTTCCTGTGTTCTTAACTAAATCAACTCTAAACACCAAATGTAGAGTTGTGCCAAATGCCAGTAGTCTTTTCCTTAGGAAAGAAACTCCTCAAAGAAATTATCATAAAAAATACCAGACATTTATAACTAAAAAGAATAAATAAATTTTTTAAAAAAATATCAGACCTTTTCTGCCCAGACCAATTAATGAAACGCTGGGCCATTCACAACAATATTGACTATGCTCTTAGTGCTGTCCTCTTCATGTGGAAGTGAAGACCCCTCCCCCTTTTTTTCCCCAAATAAAGCTGTGTATTCATGCATATTTATCTTGGAGGTCGTTTTCATGCTCCTGTCTGCTGTATCACCTGGACTACATTATGAACTTTTCCCATTGAAGAGGAATGCCTGATGGTTCCCCTTGCTTTGGTTCCTGTCTGACATTCTTGTGAGTCTGAGAGCAAAATGTAGCCTGTGCCAATCATGTGAATATTAGCACTTAAATACTAGAAGACCCTTGGGTCTTGATATATAGTAGTTTCATTTTACAATCAAGTGTGTTTGTGTGTGTGCACGCACGTGTGAGCACGTATGTGTGTTGTCCATATCATGACCTTGTTGCATACACAATCGATCTTACACACACACACACACACACACACACACACATACACACACACTTCTCATGATATTTTTAAAGAATCTGCATACTGTTGTGAATGTAATTAATCTTAAACCTAACATTTTAGTTCTGTTTTCTTT
This sequence comes from Sciurus carolinensis, assembly GCF_902686445.1. Classification (NCBI taxonomy): domain Eukaryota; kingdom Metazoa; phylum Chordata; class Mammalia; order Rodentia; family Sciuridae; genus Sciurus; species Sciurus carolinensis. The sequence continues at coordinate 122,026,230 of NC_062219.1, forward strand.
TTGAAACTGTTACCAGGCAGCTTCATTACTGGTCCCAGAGTGGGGAGTGGGTCTGGGAGGCTAGGTCTTAATGTTTGCTTCTCTAAAAATATTCAGAATTCAGTTTCTAGGAAAATAGATTTTATTGAAAGTCAGTTTCTAAGGAAGATAGAAGAAAATTATTTCAAAGGTACCATCTGTTAGGTCGGGATTTAGGCAGCCACATGGACGGGAGCAGAACAACTAAGGGAAGCTGGCAGCGCACCAAAGAGCAACCAATCAAACACAGACAGATAAACTTGATTGACCCTCAAGTCCACCTATCACTCAACAGGACCCCCACCTATTCCAGCCTATAGAGACCCTGGGCAGCCGGGGCCTGTGCAATTTTCTCCAGCTTTCCACCCTGACCTGTACCCTGGAGAGCTGGGAATTTCGCCCTAGAGCCAAATTGCTTCTGCCTTTTGTTTGGCCACCAGTCCTGGCCCTCGAGCTTACACCATCTTTGAAATCCTGAAAGTGAGCAGAACTTTTATAGGAGAGGAGGCAGAAGCAGCAAGTGAGAAGGCAGGGAATTTACCTACGTAGACTTTATTAGCCTGTGAGCAACCGGGGCATCTCCACTCCCAGCTTCTTCAGGGCCTGTCAGAGTCCGGGTTACAGCCCTCTAGTCTCTGCAGGAGAAAGTTGTTCCCAGTTCAGAGGGAGAAAAGCCTCCAAATTCAGTCTGTTTTATTATCAGATTAATTTGATAAAATAAGCATTATTATCTAAGGATAGGTGCACAGAACTGTAATATATGTAAGATGTTAGACATTATATTGAGAGACTTCTGGTTCCAGGACAAGGTGGAGCAGATGCTAATCTTCCGGTTCATCCTACTAGGAATAATTGGAGACAAACATAAGGAGACTGAATGGTGGAGAAAAGAGGTAAAGTAGCCACGGACCTTGTGATGAGGCATGGCATAATGGTGAGTTCTCTGGGCTCTTTTTTACTTAATATATCCAGGAATGTGTGCTAGGGAAACTGGAACGCAGAAACACCATCAGGTACAGACAAAGATGTCCTAAGGAAAGTGTGCTTTCTATCCGAAGGCAAAAGAAAGGGCAGCCTAGCGAAGCAGAGAACTTAGTAACCGTGTTACTCCAGTCAAACGCCACAAAAAGAGCTGTGGCTCCACCCCCCCACCTCAGACAGCAAAGGCGGAGCGACCTCGGGCTCACCACCATTGCCTGCATATGATCACACACCCCTAAGACCATGAGAGCTGTGTCAGAAGAAGCCTCCTGGGGATCCAGGGCTTGCTCTATCACCTGTCAATAAAAAGTCACCTCCATGTCATGGAGTTAGTGAAATATACACAAAGTTGTAAGGAGGCCGTCTTCACCCACTCTGCCAGTGAGTTGTCAGAGAGGAAAGCTGGGGCTTTCACCATTGGCCAGATGTACAAGGGTGCTCCTGTGTTCCTGGTGTCAGTGGAGGACATGTAGGAAGTGACAGTGTGCCCTTTTTCCTTTCAGCCAAGATTGTGTGAGTGTAGTGCTGGTGAGAAGCCTGAATTTCTACACCCGCCCTCAGTCCCAAGGCACCTCTGCCACAGAATCCCAAGTCCTAAGTTCCCTAGCAACTGAACCTGCTGGCATCTTGATCTTGGATTTCCCAGGTTGGTCCAGCACTAGGAGAAAGAAATGCCTGTTGCTTAATCCATTCAGTTTGGGTGTCAATGGAGCCAAGTGCAAAACCTGGAATGGCAGTTTGTGAAAGAAAGTTGCATTAAAATCTGTGGAGATCACATAAAGAAAGATTCCCTCCATTATGTGAATGTGCCTTATCCATCTGGCTGAAGCCCTGAACAGAGCAAGAGGGAACTCTCCAGCCGACCTCCACAACATGGGCTCCTCATGGTTGCACAGCAGGATACTAGGGGCTAAAGGGCAGCTCCAACTAGAATCTCCCTCAGCTGGCCTCCACCATCAGAGTTTGGATTTGGTACAAATCCACAGTCACGTAAGCTGACTCCTTAAAATAAATCTCTTTCTACATATATACACATCCTATTGGTTCTTTTTCTCTGGAGCTCCCTAATACAGATCCCAAGCACATTAAGTACAAAAATAAAAAAAATCTAAAAGGTCACAGATAGTAAGATTCTATTTATGCAAAAATTTTTAAGTGAAAAAAATTATACAGATAAAAACAGATCATTGGTTGGCACAGGTTAGGGATGGTGGGGTTGGGAACTCTTTTGACTATAAAAGGATATAATGAGATTTTTGTAGAGATGGAATACAGTTCTGTTTTTGATTACAGTGGTAGTGAAATGAATCTACATATGTAATAAAATAGAAAACTATACAAATATGTGTATCAGTGTCAATTTCCTAGTTTGGTGTCATTGTACTGTAGTTATATACCATGCAACCATGAGGGGAAACTGGGTAAGGGTACAAGGGACCTCTCTGTACTGTTTTAACAATTTCCTCCAAACGTCTAATTGTGTCAAAATTAAATTTTTTAAAAAATAATTGTGCATATCATCTAATTCTTTCCCTCAAACTTTAAACAAATTACTGTTTAGAGTAACAATGAATGTGTCCTTTATATTCCCAACAACACTGAACATTCTTTATTAACTAGATTTTTTTCAACTATTACATTTTTTAAATCCAAGTAATTTAAAAATATTTGCTCATACTTGTGTATCTACAAGACAATTCAGTCTGGTCTAGAGTTAAAAGAAAAAAAATAAAACCAAAGTCATCAAACATAGAGGCTGAAAAACAAGAAAGTGGATCGCAAAAGTTTTGCAACAACAGGGAAGAACACGATTGGCATCAGGTGTTGCAGGAACCCACTGCTGACTGCAGCAGAGGACAGACAGACAGACCCTCAGTCTTGGGCTGCTGCCACTCACAGTCAGAGCAAAATGGCAGTGAGTTTTGTCTGCCTTTTAACCCCATGTGAATGCCTCTGACAACAAGGTACTCGGGGAAAACTGTTAGACTCCAGCCCCAAGTGATACAGAGAAGAGTACCAAAAAGGGAAAAATGAAGTTAGTACCAAAGATAATACCTGCAACCCCAAATGTCTTGAATACATATTCATAAATACAGCACTCTTTTCTAATACCCCCTCTGCACAGTTTCTTTATTTGTACTGGTCCTTATATCTGATGAATTTGTTTCACTTCTACAAGTGTAGAGAAACATATTGAAAGTAGTAAAGGATAAATATAAAAGGCAAAGATTTTTTCAAAAAGCAAATCAGATTATTCAAACTGCAACATGTTTCTCTGAGTATTTTCAGAAGGAATGTGTATGACCATAGGGAATGTGTATGAACTAGTATATTTTCATTTGGAATAATTATATCATTTGACTAAAGATATGTATACCACTAATGGTTCAAGCCAATTCTTTTTTTCATTAACACATATTAATTGTACTTATTAGTGGGGCTCAGAATACTTTCAGATTGACTTTTTTCAGTTTCCACAAAGGAGAGGGAACATGTGGTACTTGTCATTCTGTGCCTGGCCAATTTCATTTAACATATAACACTATGTTACATATTTTCAACCATTTTGCTACAAACGACAGGATTTTATTCCTCTTGAAGGCTAAAGAAATACTCCACTGTGTATATGTATCACATTTTCTTTATCCATTCATCTGTTGATGGGGACCTAGGCTGATTCCATGTCTTAGCTGCTATGTATAATGCCCCAATAAACACGGGCATGCAGGCGTCCCTTTGGAATGCTGATTTCATTTCCTTTCAAAATAAACTCAGGGTTAGGATAGCTGGATCCCATGTAGTTCTACCTTTTAGCTCTTTGAGAAACCTCCATACAGTTCCCTATGGTGACTGGGAACTGTATTTGTATTCCACCAACAGTGTATGTTCCACATCCTGGTCAGCGTGATTTTGTTTTGCTTTGATATGCTTTTTATAGTAGCCATTCCAACTAGGGTGAGACAGTATCCATTGTAGTTTTGTATTTCACTTGCCTGATGGCTAATTATTGAGCTATTTTTTCCATGTTCATTGGCTACTTGTACTTCTTCTTTTGAGAAGTATTTATTTAGATCATTTGCTCATTTTTTATTAATTAAGATTTTTTAGTTCTTTCTATATTCTGGATATTAACACTCTTTCAAATGAATAATTGGCAAACATTTTCTCCATCCTGTAAGATGTCTGTTGATTGTTTCCATTGCTTTTTAGTTTAATAAGTTAATCCTTTTTTAAATCAAATTTTGCTTCTGTCTCTTGTGCTTTGGGGGACCTATCCAAAAAACCATTGCCTATACCAATATCTTGAAATGTTTCCCCTAGAAACATTCCCCTTCTCATAGACTGAGAGTTTCAGGTTGTGCACTTAGGTCCTTGATCTGAGTTGATTTTTGTACTCACAGGCCTTTTTTCAGTCTTCTGCATGTGGATACGCAGTTTTCTCAGCACCATTTGTTGAAGAGGCTGTCCTTTCTCCAATATATGTTTTTGATACTTATGTCAAGAATTAGATGACTATACATGCATGGGTTTATTACTGAAATTTCTGTTCTGTTCTATTGGTCTATGCATCCTTTTTTATGCCAATATCATACTGTTTTGGTTATTATGTTTCTGTAGTATGTCTTAAAATTATACATTATGATGCCGCCCACTTTGTGGGGTTTGCTCAAGACTAATTTGACTGTTCAGGGTCTTTGTGCTCCCACATGAGTTTTTAGGATTACTTTTGTGATTCTGTAAAAAATGCTATTGGTATTTCCATGAGGGTTTCATTGAACCTGTAGATCATTTTGTGTAGTTAGAACATTTCAAAAATATTAATACTTCCAATCCATGAATATAGGAGGTCTTTCCAACCTTTTAGTATTTTCTTCAATTTCTTTCATCTGTTTTGTATTATTTATTGTAGAGATATAATACTTCCTTAGTTAAATTTATTCCTAGGTATTTATTTATATCATGGCTATCGTGAATGCAATTCTTTCATGATTTCTTTTTCAGCAAATTCACTATTGCTATAGATTTTTGTATGTTGGTTTTCTATTCTGATACTTTATTGAATTCATCTCTCAGTTCTAATAGTCTTTTGGTGAAGTCTTTAGGTTTCTTTATTCATAGAATCAAATCATCTGCGAACAAGAATAATTTGACTTCCTTCTTTTCCTTTTGTATGACCTCTATTCCTTTCTCTTGACAAATTGCTCTTGCTAAAATTTCTAGTTCTACACTGAATTACAGTGATGAGAGTAGACACTCTTGTCTTTTTCCTTATCTTAGAGGAAATGTTTCCAGCTTTTACCAATTCATCATGAAGCTGCCATGGGTTTGTCATATATTTTGTGGTGCTGAAATCTTTCCATACCTAATTTGTTCAGGGCTTTTTATGGTGAAAACTTGCTAAATCTAATCAAGTGCTTGCTCTGCATCTATCTAGATGATAAGGAGATTTTTATTCTTCATTCTGTTTATATATTACACTTATTGAATTGCATGTGTTGGACCATTCTGCCATTCCTGCAATGAAATCAAGGCTGTTGGATATGATGTTCAAGGATTTCTGTTGAGGAGTTTTGCATTTATGTTTATCAGGGATACTGGTTTGTGATTTGTTTTTGTTGCTATTGTTGTGTCCTTGTTAGGTTTTGGTAACAGGGTAATGATGGCCTCCTTGACTGAATTTGGAAGGGTTTCCTCCCTTCCAATTCTATGCAGTAGTTTGAGAAGCATTGTTATTAGTTCTTTAAAAGTTTGATAAAATTCAGCTGTGAAGTCATCTGATCTTGGACTTTTCTTTGTGGGGAGCCTATTTATTACTGATTCAATCTCATTATTTGTTATTGGTGTATTCAGGCTTTTTTATATCTTCGTGGCTTAATTTTGGCAAGCCAAATGTGTACAAGATCCCCTGTCCCCTTTCCCCTCTGACCTCCCTTCTTCCCTTCCCCTTTCTGTCCCTCTCCAGTAGTTTATTTAGTCCCTGAATTCTTCCGGTAAGCACATCCTATGGCACCAGCTCCTGACTTAATTCTACAGGCTTTGAACTGAGCTTACCATGAAATGTAAAAACACACATTGAGAAAGGAAAAGTAAGATTTGGGACGTTTTGAAACACTATTCTCAGTCCTTCCCCCTCACTCTGCTCTCTGCAGAGTAAATGTCCTTGAATAAATGTGCCATCTGCTGGTCATTTTCAGAACTGCAACCTCCACTTCGAAATGCGCTTTGCAGGTAGAACCACATAGTGGCATAGAGGCCACTAATAGATCCTGTGTTTTTATTTTTAACCCATTTTTCCTCGAAATTTGGAAGGTCTTATTTCCAGTGTGAGACATGCCTGAATATCTGAAGTGCTGAAAACCATATTTCTTTGATTTGTTTCTCTTGCAAATGGATTTTTCTGACCTAGGATAGCAGTTGGTGGTGTTGGGGAAAGGAGAATGATTCCATCCCTTTGAGATAATACTCCAGTCTGAAATGCTGGGTCAAAGCCAGCATTACAGGGTCAGTAACAAATGGAAGCAGACCCTAGAGGGGATTCAGGTTAAACAATTAAAATTGATATTCAAAAATATCAATTCTTCCAAAACCAAAACAAAACACATTATAAATTGCTCAAGTCCTATAGGGATAGAAATGAGCTACTCAGTCTGTAAGTACAAATTCTCTGGGGTCCTGGGGGGGATGTGAAAATATTAACTCACAGTGATCCTCCTACATCCCCAAGTGAGGCACCTGCATTGGTTTGCCAGTTACTGGTCTGTGTTTCACCTGTTTGTATCTCTTCCTAGGAACTTCAATCTTGTAGGCTGAAACATGCAGTGTAATCAGTTTTCTGTAATTTTATCATTTTCAAAAATAATAGATGATAATTAGTGATTGCTTTGTTTTCTTGTAACTTTTTCACAAAAGTAAATTTAAAAATTTACAAATTGAAGTTAGAAGAATTAAACCACTGGTTTGTCAGCCATTTTTTTTTTTAATTTTAAAAGAGTGATGGCTCCAACAGTGCAAAGAGCTGTAGGTTCTCCAGAACTGAGGCTTCCAACATCCCTTGGATTAGTGTTGTTTTCTTATTCTCATTTCTTAACTCCTTTCTTGTTTGGCTTCCTTCTTTTCAAGAAGACTCTCAACTACCAATATGGATACCTACCACCTAAACAGAGACTTTTGTTTCACAACTATAGTCTCACCATATCCTTTACGAACACTTCAATATGAGCAGGGTGTATATTATTCCAGTGTTAAAAGTAAGAAAATTGAGATCCCAGGTTTATCCAAAGTAAATCTTACCCAAATTCATAACAAATTTAGAATTAAAATCCAAGGCATCCTAAGCTCAAGGCTCCTTTTGTCATCCACTGGCTGAGAGAGTCTTGAAAGTGGGTCACATATGACAGCAGCTTTTAATAGAAACAACTCCAAGTGAATCCAGCCATGAAGAGAAATCCTTGAAGGCCAGGAGGGTGAGCGTGTCTCTGCTGCCCTCTGGTGGCCACATTGGTGCACGACTCCTGATCGCTCTCTTGCTCTCTGTGAACCTTGTTTGTCCTGTCGCAGTGCTATGGGCGTTTGTTTTGTCTCTCCCAGATGTGGACTGTAATCAGAATGACAAGGTTATTGTGTCTTCTCTCTCTCTCTCTCTCTCTCTCTCTCTCTCTCTCTCTCTCTCTCTCTCTCTCTCTCTCTCTCTCTCTCTCTCTCTTTCTTCCACATATTATTGATGTCCCTATACTATACAGATTATCCACCCATAATAATTAGCAGAAGACACAGTTCTTATTTCAACACTGGTAGATCTCTGAGTAGGATGTAAATGGTTTGTGAGGAAAAATGCACAGAAGTTTAAATGGAGCTAAATTAAATTAAATTAAGTATCCAGTAGGTGCCAATGTGACTGACCATAAACAAAAATTCAAAGATGAATATTATACTAAGACTCCTGGGACAATCCCAACACTATGTATCATCAAGATGACGCAGGTGTTTATGGGTACTCTACTTCCATGTCACAAACTCAGGCACGAAAAATATTAATGTTTGTATTATCCTGTTACTGATTCTAGTTTTTATATCAAGACTATTCTCTATTAGCAGTGGCGTTAATCCAGTAATTTCCAGATAAACTCAGTGGTTTTCACAACACTAAATTAAAAACAGTCCCCCATTTCTGCCCAGAGTTGCTTCTTAAGTTGTGGGGTAGGAGGTGGTGCAGGTTTGGTGTGCAAGGCCCTTCTCATAGTTCTAGCACTGACCCCCACTGCATGTCATGGACACCTTGTGCACCCTGGTTGTCACTGTCATCACCAAATATTGGTGGAAATGACTGCTGTGTCTGTGGTGCCACGTTCTTCTTGCTCTGACATTCCATGTGGGCATTTCAGGCAGAAAACTTTCATTCCTATTTGAGTCTTCCAAGGCCCTCTTCTTCCTGCCTCAGGGAATATTCCCTTTGCTGCTCCTCAGGGTCATTGCCTGAAGGAGGTCTACAGGACTGCTGCTATCTGGGAGTCAGAGGCCAAGTGGGGAGCAGACCCCTCTACTCTGATTGAATATTCAAATGGAAGACCCCCTACGTTCCTATTGATGCTTACTTATTTTTCTGTTCTCAAAATATACATTGAAATGAAAATCTCAAATTAAACATTCTGGAGGACTCTTGAATGTGTCTAACATACCCCTAAAGAATGTCAAAGAAAATCTGGCTGAAACATGAACACGAAACAAAGGTGCCTAGAAGCTTTATCATCACACTCTTTGTGCCCAAACATTATGTTGAGAAGCTTATCAAATTTCTCTGGTAAATATTTATTATTCAGCAAGTGGAGACAAAGAATTGAAGCAAAAATAGCAGTAAAGTAGCCCACAGGGGACCTTCTGCAGGTTTTCTGGTTAGGAAGAAGGCCCTTCCTGTCCCCGAGACTGTTTTCTCCTCAGTAGAATGACAGGTGGGATATTTGCTCAGCAGTCTTGCTTCCAACTCGACAGGGTCATGGGCGCCATGTTCTGGTGGAAACTTGGCCTCAGTTGGGGAACCTTTGACAGAAGGAGGGCAGGGTGAGGAGACACTGCATGAGGACCTTATAGACACTGGCCAGCAAGTCTGTATGAGGACCTTACTGGAGATGGCACATATGGGTATGGAACTTCGACCCATCATGAGTCCCTGGCCTCCTGGAGAGGGCGAGGAGGTCCAATGTCACAACTGTGTCTGCAGGTCTAAAGAACTCACAACAGAACCCAGGCAAAGTCCACTTGTCCTCTGAGTTTCACTTTTGAGAGTATTGCAGCTAGTGGGAGGTGAACATCTATTCTAATTGGAGTTTCATTTTAAGAGTGAGCCTCAGGGATTTGGCTTTGCCTCCAGCTTGGCAGAAGTAAACCTTCCTTCACCCAAAGCCTCAGGGAACCAGCGGCCACCTCCACCCCCTCTGCCTGTCCCATAGTTCTGTCTCCAATCAGCACACCCCAGGGCTCTGATCTGTCTTTGAACACCTGCTATGTGGATGAAGAATACACCTGAGAACAAGTGAAGAGAAGATCCAGCAACCCCTGACTTCACCCCCAAGGAGAAAGAGAGACACGTAAGTGACTTGGAGTCCCTGGTGAGTGACAGTCATGGGAATTTGGGGGAGTCAACCAGGAGGAGGATGTGGGGCATTCACACAGTCAGCGTCCTGTTGGGAAACTCTGCCCTGGTTATAATCACCCTCATGTATTTTTTTTAGAACTATAATTTAAATTTTTATTTTATAATTTTCTACACAAATGATAATATGTGTATTATATAAATTTATTTTTAAAGTCCCCTCAATGAAACAGGTATATGAGAACAGATCTATGTAATTTTTATTTATAAAGATGTCAGAGAATAACAGGGCTCTGTGCCATTGACCACTTGTGACCCATAAAACAAGAAACAGATATACCTTTTCATAAAATCTTTCTGTTGTCTTTCCCAGTTTGTCACTGGAGCAAACCCGAAAGTACTGAATGAGAGAAAAGATAAAATTATCATTTTGCCTGATCATCACATTTTGGAAAAGATGAACTTTTTTCTAATGATGTATGGAATTTTCTTTTTAGACAAATACTGCATGTTCTCACTCATGCACAGAAGCTAAAAGCGCTGACCACATAGTAGTGCAGCTCAGCTGAGGCTGGGAAGGGGCAGTGGAAGGAGCCCTGAGGTGGGGTGGGGGCTGCCTGTGCACAGTTGCAGGGTGGGGTAGGGGGTTCTCATGTTCTATAGCTCAATATGATCACTAGAGTCTCCATCAAGTAATTACATATAATCAAGTAAGTAAAGGAGAAGAGTCTGGGGACTCCTTGCCCTTGGAAATGATGAGATTTGCCTCTCACTGTATTTTGTATTGATCTCCCACTGGACATTTTCAAAGTGCCATCCCAGTCCACCTGATCCTCAGTGTTCCTGGGAAGCAGCTGGGTGTGGAGGGCACTAGATTAAAATCAGAAAACCAGGATCATTCTGTGCCTTCATCATGTATGATATTGGGCTTGTGTCTCTGAGCCATGATTTCCTTGTCTGTCACAGGGTGATGATATAGCTGGAAAAAAATTAGGAATGCTTGTCTCCATCAAAGAGGAGAGAAAGTAGAAGTTCTAGAAAGTAAACTGAGATGAACAGGATCACAAAAATAGAAATAAAGTCACCTTGTCCTCTAGAACATTTCTATTTTTCCTTCTCTATAAAATTATGTTGTTTCAACATCTCACAAACTACTGTTGTTTTCAAGGTTTATGTAGACATATAAACTTCAAACTTTATGAACTGAACTAATTACTCTTTTCAATTAATTAAAAATTTAAACAGATCAAGTACTGTGCCTACTTTGGGGTATTAAAACATTTGAGACAGTTTACTGGAAAAAATTCTAAAGATCCACAATATGTAGTAATTTTTAATTTACTTAGACATGAATAGTGTAGGTATAGATCTTGGAATTCAGAATTGTTTTTCACCTAATGCCTAAACACAAGACACTACTTACCATTGTTTCTTAACACTTATATTTGCAGAAAATTAAATAAAATAAGTTTTTAAAGAATTTGATGATACCAAAATTTATCATATTTATCATCAATAGGAGTTTCAGAAGATCCGTGGTCTACATTCAGTAGTAGAGATGTCAAAAGCTTATAATCAAATCATTTTCATTTAAAGGTTACTATTTAAATCTAGTTTTTCCCTGGCATTATTGACATTCTGGCATGGATAATTCTTTTCTGCAGGGCCTGTCCTGTGCATTGTAGGATGCTTAGTAGCATCTGGCTTCTCCTCATTTTGTGTCCCCTGCCCCCAGTTATGACTCCCGAAAATGTCACCAGACATTTTCCCTCTAAAGATAAAGTTGCCCTTTTCCCTATTGAGACCTGGTACAAAGCAGTTATTCTCTCTTTTATTCCCTCTCACAAAATCCATCCTTGAGCATCAGGGAAGTTTAAGATGTATTTTCACAACATTCTTCAAAACCTTCCCTGATTGGGACAAACAATTCCTCTACAGTGCATTTATAGGCTTTCCCTCCCTGCTTTAACATAGAGATATGTTAAACAAACCTATAAAGAGATATGTTATTACAAACCTATAAAGAGATTTGTAATAAGCGTGGGTTTTTTTAGTTCACAGGACTGAGCAATGGTGCTTAGCATGGGCTTTGTGGGCCTTTCTTTGCTCTTGTTTGGTGGGAAAACATGTTTCTACTTTTTGTAAGAAGAGTTGAGGAAGTAACAGCAAGATCCTTCAACCTCAGGAGAAGTGAACTGTGCTTCATGTGGCAAGCCACTGGCCACCTGTGCTGTCTTGCAATACTCGATTTCATTTTTATACAAATACATTAGTTCTGTTTTAGATGTATTGTGACTGGGTTCAAATTAGTTTGCTTAATGATATCTTAGATGAAAGTACACAGGTTTGAAAACAAATAGGGTAATATTAGCTTAATAATAATCTCCTGAATCTCAATTTATAATCTCCTTTGCAGGCTGTTGATTTTTTTCATCCTGCCCCATAAAATTTTATTAGCAATAGTTTCTGGGGAAAGGGAAGCAGTGAGTGACTCAACATTGCTACAGAGCTGGTTCTTCTACCTAGAGTGAGGCAAGTTTTTCTTTCAATAAAATACTTGACACATGCAATATAATGCCTTAGATGTCTTTCACTCTGAATTTTTCATTTTTCCACACTCACACCATCTTCGTCCTGGTAAGTTTCAAATTTCTCACATCTGTAGAAGTATTTTTATTATGCTGGTACAATGGGCTTATTGGGTTTGCTGATCTTGCCAGTTAGGCTATTTCTTTCACTCATTTTATTCATTTCTACAAGTCTTCAAGACTATTCTAAATGGCCACTAAGGTCATTTTCTTGACCATTTTCTCTGGTAGCACCATTTCCACAAACATTCCTTCACTTTCCAAGGCCCCTGTGCTCCTGGGTTCTGTGAATGGTGGTACTGAATGGTGGCTTCCTGGTGGCAGCAGGGGAGAGTCTTCCAGCTCTTTCCTCTGCATCTAGGAAACTAGCGATGGAGGATTTTGCGGGAAGGGTCAGGAAGAGGATGAGAAAAAAATATTTGAATCCTACTCTATAATTTCTGCATGCTCAAAGATAGACCGAGGAGTTTGTTCGTTTGTTTGTTTTTGGTAATATTATTGTCTCTAACTCAGAACTGCCTTTCATTTCAATCAGAAACCTCCTTCCTTCAGGCCTAAGAAGTTGCTTAAAATGCAATACTTTAGGGAAGGGGGCTAGTTGTGATCAATAACGGCAGAGAAATGGAGCCAAGCCGCTTCACTTTTCCATTGTGAAGGGGTTGATGTTGAATCTTGGCTAAGATGGCATCGCCACTGGAAGCCACGGAGCCTGCCAGGTGTATCACAGCTTGCTTCCCACAGTCATACTTGCCCTGTGTTTGCTCCAGGGAGAATGGTGGATCTTCCAGGGCACAGTCTGTCTGGTGTGATTGCCTCCTTCTTATTCATCCTGCTGACCATGAAGCAATCAGGTAGGATCCCCTTCTTCCCTTTGATGTAACTTCCCAGTGACTCAATCCAGGTACAGTTTGCAGCTCAAAAGGACTAGTACAGTGTTCAAGAGGACAGATCCATCCCAAAAGCTTGGGAGGCTGAGGCAGGAGGAACTCGAGTTCAAAGCCAGCCTCGGCAATTCGGCGAGGCCCTGAGCAACTCAGCATGACCCTGTCTCTAAATAAGACATTAAAAAGGGCTGGGAATGCAACTCAGTGGTTAAGCAACCTGGGTTCAATTCCCTGTACCAAAAAAAAAAAAAAAAATGCAGATCCAGAATGCAAGCACCTGTGTTCCAAAAAGGGCTTTGCATTCCCAGCTGTGTCATTTTTGGAAAGCGACTTGAGCACCATATGCCTTTGTTCTTCACCTGTAGCATGAGAATAACAACAGTACCTATGCTTCCTTGGGTAGCACAGGCTTTGGGAGTCCCTGAAGCCATACAGAGAAAGCGCTTGGATGGTGACTGGAAAATGCTGTCATCCATCCATTCCCTTACTTCCATGTGTGCCAGAGCTTTGGGAGCAAGAAAAGCATCTGCTTTTACCATACATTAAGTGGCATAAAAATTTATAAATAAGAAACTAGAAGAGACTTCCAAAAAATGGACTTGGAAATCTCAGTAGCTGAATTTATCAGTCAACCTGTACCTTGAAAAGAATTATGAAAATTCAATATGAGAGGGAAATATCACAACTCTAAGGAAAAATGCAGTCAGATGAGGTAGAGAAAAATACTAGAAGGGGCAGCACAGGCTCCAGATTGAGTGCTGAGGAAGTTCTGTGATGTAATGAGGCCACTGTCCCCTCTCTGCAGTTTTCTGACCTATAAAAGAAGTTAGAGGGTTGACTTCATATCTACCCCATCAAGGAAGGATGCAAATAGGTGTCAATCTAAGTTCTACAGTGACTTTTTTATTTGTTCTTTTTAGTTATACATGGCAGTAGAGCCTATTTTGACATATTTATAAAAACATGGAGTATGTCTTATTCTAATTAGGATCCCAGTCTTATGGATGTACATGATGTTGAGATTCACTGTATTGTATTCATATATGTATGTAGGGAAGTTATGTCAGATTCATTCCACTGTCTTTCCTATTCCTATCCCCACTCCCTTTCCTTCATTACCCTTTGTCTAATCTACTGAACTTCTCCTCTTCCTTCTCTCTCCTTATTCTATGTTAGCATCACATATCAGAGAGATAATTCAACCTTTGGTTTTGGGGGATTGGCTTATTTCACTTACCATGATAGTCTCCAGATCATTCCATTTATCGATAAATGCCATAATTTTATTCTTCTTTATGCTGAGCAATATTCTGTGATGTTTATATACCACAATTTCTTTATCCATTCATCTGTTGAAGGGCATCCTGGTTGGTTCCATAGCTTAGTTATTGTTAACTGAGCTGCTATAAACATGGATGTGGATTCATGAATGTTATGCTGATTTTAACTCCTCTGGATACATACTGAGGAATTTAGGTATAAATGGGTCAAATGGTGATTCCAATTGTAGTTTTTAGAGGAATCTCCATACTGATTTCCTCAGTAGTTGCACCAGTTTGCAGTCCCACCAGCAATGTGGGACTTTTTCCCTACATCCTCACCAATATTTATTGTTACCTGTTGACACTCTGACTGGAGTGAGGTGAAATCTCAATGTGGTTTTAACTTGCATTTCTCTAATTGCTAGAAAGGTTGAACTTTTTTATATATTCGTTGATTGGTTGTATTTCTTCTATTAAAAATTGTCTGTTCAGTTCCTTTGCCCATTTATTGGTCGGGTTATTTGTGGGTTTTGGTGTTAAGTTTTTTGAGTTCTTTGTATACTCCGGAAATTAACTCCTTATCTGAAGTGCAGGTAGTAAAAATTTTCTCCCATTCTGTAGACTCTCTCTACATGCTCTTGATTATTTCATTTGCTGTGAAGCTTTTCAGTTTGAATCCATCCCATTTATAGAGTCTTGATTTCATTACTTGTGCTTCAGAAGTCTTGTTGAGGAGGTCAGTTCCTAAAGCACCATGTTGGAGTATTGGGCCCATATTTTCCTCTAGTAGGTGCAGGGTTTCTGGTTTAATACCTAGGTTTTTGATCCACATTGAGTTGACTGTTCTACAGGGTGAGAGATACGGGTTAAATTTCATTCTACTACGTATTTCTGGTTTTCCCGCACCATTTGTTGAAGAGGCTATCTTTTCTTCAGTGTATGATTTTGGTGCCTTGGTCTCATATGAGATAACCAAATTTATGTGGTTTTGTCTCTGTGTCTTCTGTTCTGTACCATTGGTCTTCATGTCTGTTTTGGTGCCAATACCATACTGTTTTTGTTTCTATAGCTCTGTAGAATAATTTAAAATCTGGTATTATGATACCTTCTGCTTCACTTTTCTCAATAAGGATTGTTTGGACTATTCTGGGCCTCTTATTTTTCCAAATGAATTTATGACTGCATTTTCTATTTCTATGAAGAATGTCATCAAAATCAATAGAAATTGCATTCAATAAATATAGTGCTTTTGGTAGTATGGCCATTTGACAATATTAATTCTGCCTATCCAAGAACATGGGAGATCTTTTCATCTTCTCAGGTCTTCTTCAATTTATTTCTTTAGTGTTCTATAGTTTTCATTGTAGAGGTCTTTCACCTCTCTTGTTAGATTGATTCACAAGTTTGTTTTTTGTTTGTTTGTTTTGTTTTTTGGTTTGGCTTTTTTTTCTTTTTAGGTCATTGGGATACTTTTCCTAATATCTCTTTCAGAGATATTAGTTTTCCTAATATATTTCTTTTCATCATTGAAGTATAGGACACTTTTGATTTATGGATGGTAATTTTGTTTGTATACTGTTACTTTGCTGCATTCATTATGAGTTCTAGAATTTTTCTGGTGGAGTGTTTTGGGTCTTCTAAATATAGAATCATGTCATCGGCAAATAGGGATAATTTGAGCTTTTCTTTTCCTGTTCGTATCCCTTTAGTTTCTTTCTTTTGCCAAATTGCTCTGGCTAGACCTTCCAGGACTGTTGAATAGAAGTGGTGAAAGAGGGCATTTTACAATGTTGAAGTATGTTCCTACTATCCCTAGTTTTTCTAGTGTTTTGAACATGAATTGGTACTGTATTTTGTCAAATGCTTTTTCTGCATCTATTGAGATAATCATGTGGTTCTTCTTTTTAAGTCTATTAAAGTGAATTACATTTATTGATTTCCATATGTTGAACCAACCTTATGTCTCTGGGATGAACCTTACATGATTATGGTGCACTATGCTTTCAATGTTTTTGTATGTGGTTTGCCAGTATTTCATTATGAATTTTTGCATCTATATTCATCAGGGATATTGGTCAGAAGTTTTCTCTCCTTAATGTGTCTTTTTCTGGTTTTGGTAACAGGGTGACACTAGCTTCATAGAATGAGTTTGGAAGGATCCCTCCTTTTCTATTTCGTGGAATAATTTGTGAAAGATAGTTGTTAACTCTTCTTTGAAGGACTGATATAATTTGACTGAGATTCCATCCAGACCTGGGCTTTTCTTTGTTGGTAGGCTTTTGAAGGAGTCTTCAATTTTGTTATTTGAAATTCATCTGTATAATTTTCTATGTCCTCCTGATTTATTTGGGTAGGTCATATGTCTCTAGAAATTTTTTGATGTCCTCAAGATTTTCTAATTTATTGTATAAATTTTCAAAGTAGTTTCTGATAGTCCTCTGGATTTCAGTAATATCTGTGGTGATATTTCTTTTTCATCACAAGTTTTAATAGTTCAAGGGCTTCTTTTTTTTTTTTTCTTTTTTGACTAGTCAAGAAAACTTTTTTTTTTTCAAAGAACCAACTTTTTGTTTCATTGATTTTTTGGACATTTTTTGGTTGTTTTAATTTCATTAATTTTGGCTCTGATTTTAATTATTTCCTGTCTTTTGCTGATTTTGGTGTTGTTTTATTCTTTTCTAGAGACTTTAGATGTAATGTTAGATTATTTACTTGATGACTTTCTATTATTTTAATGAATGTTCTCAGTGCTACAAACTTTCCTCTTAGAATGGTTTCATAGCATCCCAGAGATTTTGACATGTTTTATCACTATTCAAATTCACTTCTAAGAATTTTTAAATTTCACCCATGATTTATTCTGCTATGCATTCATCTTTCAATAGCATCTTGGTCTCCAGGTGTTAGAGTAACTTCTATTTTTATCATATCATTGATTCCTAATTTCATTCCTTTATGATCTGATAGAAGGCAAAGTATTATCTCTCTTTTTTTTTTATTTGTTGAGAGTTGCTTTGTGGCCTAACATATGGTCTGTTTTAGAAAGTGATCCAGGTGCTGCTGAGAAGAAAGTGTGTTCATTCATTAATGGATGAAATAGTCTTTGTATGTCTGTTAAGTCTAAATTATTAATTGTAATTTTTTTTTTTAGTTCTATGGCTTCTTTATTTAGTTTTTGTTTGGATAATCTATCAAGTGGTGAGAAAGGCATGGTAAAGTCACCCAGTATTGTTGTGTTTGATCTATTTGATTCTTTAAATTGTGAAGAATTTGTTTGATGTATGTAGATGCTCCATTGTTTGGGACATAAATGTTTATGATTATTACTCTTGTTGATGCATAATTCCTTTAAACCATATGAAATGTCTTCTTGGTCTCTTCTCATTAACTTTGGCTCAAAGTCCACTTTATCTGAAATGAGAATAGAAAACCTTGCTTTTTTATGAGATCCATATGAATGCTACGTTTTTTCCCATCCTTTCAGCTTCAGTCTGTGGATGTCTTTACCTATGAGGTAAGCCTCTTGGAGACAGCATATTGTTGGGTCTTATTTTTTAATCCAATCTGCCAGTATATGTCTTTTGCTTGATGAGTTTAGGCCATTTACATTCAATGTTATTATTGAGATATGATTTTTATTCCCTGTCATTTTGCTTTATTTCTTATTTTAATTTGAATTAATTTCTCCTTTGATTATTATTCTAGTGTAGTTCCTCCCTCTGCTGGTTTTCACTTTTATTTTTAATTTCTTCTTCAGGTTATATTTTACCATGTTTTTGTAGTACAGGCTTTCTAGCTACAAATTATTTTACCTTTTGTTTATTGTGGAAGGTTTTCATTTCACCTGCAAATGTAAAGTTTAACTTTGTTGGGTATACTATTCTTGGTTGGCATCCATTTTCTTTCAGAGCTTGGTACATATTATTCCAAGACATCCTAGCTTCCAGGGTCTGGGCTGAGAAATCAGCTGAGATCTGGATTGATTTACCTCTAAATGTGACCTGTTGTTTTTCTCTAGCATCCTTGAAAATTCTATCCTTATTCTGTAAGTCTGTCAGGCATACTTACAGAATAATGTGCTTTGGTGTGGATCTGTTATAATTTCTCATGTTTGGAGTCCTGGATGCCTCCTGTATATGATTTTCCATTTCATTCTTAAGGTTTGGGAAATTATCTGATAGTTCATTGAAAAGTTTGTGCTTTCCTTTGGTTTGTATTTGGAGCCTTCGTTTATCCTGATAAATCTTAAATTTGACCTTTTATGTTATCCCATATTTCTTGAAAGTTCTATTCATGGTTTCTTAATATCTTTCCTCCATGGTCTACTTTATTTTCAATATTATATATTTTGTCTTCATTCAATGTTATTATTGAGATATGATTTTTATTCCCTGTCATTTTGTTTTATTTCTTATTTTTAATTTGAATTAATTCTCCTTTGATTATTATTCTAGTGTAGTTCTATCTTCCAACTGGTCTAGTCTGCTGGTGATGCTTTCCATTGGCTTTTTAATTTGGTATATTGATTCCTCCATTTTGAGAATTTCCATTTGGTTCTTTTCAAAATATCTGTCTCTTTAGTGAAGTGATCTTTCACTTCTTGTATTTTCTCTCTGATTTCATTCCTTACGTCATCTTTAATATTGTAGATTACTTTATGAACTTTCTGAATTCCTTCTCTAACGTTTCCTTCACTGTAGTATCAATGGATTTTGTCACTGAGGTATTTTGGTTTGATTTAAATGATTTGTTCCCTTGCTTTTTCCTATTGTTTGTGTGTTTACCCATTTATTGGTATGAATCTGATGTGGCAGAGCTTCTATTCTATGAACTTATAGTGTCCCTGAAGGTTTCTTGTACCTCATGGTTTACGGGAAGACAAATAATAACAACCAATGTGAACAATATATAGGATTAAACTAAATACCTATTATGACATCTACAAAGTTAATTGTCACAATACACAGAAGTTGTATGGTAAGCCAACAGTAAAAACAGTAAGTTTTCAAAAGGGTCTGCTATTTCAACTGGTGACCAGGGAGAATGCAGAAGAGATGTAGGATATGATGATTATTATGGAGGAGAGAAAGTAGAAGTAAAAAATTAAAGGAAGACTGAAAAGAAAACAATAGAATTTGCCTGTAAGTAAAAGAAAAGAGAGAGAATCAAGAGAAATAGGTGAACAACAATACAAAACAAAACCAAAATATACTAATCAAAAACCATAGCCCTTAACATACAGTTATGAAAAATAACTACCTTCAAAAAATTCTAGGAATGAGAAGAGAGAGACATATGTATATGTACAAATGTCCATGAAACATTCAGCACACAATCCAGAGAGATAGAGAAAGAAAGAAAAAAAAATTCTTAATAAAAAGTTAAGGAATTTTTTCCATTGCAGTGATCAAAATTGTCAGTGATAATCTGTGCTGGTTGTCTGTTCCCAAGTGTCTTTCTTTCCATTTTTTTCTCAAGGTATGTATTGTGCACAAGAGTAGTAACCATAGTATCAAGACCTTTCTCTTTTTGTGTTGTTCCTCAAGTTGCCAGTTGGAGTTCAAAAATTCTCAACTTCCCTTCTGGGTATGAGGTGGGGTGGGTTTGAGAATTTTGTCTGCTCCACTCTCAGGGTGGAATCACTATAGAGTTCTGTGAGAGGAATTCCCAGAGGCAGAGCTTCTAAAGGCAGAGTTTAGTTCTAGTTAGTACTCTGGTGCTTTTTTGAATGTTGATCAGTCTGAAGGTTTTAAATCAGCACACCTCCAGAGCCAGGCAGCTGGCAATCCACACTGGGAGCCTCCTCTGTGTTCTGCTGTGCTGTGGAGGAGCCAATCCTTTACCCCCTCCACCATTTGTGGGTCCCATCCTTCCCAATCTCAATCTCCAAGCACCCACTCAGTCCCCATCTTGGGTGTCTTTCCCACACAAGAATATAGTGTAGCTCACCTCCTGGATCAGTCCAGTAGTATCCTTTATCTCTGATTACTGCATATCAAGACATGCCACGGTGCTACCCGAAATGTGGGTCCTCCTAGTCACCCTCCTGATCTGCCCCAGGTGAATCTGCTCCAGCTGGCCAATGGGTTTTCTTCTTTTATTTTATTATATCCAGAGTCCTGGGTGAGTTCCTAAATTATTCCAAGAGTGCAGTATTTAAATCCTGGTAAAGTCCCTCTTATCAGCCAACTCACTGAAAATCTATTTGTCTGCTTTCCTGATCTCACACCACAGAACAACTTGGAAAGCAACCACCTCTACCCCACTATCTTCCACTATGTCTCAAGTTCTATGATGACTTTTTGAGCATCATCTGTTTTATATTGAGCAACAACTGAACAAGGTGTGTTTTTAGTCTAAGGAGAACTGAAATCTGCACAGAAAAGGGCAAGTGGCCCTGCATCATTTGAGATGAGAAAGAATACAGTAAATGTAACATATGCAATTATTAAACATAATCACATGAAATTATCAATCATCTCTTTGATTTACAGATAACAAGGAAGAAGTCAAAACATGACTTAAAATTTTATTAGAAGACTCAAACTCAGACCACTACCCATAATCCACCACAAAATACCTCTGCGAAAACTGCCTTGTTCATAGTCCTAGTAATTGGGGCCTTCCCTTCTCTGCAAAGAAGAAGAAGGAAAACCCTCAACTTCCCTATTTAGGACACAAGTGATCCTGAAATTCTAAAAAAATCTAATGAATCAGTGTATTACTTTAATTCTGGGAAAGTGATTAAAATGTTAATTACTACCAATTATAAAGTTCCCAACTAAAAATCAATCTACATATCAACTTGAGAAGAAAACCCAGGTGGTTTTAGTACCTTAAAGATGAAGAAACTAAGATTTCAAATGTCAAAATCTCACTAAGAATATTTGCCCCCAAGTCTCAAAGCTATTAAGTGATAGGTTCAGCATTCATGCTCAGATTATCTCGTTTTCTTTGGAGAACACAATTCTCTTTAACAAGCAAACATGCAGATCATCATGCTGGATTTTGTTAGAACAGATCCCTCTATTATAATAGGTTGGACACACATAAAGCAGCATACTGTTCCTCTGGCATTTCTGGTGCCTCTTTTTCATTCTTTTGTAGATGACTTCAGAGTGATTGGTCCTGCATATCCTATCCTGACCAGGGTTGGGGAAGATGCACTGCTAACCTGTCAGCTCTTCCCCAAGAGGACTGCAATGCACATGAAGGTGAAGTGGTACCGCACAGAACCTGACATGCCTGCAATTGCACACTGGGATGGAGTTGAGATGACTGAGATGCAGATGGAGGAGTACAGAGACCGGATAGAGTGGATAGATGACAGCATTGCAGATGGAAATGTGACTCTGAAGATACACAACATCCAACCATCCGACAATGGGCAATACTGGTGCCAATTCCAGGAGGGGAACTATCATAAAGAGACAAGCTTGCTGCTCAAAGTAGCAAGTGAGTATCTGGGCAAAGACAGGGTCTCAGAGGGAGAAATATTTTAATTTATGATGTTTATTGTCATTTGAAGAATTCCCTTTGAATCATCACAGCAATTCCTAATGCCCAGCCTCCCCACTGAGCCATCTGAAAGCAGGTGGTTCTGGAATCTCCAAAGCAAGCTCACAAAAAGTTTTCTCCAAAATTTAATTTGCATGATCTTTGTCTATCCTTGAGGATTATTTGAAAGCCTTGACATGTAATCATTAGCAATTTTGCTAGGGTACAAATTTGTGCCACATAAAGCTGGTGTACAAGAGCAAGTTGATTACTGAGTCCAGCTGTCTGTCCAGCATCTGCATCTCAGTGGAATGGGTTGTTCTCCACCAGCCTCATCTATGCAGTAATGAAATGTGAAACTGTGGGATTTTTTTTGTCTAATTCCCCTTATAGAAATCTGATGAGACAAAAGAAGTTAGGAACTTTGTGCTTTTATAGAGATTATTGTATACAGCATTCAATCAGGGGCTCACAAGTGCCTTTGGAAGCACCCACCATGAATGTCAAGGTTCCTCAGAATGCTATTGTAACAGCAAAGTAGGAAGAAGTGAGAAACAAGTCTATTTCATGGGGAAATATCCACAAAGTAAACCTAACAGGAATAGCTCCTTCATGTGCTAAAGACAAAATCAAGCAAATTCATCAACCTCAATAGGAGAGCAGTTCTCTGGAGATTTTAATATCTCTGACTGATGATACTGGTTCCTTACACCTTTTTTAATACCCATGATTGTGAATTGTTACTATGTTTGAGATCATTTAAAGCAAATAAAAGAATCCATAGATTCTGATATAAGTGGAGTGGGTACATACTGATGCATTTCACTACCAAGGACATTTAATATTAAGCCAAAACTTTTTTATTACTCCAGGTAAGGTAGTGGATCTCTTTCTATTCACAACTGATATAGAATTTCCATCTGTGAAAAATATAGTCTCCTTTAGGTTTGAGAGGTATAGTGTTGAATGCAGAAAGAATTTCATGACTATATAAATTGCTCTAGGATTTCTTAAAAATGTATTTCCCATTAGAACATCCCCAATGGAATATTTAAATATAGGAATCCTCATGCAGTTTATCTACCATGTCCCAAGATTACAACCACCAATGAAAGAAATGGAAAGAATAGCCTCCATGGAGGTGATTTCAAATTCATACTAAACATTTTATTTAAATTGAATTCCAGATACCATTCACAATGTCAGACAAAGTGTCTGATACAGGAAATATTAAGAGGAAAAGGGTTCACAGCATAAAAGAGCAAATGAATAGATTACAACACATTTCTTTGCAGTACTAGAGACACAAACAAATGTTAATGATGCCTCCATTCCCTCTTATTTTCCTGTCTGGATCTGAAGAAAAGTATGCTCAAATGCTAAAATTTTAAAATATGGACTGGAGAACAAGCAAAATGTATCAGAACTCCAATTTAAATGGGAAGAAAACTTTGAAACACTTTCTGCTTCCCGACCCCTAAGCTCCCACCATCTCCCTATGAGCAACATCACTGAGATCTGTCCCCAGGGTTTATACATTTTTGGGTCTGGAGCTCAGAGTTGTGACTTCCCTCTACAGATATGGGGTCTGCCCCTAAAATCCACATGGAAGGACCCAGGGAAGGTGAGGTCCAGCTTGTGTGCACTGCAAAGGGCTGGTTCCCAGAACCCCAGGTCTATTGGGAAGACATCACAGGAGAGAGGTTGCTGACTGTCTCTGAGCATCATATCCAAGATGAAGAGGGCCTGTTCTATGTGGAAGACACCCTTGTGATCAGGAATGTGTCTGTAGAAACTGTGTCCTGCTTCATCCACAACCCTGTCCTCACAGAGGGGAAGGGGGCAGTCATTGCCCTCCCAGGTCAGTGCTCTACCTCTGGGACCACATGCCTAGGTCAGCAACAGAGGTTCCAGGGACCACACAGCAGCAGCTCATATATTTTATCAGGAAAAATATTTAACATTTAATAATATGTATTAAAAGGTATAAAACATTTACCACTAGAAATACATATACTGCATTTTGAATGAATAGTCATTAATGTTACTTTGGTAATTTCCAAGTTCTACCTTCTCTTCTTTCTGCATTGATTTTTTAAATAAATATTTTTAAAATAATAATTATTATTATTATTTAAAAATAAATTTTTAATAATAATTATTATTATTATTTAAAAATAAATTTTTTAAAAAAATATTTTCCGCATTTCATAAAGTTGGTTTTTATTTCTTGGAAATAGTTTCTCTCCTTAATGCGCTATTCACTCTCTCTCTCCCTCTCCCTCTTTTTTTATTTTTTGTCCCAGAGAAACTCCAGACTGAGCTGGGTGAGTAGGACCCATCTTCCCGACAGGTGTGGCGCACTTCTCTCGCCGCAGAGGAGGGCGGAGCATGTGAAGCTGCTTCGGAACCTCTGGATCTGGAGGAGACCCAGAGGCACGGCTTACCAAGTGCAGTGTTAAGTTATCTGAGAGGAGACCAGCAAATCTCAGTTTTCCACAGTCCCCTTCAGGGAATTTTCTGCTGTGTAACCTGCTACTTTGGGAGATCATGGAAATTCAACCAAGACCCAGATGACGCCTTTGGGAACGTGTGCATCTTCTCTGCTCAGTGTCTAGAGGAAAGGGAGCTGCCTTTGTGGTGTGGGAGGATGGTATGGGCTAACTGGCCGGCTCTGGAGGCCCTTAAAACATTCCTAGCGACAGTGAGGGCATTGTCATTGTAATAACTGGAGGTCACTTCCCACAACTCCCACCTTCAAGCCATTATGGGTCCTGCACCTGCACCTCACCCCAGAAGGCCTTAACCTCATCACTATTGAGAGGAGGCCCTTATTTTTCTGAGTGCATGGGATCCTGCCACTGGGGTGATAATTTTCCTGTTCTTTGTATTTTTTTTTTTTTACCTTGTAGTTGAACTGCAGATACTATTTTACTATGCCTAAGATGTGATTTAAAAAATAACCAAATGAAGGTTGAGCCCCTTTCAGTTTCTTTTACCTTCTTCCAACTTCTTGTTTCTACGACTCTTCTCCTAACCGGTGAGGACCCACCTGCTCTCTATTTACATACACATGAACCGGGAACCCTGGTTTCTTCCTTCATCTGTACCCTATTGTCCATCAAGTCACCTTGTGGGAGTGTGTGTGTGTGTGTGTGTGTGTGTGTGTGTGTTTGCGACACATGTAAGGAGAGCCCAGGCTTTTTAGACCATGTAGGAGTTTTTGAAGGAAATTGAGGTGACAAACACAATTCCAGTCTCTGCCAGAATCTAGTGTGACACCTTTGACCCATGGGGCCACAAGTATAAAGGAATGGGCCTCAGGAAGGTCAAAGGTGGCTCCACAACCAAAGGAGAAACAGTCCTGTGAGCCTTGCCTTTTCAGCAGGATTCCCTTCTGCCTAAGGCAGCAAAGGTGCCTGATCAGACAGAAACTTTAACTGGCAGAACTTGTTAGTAACAGATCAGGAAGGCAAGCCCCTGTGTGGGGCAGGTTGAAACAAGTCTCTGTCCCTCAGGAAGGTTTTAGGCAAAGAGTCACTCTGCGTTCTCTTAGCCAACTCAACATGCCCACTGGAGATCCAGCATACAAAATACAATCCTATGTTGTGTTGTTCCTAAATTTTAATGACCTTCTAGGACCACAGCTAAATAGGGTAAAAGCACAGAGCTTCCCTTTGTTCCTCCTCAGCTGGGGAGGGCTGTTCCCCGGGGAGGTGGGAGGGTGTACTGTGGTGACTCAAGAGCACAGGAGTTCTGTAGCTGCTGCCTCTGTGGTATCCTCACAATTAGGGGCTCAGAGGAAGCACCCATGCACAGGGCCACAGGCAAACTCAGTTCTCAACCCAATTATTTCTCAGATTTCTTACTCTGGCAAATAATTTTATTAACATAAAAATAATGACTGGTTTTGAAATCTTAATTATACTCCAGACATATAAGTGCTTTGGAGGAATCATTTCATATTTTCCTACAGTTGTTAAAAGGTTATTTTCACTTGCAGTTAAACTATCTTAGAGACATATATGTTCTGCTGAAATAGTGATGTTTGCCTTGTAATCAATCTAATTTGGGTGCAAGGTCTTCATCACTTATGCATAATTTTGTCAACTCAGTAGTCTCTGTTACTCATCTTTAAAATAAACAGGTTGAATTTGATCTCTGATATAGTGTCCTCTAAGAGACTAGATGCAATAGTATTAACCTGAGGAATGAGCTAGCCCACTTAATGGAACATGTTAATGGAAACAGTACTGTATAATATGATGACAAGATCATCAGCTTTCAAGGACTAATGTATAACTAGTATACTCCACACTCCAGAAGGGAATTAATTTTTCAGGGGATATGCCTAAGGCAATTCAGGAACACATATCCAGTTCTCAAAAGCAAAACAAAACAATAAATTTGAGAAGGAATCGTGTGGAAAGCTGTGTACTAAACTGTAACTGCTCTTGGGGAGCTCATTTTCTAGTAGAAAAGCATATAACAAATAGGGCTGCAAGGTTTATCTAACCCTTTAAACTTCAGTTTTACTTGACTTCTGGAAAAACAGGAGCTTTACATATCTATAAGGTCTAAATATTAATTGAATCTCCATACTTGTATTTTGCTTTCTTTGGTCCCTTTAAAGTAAATTTTAACTTCCAGTGACCTATACCTAGCAGGTTAAACCAGTTTGACATTTGATATAAACCACAGGTCACAGACAGGGGAGAGTCCTCATTTGGGTAATGAGATGAGGAAACCATGTGTTTCGTTAGATTATGTACATTAGGACATGTGGATGGAGAAATGGCAGCAAACTGATCCCTAGTTCACTTTTTTCTGATTCCTACCCTTGTCTTCAGATTTTATCAGACAAATGTTGGATACAGATAATATTAAGTAAAACTGAAGGACAAAACAAACAATATCCAGGAATTAACTTGGAGTTAAATTTTTGCTAGAAGGAATAAGGCCAACATTAGAATTGTATTAACAGTGAGTTTCTTCTCTAGAAAGACACCTATCAGATTTTGGCTAATGACATAATAGGGATATCTTGACTTTGATTCACACCCAGAGAATCTACAATTTTATGCCTATACTTTGGTTATAAACAATCACAACATCCATGAAGCCATTCTTATCATTTGATAGAAAAGAGTATTTTCAAGTTAGAATAGAGCAAAATTGGCACACCAGGGGAAGAGAATAAAAGGTGTTGTCTAGCTTGAATCCTAGAGAAAATCTGCACTCTCCACAATTGGAGAATTAGACCCCTTTTGTACATTCATCACTGTTTTCCATTTTGTATTTCACCAATCCCTCAATTCTCAACCTTAAAAGTTTTCCAAGATAATCTGAGGACATTAAACTTAAGTGTCTGCCTATGGAAACTTGAGGGAATAAAATGCAGTGGCTGGACCTGATTTAGGCTAGCTTGAGAAAGTTTTCTTCAATTTTAATTACTAAAAATCCACCTGACACTCATTTTTACCCCCTCCCCAGGATCAAATCAGAGAGGGGGTTGACTCTAGTGCCCTCAAGAATCATTCTACTGTTTTTAAACTGCATAAAATTTCAGGAAGGAGTAGATAGTGACTTTTTTTTTTTTTCAAATTGGCATGCATTCTGGGAAGATTCTTCCTGGAACAAGGACAACCTGTATCCTGAGATCACAAGATTCCCATCTTTCCAAGAGATGACCTTGAGCCTGCTACTTCCTCCAGGATGCCTATAAAAATTTCTTTTTTTAGTTTTTTTGGGTTTTCTGCATAGCTTTTAAAATTTATTTGTTCTTTTTAGATATACATGACAGCAGAGTGTATTTTGACATATTATACATACATGGAATATAACTTATTCTAATTAGGATCCCATTCTATTATTATTATTATTTGTCCTTTTTAAATATACATGACAGGTCAAAGTGGATCAAGGATTCCATTCTTGTGATTATACGTGGTGTAGAATTCCACTGGTCATGTATTCATATGTGAACATAGGAAAGTAATGGGTTTTAAACCACACTAGAAATTCTCTTGTTGGTGACATTTATTTGCTCCATTTTCATTTGTTCATTGTTTTTTGTCTTCTGTATTTAACAGCATCCTTAAAAGTGATTGGACCTTCCCAGCCCATCCTGGTCAGAGTGGGAGAAGACATACAATTAACCTGTTACCTGTTCCCCAAGGCTAATGCACAGAGCATGGAGGTGAGGTGGGTCCAAGCCCACCATTATCCTGCAGTTTATGTATATATGAATGGGGACCATGTGGCTAGAGAGCAGATGGTAGACTACAGAGGGAGGACTGCACTGATGAGTGATGCCATCCATGAGGGGAGACTAACCCTGCAGATACAAAATGCCAGAACTTCAGATGATGGGCAGTACCAGTGCCTTTTTGAAAAAGATGGTGTCTACCAGAAGGCCAGTTTGGATCTGAAGGTGGTAGGTAAGGATTCTAGATAGATGTTTTGAATTTGGCACCTGTTCCTATTGCTTTAGCATGTTTGTTCCCAGGTAATTTTTGCAGCACCAAAAATTTTCTTAATGTTCATTTATTATCAGATTTATATTGAACCACCAGTACATAGGAGCTATCATAGATACTTAAAACCCACAAACTCCACTGAACCAAATTTAATTCTTTGGGTATAGAACTTTTTTTAGTTTGTTCTAATTTGTTGTACATGATAATATAATGCATTTATACATTTTGATAGATCATATGTAAATGGAGTGTACTTTCATTTTTCTGATTAAACATACTGTAGGATCACATCAGTCATACAGTCATATATGTTCATGAGGTAATAATGTCTGTTTCACTTTTCTATCATTCTTATAGGTATAGAACTTTTATACTTCTGAGTATGTCCATGAAATGATCATATATTTTAGGAAATCTGAGAATTCTATTTTATACAGGATTCATTAATTCACAGATGTTATTAAAATTCTGGGAAATGTATAGTTACCAGGAAGTATAATAATTTTAAGACTAAACTAGATCTACCAAGTAAACAGAAATCATGTGGATTGACCATCTTGGTATGGATGGAGGAAGAAAGATAAAATCCCCTCTACTTATTTTCTAAGTTTAGCAAATGTCATTGAGGACATGGGTAAAAATCTTGAATATCCTACATTTATCTCCCATGTATTTTCAATCTAAGTTAATAAACATATTTAGAAAATTTCCACAGAAACACATGTTGGGAAGTTAAATGGGCCCCATCATTTCTGCCATTGGACACACATATTTATGATTTTAATCTTTGAGAATATTCTCTTACCCAGGTTCTTTTGTCCTGTCTATGCTCTGGTCAAAGTTATTTTGTTCTCAGGTACAGAAAAAAAAAGGTTGGATTTGAAATCTTATTTTGCCTTTTAATATGTTCCTGGATGATTCAGGAATATAGAAAATAAATAAAAAAAGAAAACACTCCAGCCAGTCTCATTTCTAGGTGGAGTGTCATTTCCCCATAAGATTTTCTCCCCAAGCCCTCTGAGTCCTCCTCTCCCTTCTCAGTGCAGTCACCAATAACACAACCACTAGCAGAGGCTCCATGCTTTGCTTCCTTGGTCTCTGTTCCCCAGCTGTGGGTTCTTCCCCGAGGATCACCATGGAGGTGCTGACAGATGGAGAGATACAGCTGATGTGCACTTCAAATGGGTGGTTCCCACAACCCCAAATGCAATGGAGAGACATGGAAGGAAAGACAATACCATCAATTTCTGAGATCCTGCATTCAGACAGCCATGGGCTGTTCCATGTGGAGACATCTCTTTTGATCCCTAACAGCTCCATGGCAAATGTGACTTGTTCCATCAGCAACCTCCCTCTGGGTGAGGAGAAAAAAGCAGCTTTTACTCTCTCAGGTTGGTGATTCTATACATTCCTCTCAGGTTTAGAATTAAATACTAAGACCAAATCAGACTTACTCATTTTATTGCTTTCTTTATATACTATATAAAGACATATATGTGTATATATATATAATTCTGATGAGATATCCTGCTATCTCTGACAAAGCTGATCTTCAGGACACCTGGGATCCTATTCCTCTGAGTTTCTTGCTTATATCCCCAGATACAGCCCTAAAGATATATTTATCATTGGCTACACACTAAAATCTAATTATTGTCTCTAATTCTCTGTATCTACAAACACTCTTAAACAATTATAGCACTTTGGGTTTTTTCCCCTCATGGTGAATTTTATTCTGGATTAGAAAATAATTTTCCTTAACATGATCTTCAGGGTTATGAGCTACATAATTTTATTCTTTTGCCATTATTCCAGTGACTGTGATAAGTTTGGAAAAAGAGGGAGAATAATTGTTTGTATATGTACATTTCTGAAAGAAGCAAACACGAAAGCTAGCCAGACATAAACTTAGTCTTCCCTCCCTCAGCTTCTACAAAGCAGGGAAAAGGGAACCGACAGCTTCCTTGAGAGATTCACTTCTCTCCCTCTTCTCCAGCCCAGGAACTTCTCAGATAAAAAGGACAATCTGGGTATTTTCCTACTTTCATGATTTACTGGGATTCTGGGGTTTCCATTTCAGAGTCCAGGATGGCATTTTCATGGACGATACTACCTGTTTTGGGATTGCTTTTTGCCATGGTCATAGGCCTGATCAGGAGGAAGAACTGTGAGAAAGGTAAGTTAGGTAAATAGTACCATGTATTTTCCCTGGGCTCTCTTCTCAGCAATCACATATGGAAGGCACTCAGTGAATATTTGGTAATTAATGAACCTTGGGAGTCCCTGGTCTACATTCATGTAATTGAGGCTCAATGATGAATGAGCTTGGGGTTACAGTGATAATAGAAGCAACAGGATTAAAAAACAATAATTTGATTCTTTGGGCCCATTCCTCCGATAGCCAGTTAAGGGAAAGGAAGAAAAGAAGTTGGTGGCATGGTCATCCTGTTGTCAAGACTGAGAGCTCAGATTTCACTGAGATTCTGTTGGCATGAACATTTCACTAAGACCTTTAATAATGTGATGGGTCCACTTATTGGTGATTCCTACTTTGCTGATGAAGGTCATCTCACATATTGACAAGTTATTTTGTGTGCCCCAGAAAGTTTGTGCAATTTAAAATTTCTTTTGTCACCAAAGCTCGTTTGCCTGTTTATATGTTAATAGTGAGAAATTAATACTTTTAGACATTGATGAGTTATCATAATGAATCTTTTCTTTACAGTGAATATGACCCTGGATCCTAATACAGCTCACTCAAAACTGATTCTTTCTGAGGAACACGAGGGCATGACCCACGATCATTCATGCAGCCAGACATTCCACAGAGATCTGACTCTCTGCTCTACCTGCTGGGCCATAAGGGGCTCACATCTGGGAGGTGGTACTGAGAGATGGAGGTCAGGGATGGGACAGGATGGGTCTCTGATGTCAAGGACAATGTCTTAAGGAAAAGTCATCATTGTGTCACAGTCATCACTGTGTCATCATTGTGTCACCTCATATCCCACTACCCAGAAATTCTTATCTGGACTTTCTATCGGCCACCCCTTTCTCCTTACTGTATCTGAACAAACACCCAGAGCCCACCTAGTTGCAGGTCCATCTTCCTTTTACCTCCCAATAATGTTTCCCTGGGGTAAAGCAATTCTGACCCATCATGGGTTTGGGGCAGTAGTTGCTATGGAAATATGTACTGGGCCATCACCTCTCCTCCTCCAAACCTTCTCCTGAGGTGGCCCCTGGATGATTGGAGTGTCCCTGACTGTGCCTCTGGATATCTTTCTTTTGTAACATGATCAACAGGTTTCCTCTCTACACCTTTCTTCAGAATTTTTTCTCTGGAATTCTATACCCACTCTTCATCATGTGGTCCCCTGATGTAGTTCTCTGTACATCTGTACCCAGAAGGACCCCTTCAACATCTTCGAGGGAAACAACAACCTTGAATTCTGAAAACCAGGATGATAATGAGAGTCCCGGAACTGTCGTCCTTTCACCAACTGCTGGAAGGAGGCTCTTATCACCATTGATCCCTTCAGAGGCCTATCCTACTCCAGGTTCTGTGATATTCTAACTCCTAATTACAAACTGATATCATATGACCAAACCCTTACAAAATCCAATGGGAAATGCAGTTTAGCACATAGGAGGAAATGAAAGCACTCATCAAGTATTCAATCAGTTGTTTTAAAATAGTGGCAATTAAACTGTCCATGTAAGTGGAGCTGAGAAAACAAAAAATATGGTTAAAGAACAGTGAGAAAAAACAGCTGCATATAAAGAGAAAAATATAATCTTGAAATTATATTGTGTTGTGTTGTGAAATCCCTACTCCAGACTTTTTCAAAAAGTTAAGAAAGAATGTGGAGTGAGGAAACTTTTTAGAAATTCCAATCCAAGAGAAAAATTAATTATGTATCATGCATATGACAACACCATTTTAATATTTAAGGCAAAATAAAGTGCACAATTTAGAATTAATAATTATAAAATATAAATATAAGCAATAAGGGCAACAAAGAGTAAACAATAAAGTGATAAGTTAAAGAAGAGAAACTGTATGTGGAAGAAGAAAGAATTTTTTTAAGTCTTTAAGAAAGAAAATGGACAACAACGAAGGTGATGGGTTAGAGTTACCTATATTCCTCCAAAGAACTATATGGGCTTCAATATTACATACATAAAATATAATGATAAATTATTTTGTTACATCTTAAAAAAAAGAAAGGGTCTTAAATTCTCATGAAGCAAGAATGAGGAATATCTGCTAAAGACACTGCTGCTTTCCAGGATGGCAAACATCACAAAGTTGTCCCTATCCTTTGAGGATCATTCATCTACAGCATTCTGGAGTCTCTCTTTTGGATCATAATATTTTCTTTCTATTTCTAAACTCATAAATTTATGTTTGAAATTGTTATTCTCTCAAGTATTTGCAAATTTATTTTACTTTTTCAATTATGGTAAAATAAATGCTGAATAAAATTCATCATTTTAAAGTATATAATTCAGTAGCACTCTGTACATTCACAATGTTGTACAACCATCTTCACTATCTAGTTCCAGAACATTTTCATTGCCCAAAAAGAAACTAAGTAGTTACTACTCATTTTTTCCCCTGCCTCAAGTCCCTGGCAACTACTATTCTACTTTCTGTCTCTATACATTATACTGTCCCTATACTCTGGATTTTTCATATAATTGGAATCATAAAATGTGAAGCAGATTTGCTAATTTCCAATCCCATGAGAGTATTCCCATCACCTAAGAGTAGGAAGACCATCACTATGCCAGAAGCAGAAATCCATACTGAATCAGGATGCTGTTTAGCTCCACCATGCACTGATTACCTGTTTGTCCTGTGAAATTATTCACACTTTAAGATAGTGAGTGATCTATGTGTAAAAGTGTGTGAAGCAGGTTTACTGCTTACATATAGGCAAAAAAAAGTCTCAGCTCCATTGTAAGCCAGTGCCTCAATGCTCCAGAAAGCTGCTCAAGTGGATGGAGTCTTGACTGCTTGAGTCTTACTTGCACCACAGCTATGGGACCTGGAAAGCCAGCATACATAGGGCAATTAAACTGTCCACGTAAGTGGAGCTCAGAGCCATGTGACTCATAGGTAAAAGTTTAAAGGACATCCTTCTAGGGAAGAAAGGAGCAACACTTGGTCCCAGTTTCCCTTAACTCATGGTGTTACATACCTAGGAGAAACAGGAACAAGGCCTGGCCTGTTTCATGCACTTCCTTATCAGGATTTTGCATTCCCAGCATATTCTACATTCATTCTTGAAAGCTGAAAACAAGCAAGGGGGAGAATTGAGTCAGTCCAATGCCACCCAGAAAACTGGCCTGCAAAAAATGTACACAAGTGTGTGTGTGTGTGTGTGTGTGTGTGTGTGTGTCTTCTTTCACTTAACAGCTTCAAAATTCATCCAAGTTGTATTAGTACTTACTCCCTTTTTTAAACCAACAGACTATTTCTAAGGAGAGTTTTAGTTTTATTGCAACATAGAATAGAAAAATCCAGATTTCCTATAACCTTCCACCTCCTCCTCTATGCTTCCCTTATTATTAACATGTTCTCCTAATGTGTTACAACTGATGAACCAATGTTTATACATTATTTCACCTAAAGTCCACTGTGTACATTAGGGCACATCTTTTTTCTTCTTCTTCTTCTTTTTTTGGTAACAGGGATTGAATTTCAGGGCACTCAACCACTGAGCCACATCCCCGGCCCTATTTTGTACTTTATTTAGAAACAAGGTCTCACTGAGTTGCTTAGCACCTCACTTTTGCTAAGGCTAGCTTTGAACTCACAATCCTTCAGCCTCAGGCTCCAGAACTGCTGGGATTACTGGTGTGCACTACTGCACCTGGCCAGGGCACACTTTTTGAGCCGTAGATTCTAAAGGAGTTTCACAAATTATTTATAATTTTTAATACATTTATACACCCTTTATAGTTTTGAAAACATGTTTATTAGTAAACATGCTACCTTTGAAAATATTTCAGCATGTTACTCTATTTTGACACTGTAATTTAAAATGCTTTATTAAAATGCCTGAAAGTTAACTGTTATTTTGGTGGAAGGCGAAGAGTCTTTCATCCTAATAAATCCAGTTTTTGTTGTTTTTTTTTTTTTTTTTTTTTTGCAGTGCTGACTGAGCTATTTCCCCAGCCCATAAATCCAGCTTTTTGCTTGCTGTCCTGTGCTTTTGAAGGCCCTATGTGTAAATGTGTAGGCTCAGCTAGAGGAAAGATTCGTGAAAATGTGTGTGTGTGTGTATGTGTGTGTGTGTTTTATCACACCAATTCTCTTGCTATATATCAGAACATAATTACTTTTAGCTTCCCAAATTTCTGACTAATTTACTTTATCGATCCAAATTACAGTTAGAAAAACATTACATTAGGAGAACATGTTAATAATAAGGGAGGCATAGAGGAGGAGGTGGAAGGGTATAGGAAATCTGGATTTTCTACTCAATTTTGCAATAAAACTAAAACTCTTCTTAGAAATAGACTGTTGGTTTAAGAAAGGGAGTAAGTACTCATACAACTTGGATGAATTTTGAAGCTATGTTAAGTGAAAGAATTAGGGAAGTTGGATTGCAGCTTGAGTATGACAATTTCAACCACCAATTTTATCCAATAAGCAACTGGATTGTTCCAGCAAGGACCTAGTTCCCTCCCACTCCTTGTAGATAGCTGGATGTAGTCATATAGAGCGGGTTGACTCTCAGAATAGATGTATAAGTTGAGTGGATCCCAGTTTCAGGGAGGAAACTAAAAGATTAAGTTAATTAACCCCTCTTTTTTTTTCTTCATTTATCACTAGAATATAGATATTCATTAGGGCAGTGATTCTTTTCTATATGTCCTTACAACCTCAAAAGTGGCTGTATTAATTGACCACAATAAACATTTATTAAATGCATAAATAATTTCATAAATAGATATTTATTGAGCATTGAGAACTCACTGTTGCTAATACCTAGAGGTATAATCCTTAATAACACATACTACCTGCCCTCAGGTATTTCTTTATTCTAGTAGAGTCATTATCATACTTTTATAAACTTTACTCAAGGTGGGATTTCCATGGTAGTCTACCAATAAAGAATTAATCGATGACACCAGATGGTGATTTCAAAGTCATTACTTCGCCAGAATCTCTGGAGACCCTTCACTGCATATTATTTTACTGGCAGGAACAATGAGGATAATGTAAACATGATTAGCCCTGACATTTCTACAACTGATTCTAACGACCACCAACCTTCACATTTTCATTTGTTATCCACGTCCAGCCATTGCTCCCCAATCCCTAAGTTTAGAAGGACAAAAACTCATTACAAATGAGTGAGAAGTAACAGAAAACTCTTAGAGAACAAAATACAAATTTAGGTAGAGTAGGAGAGATACTTAGAACTCATTTGGGAACCTCACACTTATAAATGTCCTGAGTGTACAACAAAAGTGACACATCTAAACCCAGATCCACTGTCCTGTTCTGCATCAGAGTTCCATTCCCATTTGTTCTTGTTTTGTTGTTATCCCCATGTACACAGTTTTCATGTCCAGAAATCCACCATGTCCATCTGATTATACTTACCAGTATTTTCCCATCATTTGTTTACCCCTTTCCTGCCATTGCTATTTCTTGCTTGAATTAAGGAGGCCCTCTTTTACTGTCAGAAAACTCAAGATCTGGGGCTCTGGATTTATTCATCCTGGGTTCAAGCACTAAATTAGCCACTCATTGACTGTGTGCCAGGGGAAATATCACCATTTGGCTACATTTTTATACTTTTTTGTTGTTGTTATCAAACCATGTAGGAAGGATGGTTATGAAAGAAAGGACCACATTTGAATGAATTTTCCATATGTGTTCCCGCTGTTGGAAATGCACAGAAATCTGTTCAAATGTTTTGAAAAAGCTCCGCTTGTCAATTTTCTTCAGCCAGGTACATCTTCTAAGAGAAGTTGTGAGAGGTTTAAACATCTGTCAGTAGTATTAGAAAAATCTAAGTGGATCTTTTCCATATCAGAAAGAGAGGAGAAACTCCTATTTTATATCCTCAAAAAATAAACTTGCCACAGTTACAGAAAAACCATCATCAATAGGACTGTGTTTGACAGCAAAAAACAGAAGGACAGACATGGCTTATTTCATTTTCCAAATCTGTGTATATACATCTCTTGGTGGGAACTGGAATTAATTATGGAAACTGGGTTCAGGAAGCCTTCTAATCTTTAGATTGCTACTCTCCAAAATATAGAAGGGGATTGGAATGATATTGTCAACCAATATGCTACATTGGGCCCCAAAATTGATTTTAATTTCATCCTAATACTTTTGATGCTTCTTTGAGTTTTTCAGCATAGAGCATATATTTGTGATTAGGAAATAAAATCCTTTCTATTAAGTAAAAAAAATAAAAATAAAAAATAAACTTGGTGATAAGCAACTAGAGAAAACTGGATGCAAGCAAAACCCTCAACAGTGGGAAGAATGTAGTTAGAAAGGAAAAAAAAGTGCTAATGTTAACAATGACTCTTTCTCCATGAAGACTACAAATGCTTCACCTTTCCTGCATAACTTTTTGTTTTTGAGGACTCGAACTACAATACCGATTCCTTTTTCATTTACATTCTCACACAGGACACAAACTGGGTTTGCTGACCAGTGAGAACTTTTTAAAGAAAAGGGCTCTTGCCTCCCCAGAAATCTTGAGTTTCTCAAATGATTTATGGTTATATACCAGACTGCTCCATCCCTTTGAAAACTCCAATATTAAATGTTAACAACCAATTTTAGATGTTAATGGGACCCCAGAGGCTAAAGAAAATTGACAAGCTGAGCTTTTTCAAAACATTTGAACAGATTTCTGTGCATTTCCAACAGCGGGAACATATATGGAAAATTCATTCAAATATGGTCCTTTCTTTCATAACCATCCTTCCTACATGGTTTGATAACAACAACAAAAAAGTATAAAAATGTAGCCAAAAGTATTTATTTCAACACATAGCACCAAAAAAGGAGCGAGACCCCATGTTCAGAGTTTTCCTGTAATGGATTGTTGCTGCCCATAAGGAGACTGCATTTTCCCAGTTGGTAACACTGGAAGAGATCTCTGTGGACTTTTTCCAGTTCTCCCATTGCTCATTCAGCCTCTCGCTCTCTGAAAAAGGCTGAAATCACACTAAGTGAAACTGACCTACTACCACCCAAGGACAACTTTCTTTTTTTTTTTTAATTTATTTTTATTGTAAACAAATGGGATACATGTTGTTTCTGTTTGTACATGAAGTAAAGGCATACCATTTGTGTAATCATACATCTACACAGGGTAATGGGGTTTGATTCATTCTGTTATTTTTTCCCTTCCCCCCACCCCTCCCATCCCTCTTTTCCCTCTATACAGTCCCTCCTTCCTCCATTCTTGCCCCCATCCCACCCCCCATTATGTGTCATCATCCGCTTATCAGCGAGATCATTCATCCTTTGGTTTTTATGAGATTGGCTTATCTCACTTAGCATGATATTCTCCAATTTCATCCATTTGCCTGCAAATGCCATAATTTTATCATTCTTTATGGCTGAGTAATATTCCATTGTATATATATACCATAGTTTCTTTATCCATTCATCAATTGAAGGGCATCTAGGTTGGTTCCACAATCTGGCTATTGTGAACTGAGCAGCGATGAACATTGATGTGGCTGTATCTCTGTAGTATGCTGATTGTAAGTCCTTTGGGTATAGGCCAAGGAGTGGGATAGCTGGGTCAAATGGTGGTTCCATTCCAAGTTTTCTAAGGAGTCTCCACACTGCTTCCAGAGTGGCTGCACTAATTTGCAGCCCCACCAGCAATGTATGAGTGTACCTTTCTCCCCACATCCTCGCCAACACCTGTTGTTACTTGTATTCTTGATAATCGCCATTCTAATTGGGGTGAGATGGAATCTTAGGGTGGTTTTGATTTGCATTTCTCTTATTACTAGAGATGTTGAACATTTTTCCATATGTTTGTTGATTGCTTGTAGATCTTCTTCTGTGAAGTGTCTGTTCATTTCCTTAGCCCATTTGTCGATTGGGTTATTTGTATTCTTGGTGTAGAGTTTTTTGAGTTCTTTGTATATTCTGGAAATTAGTGCTTTATCTGACGTATGAGTGGCAAAGATATTCTCCCATTCTGTAGGTTCTCTCTTCACATTGCTGATAGTTTCCTTTACTGAGATAAAGCTTTTTAGTTTGAATCTATCCCAGTTATTGATTTTATTTCTTGTGCTATGGGAGTCTTGTTAAGGAAGTCTGATCCTAAGTTTACAAGTTGAAGATTTGGACCTACTTTTTCTTCTATAAGATGAAGGGTCTCTGGTCCGATTCCGAGGTCCTTGATCCATTTTGAGTTGAGTTTTGTGCAGGATGAGAGACAGGGGTTTATTTTCATTTTGCTGCATATGGATTTCCAATTTTCCCAGTACCATTTGTTGAAGAGGCTATCTTTTCTCCATTGCATATTTTTGACACCTTTGTCTAGTATGAGAAAATTGTATTTATTTGAGTTTGAGTCCATATCCTCTATTCTGTACCATTGATCTACCTGTCTATTTTGGTGCCAATACCATGCTGTTTTTGTTACTATTGCTTTGTAGTATAGTTGAAGTTCTGGTATTGCGATACCCCCTGTTTTCATTCTTCCTGCTAAGGATTGCTTTAGCTATTCTGGGTTTCTTATTCTTCCAGATGAATTTCATGATTGCTTGCTCTATTTCTGTAAGGTATATCATTGGGATTTTAATTGGAATTGCATTGAATCTGTATAGCACTTTTGGTAGTATGGCCATTTTGACAATATTAATTCTGCCTATCCAAGAACATGGGAGATCTTTCCATCTTCTAAGGTCTTCCTCAATTTCCTTCTTCAATGTTTTATAGTTTTCATTGTAGAGATCTTTTACCTCTTTGGTTAGATTGATTCCCAAGTATTTTATTTTTTTGAGGCTATTGTAAATGGAGTTGTATTCCTCATTTCCCTTTCAGATGTTTCACCACTTGTGTATAAAAATGCTTTAGATTTATGCGTGTTGATTTTATAGCCTACTATTTTGTTGAATTCATTGATGAGGTCTAGAAGTTTTCTGGAGGACGTTTTTGGATCCTCTAAATATATAATCATGTCATCAGCAAATAGTGACAGGTTAAGCTCCTCTTTTCCTAATCGTATCCCTTTAATTTCTTTAGTCTGTCTAATTGCTCTGGCTATAGATTCAAGGACAATGTTGAATAGAAGCGGTGAAAGAGGATATCCCTGTCTTGTTCCGGTTTTTAAAGGGAATGGTTTCAGTTTTTCTCCATTAAGAATGATGTTGGCCATGGGTTTAGCATAAATAGCCTTTACAGTGTTCAAGTATGTTCCTACTATCCCTATTTTTTCTAGTGTTTTGAGCATGAAGGGGTGTTATATTTTGTCAAATGCTTTTTCTGCATCAATTGAAATAACCATATGATTCTTATCCTTAAGTCTATTGACATGATGGATTACGTTTATTGATTTATGAATGTTAAACCATCCTTGCATTCCAGGGACGAACCCCACTTGATCATGGTGCAGAATTTTCTTAATATGTTTTTGGATACATTTTGCCTATATTTTGTTAAGGATCTTTGCATCTATATTCATCAAGGATATTGGTCTAAAATTTTCTTTCCTTGATGTGTCTTTGCCTGGTTTGGGTATGAGGGTGATATTAACTTCATAGAATGCATTTTGTAGGGTACCTTTTCTATTTCCTGGACTACTTGGAGAACAGACTATAAGGAGCTTGAGTGGTAGCAACATTTCACTTCTTATGAGTTAGCTTCCTTGGCAACTTCTGTATCACCACTTATTAAGAGAGTCACAGAGGTCTTTGGAGAGAAATTAGCAACACTTTCTGTGTGATTTAAAGCTAAGCAGGTAGTCATAGATCTGGATGGTCATAGGTATTCCAAGGGGAAAATAAGGGCAGAAGGTCCCACAGAAGGTAATCCAGCAAAGGAAGATGTGGGGTCCATCAACCATGTTGTAAAGAACCAGGAAAATTCCTAGCCTATGAGCGTGTTGCTTTAGTGAGAGGTTCTGGATGAGTGGTGAAAGATATGACTTCCTCATCCTCACATCCCACTACCCAGAAATTCTTATCTGGACTTTCTATAAGTCACCCATTTCTCCTTACTGTATGTGAGAAAACGCCCAAAGTCCACCTAGTTGAAGGTCCATCTTATGTCCCTATATTTACTTTTACATCCCAATAATATTTCCCTGGGGTAAAGCAATTCTGACTCAGAACACTAAAGGTATTTTCAGATTCCCCTCACCCTTGATATGTCAGATCATCACAGTTCTAAGCAACACTTTTTATTGAAGAAACATCTTTTATTCTTTTATAAGATGAGGTTGAAATGAGCTATGTTTGAACAAACAGCTATTGCAAGTGTGGCGAGGGAGGGAGTTCAGTGTGTTATGGAACCTGGTTGGCTTCAAGAAAGATACAAATGCTGAGTGAGGACACTGGAGGAAGAGAAAAGGAAGAGTGGGTGAAATAATTTGTGTTCTATCCTAGAAGATACATTGGGCATAAATCATAAAGGTTACGATTGTACAGGACCTTGGTAACCATCTGTTCCAGACAGACTGAGAAACATCTAGCCAGGATGGCTGCTGTGTCTGAAAAGTCTCAGGGTCAGTATTTCAGAAGTGGGTCTCTCCATCCTCCTTAAAATACCTATAATTTTACAGCTTGTTCATAACTTCATCATATTTCTAATCCTGGTGTGCCTACTTTCATTTAAGACTCTTCATAATTTTTGCCATAGGCTTATGTACTACGTCGTCCACTTCTTATACCACCCTTATTCTATTTCTGAATATTGAAATATGAAGGTCTGTAGGTCAGAAATTTCTGAATTTTGGTGGCAGTGATCTTGGTGAAGTTGCTTTGCTTCTCTCAACCTCATTTAACCTTCATGATGATGTACTTTATTATGGTACCTCAGCACAGGAATATAGAGGGAAATAAATGAGATAGTGTATACAGAACTTAATGCTGTATCTTGTCCATAGTAAACATTTGGTAAATTTTAGCTTTCAACAGTTACAAGTAACATTGATACCAGTATAATAGTACTAATAACTAGTAGTAATCAGTCTGCTTCTTTACAAACCAAGTATCAACAATAAAGATTTTCACAAAGGAGATGAATGTGGGGATCATAATATGTTTGAATTTTTGTATGTTAAATTAATTAGGAAATGTGGAGATGGATATGTTGAAGTAGGACAGAAGAGGCTGGACACCAGAGGAATTAGTATGAATCAGGTTTATTGGCTGCAACTGGTCCAGAGGGGGCTTTGCCTAAAACATTCTCTGGACCATGAATCTAGAAATTCTTTGAACTTTATACTCAGTGGTGGCAGGAGGGCGGAGCTTGGAGATGTACATTTTTGCAGGGGTCTACATGAAAGTAATTTTTTTTCTTTGAGTTCTCAGAAGATGCCTATTGTCCCGTTTCTTAGAACTGTCAGGGGGAATTTTACAGGGTATACCATGAAAGTAGAGTACATCTATCAAGTCCAGGTTAAATTTACGTTTTGCAACATAGGGCAGAGCAACAGGAAATAGGGCATCCAACCACACTGAGCCCCAAATGAGCAACACTGACCTGAGATAGAAATGGTTTCCACTTAGTCTTATTCAGTGAAGGGGTTCTTCATGGAGCAAGACACTTGTCTCTTTGAGCTGACTCAATGAGGGATGACTGTCTGAAACAAACCATCAATATCTTAGGTCTCATCTTCAGAAAGAAATGGTATCTTCTCTCCTTTTGCATCTTTTCATGGTACCCCATGCTGGGAAACCCATCCCTCATCGTGCATGTCATCTTTATTTCTTCATCTTTTGTACCTACCATGAGGATGTGAGGACTAGAACCAGGACCTGAAAAGGAAAATCATTCACCAAAGACCTGAATGATTTTTGTCCAGAAATTCCTAATTTTAGACAGCAGCACTAGCATGAGGAGATGGATGATGAAGTACCATCATTCCAGGTGGGAAGAGAGGATTTCTTTTCTTTTTTTTTCCATGAGAGAAATGAATATCAGTGATTCAAATATTACAGAATAATTGAAGATGATATTAAGAATTATATCAGGACTAGTCACACAATTTCTATCCAAGCATACCAGCAGTTAGGTTACAGAAGGAGAATAGGAAAGATGGAGGGTAAAATTTTCCAATGTTGGACCCTTTCAGAAAAAAACTCATATCTAACCATTCATCTATTCAATTTATTGAAGTCTCAAAGAGGATGATCTCTCTGCATTTAAAATTAGACTTCTTATAGTCAATTCCTTAAATAATCTCCCTTTGTAATTTTTTCCAAATTTTTTTTCTTCCTCTGGGTAGAGATTATGTAAAAGATAAGGGTAGTCTGATGAAACGAGTCCATGAAAGAGTCAAGGTGCCTTTTTTTTTTACCTGCACCCCTTTCTCTTCCCTTTCCATCCCCTTTCCTCTTCAACTCATCACAAAACAGGGTCTTCTAGTGGTTCCACATAGCCAGCATCAGTATGAAAACAAAATTATGAGAATGCTAGAATAACTCACTGTCTCTGAGAACAATGAATATCCTCACTTCTAAAACTATATATTATTTTGCTTTTATATCACATTGTATGAATCTCTTATGTCTGGCTCCACCTCCAATTTCTCAGCTGTAGGGAATACATTTAAACACCTGGCTACATAATATTTTGGCTAAAGTTATAAAATTGTTAACCCTGTTTACTACCAGATCCTGACCTTATAGGGAGAACATACTTCTGGAAAACAGAAAGAAATCTGCAAGAAAATACATCTTTTTAGAATTGCCTGAGTAGTTGCCAACTTTCTTAAACAAAGGAAAAGAATATGTGAATCAAACTGGTCCTGAGTAAAACATAGCAAATCAAAGTTTAGGAAGCAAGAACTAACAGACCAAAGAGAACTTGTACCTCCTAGAGGAATATAACCATTAAAGTTCCAATGAAACAAGTAGATAAAAGCTATAGCTGGGCTGGGTTTGTGGCTCAGTGGTAGGATGCTAGCCTAGCATGTGTGAGGCACTGGGTTCGATCCTCAGCACCACATAAAAATATAAATAAATAAAATAAAAGTTATAAAAATTGTTAATAGATTTTTTTTAAAAAAGCAATACCTATGCTAAGAAACAAAACTGGAAGGGATGTCCACATTAAGTTAATGGAAGATAAGTATGGGTTTATTATAATCAACCAACTAGGCAAAGGTTAACTAAATGGAAGATAAGTATTGGTATGCAATCAACCAACTAGGCAAAGGTTAACTGAATGGAAGATAAGTGTGGATATATAATCTACTGACTGCTTATGAAAGTCAAACTTGTCTTTATACCCTATTAACTGATACAGAAAGGATACTAAAAAATGCTGTGAGTCTCATGAAGTTAGTTTTGGGATCATAGGAGATTTTTTACCTCTACTTAAGATGATCCTAAAGTGGGATCACAGTAACTTGACTGGGAGAGTTTGTTACTTTTCCATCAAGATTTAATGGATTTTGTTTTTTCCTATTAAAAGAAGACCTAAAGAAAATGGGTAA
The DNA here is from genome assembly GCF_902686445.1 of Sciurus carolinensis. NCBI lineage: Eukaryota > Metazoa > Chordata > Mammalia > Rodentia > Sciuridae > Sciurus > Sciurus carolinensis. The sequence goes on from NC_062219.1 coordinate 122,070,206, forward strand.
AATGAGTCTATCGGTGTTTTGTCAGCATCAAGTGAGAACTATTAAGATAGGACTAATGTATTCAAAAGAGTAGAAGCCATGAACTGAAAACACTACACATTTGTCTTAGCAGAGAGTATAGTTTTAGAAATTGAAGCAGAATGATACTGTAGAAGAAATGAGCAGATAAATTATTATAACCACATAGAAAATTTAGAATTTACTTTGGTATCTGCCTGAGAAGTTTATGGAAAATAATGTGTGTGTACATTGGTGGTGATTTTCTGCTATTAGTCATTCACTAATGGTATAGCAATAAGTTAATAAATAATGGAAAAAAATTTGAGCATTCCATGAAACTTTAAAACATTTCTGCAAATTAAAATTTTAAAATATAAAAGTCAAAACAATTAAAAGAGAGAAACATGAATAACAACTATACACAATTAACAACATAGAAAAAAACTTCAAAAACATAATGTTGAGCAATAAAATCCAGAGTAAAAGAATGTGTGTGTGTGTGTGTGTGTGTGTGTGTGAGAGAGAGAGAGAGAGAGAGAGAGAGAGAGAGAGAGAGAGAGAGAGAGGGAGAGAGAAATTCAAATACAAGCAAAACTAACATAAGAGATTAGAAATCAGAATAGTTATTACCGTTGGGGGGATAATGACTGGAAGGGGAAAAGGGGAAAAGCAGATTTTCCTGGATATTAGAAGTTATGTTTCCTGATGTGGGTGCTATTTTTTCAGGTTTATTCATTTTTGAAAATTTATGGAGTGGTGCATTTAAATTCTCTGCTTTGTTACATTTCAGTATATTTTACTGAAAAAGTAGTAGAAGAGAGAATGGTGAAATATTTTTGCAATGATGATATAGAAGGGTGCTACAAAACTAAGATGTAAAATATAGTGTTGGCAGTTCTGCTCTTATAGTATTTTAAAATTTCTGCAAATAAAAGATTAAGATTTTTTATCTTTTTAAAAAATCTTAAATTTTTCAATTTTAAGACAAATACAAATAGGAAAAAGTTTTTTCAATATTTATAAGAATAAAAAGAGCAACTATGAATCAACAGAAATTTTTTCAGTAAAAGATCCCCTTCCTCCTCCAAAAACAGTTAATTAAAGGACATAAACAGGAGACTGAAAGAAGAAAATATACAAATAGATAAGAAAAGGTTTCTAATTTATTTTTATGAGTGATAAAAATGGGATTTCTTGCCAGGCATAGGCCAGTAATCCCAACAACTAGGGAGGCTGAGGCAGGAGGATTGTGAGTTCAAAGCCAGCCTCAAAAATTCAGGGAGGCCCTAAGCAACTCAGTGATACCCTGCCTCTACATATATAAATATATTTAAAGAGGGAGAGGGAGAGAGAGAAAGAGAGAACGTGTGCACTGGGGATGTGGCTCAGTGACTCAATCCCTGGTACCAAAAAAAAAAAAAAAAAAAAAAAGATTTCTTTATCTATCAGACTTGAAAAAGTAGAAACAAAAGAGAGTATCTGGCATCATCAAAGGTGTGAAGAAATGTTTATTCTCACATAGAGCCAATACAAATGTAATCTGAAATAATTACTGGACTATGCATACATTTAAAGAAATGTTATGTTGCACACTTTTTCATCTTTTTATCACCTGTATATCTTCTTCTGTAAAGTGTTTGTCCAGTTCTTTGGCCCATTTATTGATTGGATTCTTTGTATTTTTGCTGTAAAGTTTTGTAAGTTCTTTATAAATATTGGAAATTAGTGCTTTATCTGAAGTGTGTCTGGAAAAGATTTTCTCCCACTCTATATGCTCTCATTTCACATTATTGTTTCTTTTGCTGAGAAAAAGCTTTTTAGTTTGAATCCATCCCATTTATTGACTCTTGCTTTGATTTCTTGTGCTTTGGGAGTCTTTTTTAAGGAAGTCTGATCCTAAGCCAACGTGATGAAGATTTGGACCTACTTTTTCTTCTATTTGGTGCAGGGTCTCTGGTCTAATTCCTAGATCCTTGATCCATTTTGAGTTGAGTTTTGTGCAGGGTGAGAGATAGGGGTTTAGTTTCATTCTGCTGCATATGGATTTCCAGTTTTCCCAGCACCATTTATTGAACAGGCTTTCTTTTAGAGAAATGCAAATTAAAACAACTTGAAGATTTCATCTTACTCCAATTAGAATGACTATTATCAATAACACAAGCAGTAATAGATGTTGGCATGGATGTGGGGGAAAATACACACTTTTACATTGCTGGTGGAGTTGCAAATTGGTGCAACCAGTCTGGAAAGCAGTATAGAGAATCCTCAGAAAACTTGGAATGGACCCACATTTTTTTTTTTTTTTTTTTTTTTTTTTTTTTTTTGCGGTGCTGGGGATCGAACCCAGGGCTTTGTGCTTGCAAGGCAAGCACTCTACCGACTGAGCTATCTCCCCAGCCCTGGACCCACATTTTGACCCAGTTATCCCATTCCTCTGTTTATCCTACAGGACTTAAAATTAGCATACTACAGTAATGCAGCCACATCAATGCTTATAGCAGCTCAATTCACAATAGCTAGATGTGGAACCAACTTAGATGCCCTTCAATAGATGAATGGATAAAGAAACTGTGGTATATATACACAATGAAATATTATTCAGCCATAAAGAAGAATAATATTATGGCATTTTGCAGATAAATGGATGGAATTGGAGAATATCATGCTAAATGAAATAAGACAATCCCCAAAAACCAAAGGCTGAATATTTTCCTTGATAAAGTCGATGATGATATGTGATGGGGGGGCTGGTGAGAGAAGAATGGAGGAACTTTAGATTATATACAGGGAAATGAGGGGGGGTATGAAAAATGGTGGAATGAGACAGACATCATTACCCTGTGTACATGTATGATTACACAAATGGTATGAATCTACATCGTGCACAACAATAGAAACAAAATGATGTACCCCATTTGTGTACATTGAATCAAAATGCAGTCTGTAAAAATTTTAAAAATTAATAAATAAATAAAATGTTATGATTATTTTCAAACTGAATTGTTAAACTAGCATATATAAACTTAATAATTGAGAATTTCCTTATGTGAGAAACACTATATATCACCACGTAATTATCAGTTAATATATATATTTAATCATTTTGTCATGATTTAAAAATTGAAAATAATAATATTAGGTAAGTATAAACATAAATTATGAAACTTCTATACATTTGCAAGCATAAAAGAAAAAAATCTTTGTAATTTATCTATTATATGTTGTTAAGGAGGACAGGGCAAGTTGCAGAAAGAACATATTGCAAGGTATTTTAAATAAATGCTATGGACTGATATTTTTAGTAAGTGTTGTGGGACAGGTAATTATTTGACTTTTTAATAGTACTATTAACTTTGCTTTGATAACTATTACTTAAGTGTTCCGCTAGATTTTTCTCTTTCTTGATTTTAATTATGGTATTTTAGCCTCAGACATATTTGTTTGGCTTAAAGTAAAAACTGCATGGAGACCTTTCTCTATTGTCGAGTGTATTAATTAATTAGAGCAATTGTACAAAAAGTGTTAATGAGCTAGTCTCCTTATGAGGAACAGGAAGAACACTTGAGAGACTGTGGAGGAGGTTTCTCAAAACCTAAAGGAGGCACACACAAATCTTCAGGTTATTTTTTGGTTTTGTTTTGTTTTTGGTTTTGTTTTTGTTTGTTTGGCACTGGGAACTGAACTCAGGGGCACTTAACCACTGAACCACACCTCCATTCCTTTAATATTTTTATTTAGAGACAGGGTCTCACTAAGTTGCTGAAGCTGGCTTTGAACTCATGGTCCTCCCTCTTCAGCCTCCTGAGCCACTAGGATTATAGGCGTGCTCTACCTCACCCAGCTTCAGGTTCCTTTTGAAGTTGTATCAAGACTTTAGCAATATTTGGAGTTAATATCCATGGAGGCGAAAGCAGAGTGATGTAACAAAGACTTGAATTATAAGCATCCTATCGCTAACCAGTGAGAGACCGGCTCTGGAGTGCTATCCACTCCTGGATACTATGGGCTGAATTACACCCCAAGGATCTTAGTGCAATCATTCCTCAAGGGAAAGAGAAACAAGAAGCTCCAACGAAAACTAACAGATAACTCCTAGTTCCTGTTTGGTTGAGGAATCAGATTTAATTTGTTTTTATCCAGGTTAACACATATTTTTCAAGACTAGTTTATTAACAGATTAATTATCTGTTATGTAAATAAATATCTGGAAGGGCATAGAACAAGCTGGTAGTTAGAGTTACACTGGAAGAGAAAGAATTATTGAAGGGAAAGGGAGGATTATCAGCTTATATTTTATACCTTCCTGGGTTGATAATGATACAATGATCTTATTTTGGTTATAAATGAAACAACACCAGGTATGAAAAACCTTCAGTGGCCAATTCAGTATCCTAAGCACTCTTCCTCAGTCTATTTCAGATTTTCACACAGGTCTCTCTCTTCATTTTTCACTTATTTCCCCCAAGACCACTCAGCTAATGATTTTTTCTACTTCTGCTTTACTTAATTATTGAAGATGGATTATATCTGACCTCAACCCTATGCTATGATATTTTTCTATAGTATCAGTACACCCTGTCACCATCCTTATAGTTATTTCCACCAAATAATGTAATAATGACCCAGCCACTAATGCTCCCAGGTGAGACTCTGTTCATCACAGAACCCAGTGCAGGGGTGGGGGTGGTCTCGAGGTGAAATGGTACATTTTGATAATGATGATATATTCCTTCAAAATGCATGGGGAGAAACATGAGTGGAAAAAAGTACGTTTTTAAAAGTACCTGTTTGTTATAGTGCAAATTTATACAAGTAGCTCAGTCTATCATGCTAAGTGAAATAAGCCAGTTCCAAAAAATCAAAAGCCAAATGTTTTCTCTGATATACCAATGCTGACACAATGGGGTCAGGGGGAGAATAGAAGTTCAATGGATTAAACAAAGGGAATGAAGGGAAGCGAGGGGGGATGGGAATAGGAAAAACAGAATGAATTGGACATAACTTTCCTATGTTCTTATATGGATACACAACCAGTGAAACTCCACATCATGTACAACCATAAGAATGGGGTCCTAATTAGATTAAGTTATACTTCATGTATGTATAATATGTCAAAATACACTCTACTGTCATGTATATGTAAGAAGGACAAATAAAAAGTTGGAAATAACCTAAATATCTATAAATAGAGAAATCATTAAATGATGACATGTCTAATACATTACTAACATAAAATCTGTATGAAATATGTTTGGGGAGAAAAAAAAAGCAAATTGCCAAAAAAGTATGTATACTCCTGCAATTTAAACTCAAAACAAGGGCAAACAATATCATGTATTTTACAGATCTAAATATGCATGGAAATGTTCTAGTGCTGGAAAAATCCCCACCAAACTGATGATAGCTATCATTTCTGAGAAGTAACTATGGGTGCAGTCATGGTAGACTTTAGTTTCATTTGCAATGGCTGAATGGAACGATAATGACCTATTACATATGTAATTAGACAAAAATACACTTTTCATTTTTAGAAACTAATGGGTGATATTTTCCAAAATTAATAAGATATTATTTGTTACTCTGAAAAAAATGAAGTACAGCAAAACAAATGTTTAAATAAATCAAGAGCACTTGGGATTAAATTCAGTGTTTAGGATGTTGATCAGCTCCAAACATATCTGCCTCTCTGTCCTATTGACCACCATCCCCTCGAAATCAAACACAGAATACTTGAATTTCTCTGAGAGTGGTTTGTATTTTCAGATAAATACTCACCTATTACATTTAGCTCCAAGAAGACTTATTTAAAATGATTGCCTTAAAGGAAAAAAAAGGCCCAGAGACTATAGATTCTTACAGCTACTCTTCCCTCAGACATGCAATCCTTCACCAATTCTGCCCTCCCTCTGAAATCTGCTAGTTGTTCTCCTGCCTACTCCATTTCATCCTGATTGATGTACACAGTCACTGAGAACTGGGAGGGAAACCACTGTAGCTCCATGTTCTCCATGCTCATTGCTGGGGACACATAGCAGGGAAGTATGGTCACAAAGGGCTCCAAGAAACCAATCACCTGGAACAACTCTGCAGGATAAGCCAAAGGTGAAAAGAACATCAAAAAGACCTGCCTGGACTTTTCAGAGCACAGCATCATTACTGGCCCTAGTAGAGCACCATAGACATCCCCTCAATCACACAATTATCTACAGCACACATTTGGTCTGAGGATGTGGTGCTGAACAAAGCAAAGAAGATTTTTACCCTTGGAGCTTACAAACCCTGTGGAGCAGTCTCATATAAATCAAATGAGTTTTTAGTTGCCACAGTAGTGCATTCTATGAGGGAAGAGGGAAAAGTGTGGGAAATCATGAGCCTAAAGTTTTCAGTCAAGTCTTGGTCATTAGTAAATGCATTCCTCCTAAAGCTTTATTGTCCTGATATACAGGCAAATAAATCATTATATCAAGATAGAGAATTTAGAATTAACCTAGGTCATATTAGAATTGATGGAGTGATACAATCCTTTTATTCAGAGAACAAGAAAACCCAGGTCTAGAAAACAAGAAATATTCTCACCTGAGGACACATGGACACCTGGAGAAGGAGGACAGAGAAGAGGTCTCTTATCAGGGACAAATCCAAGGCACTCACCATCTTTCCCAATGCAAGGAACAGTATGACCCAGAGGGAGATCCTGCAGCCTAGTTCACAGTGCTTTAGTAAATGGACTCCTGGAGCTCTCAGACAACTACAATGCCTCTCCCAGTGAGAGACACTGGGAGACACTCACAAAACAGACTTTTCAATTCCCTTTACCAGGGAAACAGTCCTCATCTTTTTTTAAAAATTGGTTCTTTCTAGTTCTACATGACAGTAGTATCCATTTTGATATCAATCACATTCTGCAGTAAATCTGCTCAGAGGTCTCTAAACTTTTCTCCTTTAAGAAGAACATCTGTCCAATGGACAGAGAAATAGAAAAAAGGCAAAGAGAAACCATGGGGAGAGGTGGAGTTATCACAAATATTACTCGCTTTCATGAATTTCTCTCCACATTTCTATGTGATGAAGGAGCAGATGTAACTCCGTCTGCCCTCTGTTCACCCCTAGAATCTTTGGCCAGATTTCCTCCCTCTTGCCCATCACCCAGAAAACTCATGCAGCACCACATCATTTAAGTTCTTAGAGAGAAAAAGTTTTCCTGGAACTCATCTGCACAGCCCCAGGTACCAAGAAAAGGCACTCCCACCACCCTCCCAGCTCCCCTTTCTGGCTGCCCAGAGGTCTACCTGTAAGTCTTGCTCCCAGATACTTTAGAAAACTTGGGCTCCTGGAGGAAGGTTTATATGATCATTTAAAGGATTTGGAAAATTGGAAGCAAGAACATACTCCAGAGGAACTGTTCAGCAATAAACTTCTCTTTCATCACCCTGACATTCTCCAAACTGAAAGTAAAAGAAGGAAAGAGAAATTTGACATAGCACAGAAAACGAATCTAATAATTACACATTTGCAAGGTATAGAGAGGGTCCAAATCAACTGATTTCCCTTTTCCGAGAAATACATGATTTGTATTAATAGAACTTGACCTCCTTAATTGAAATCCTGATTATGATTTCGACAAATTACACAACCTCTCTTGGCCTCAGTTTCCTTGCCTGACAATAAATTTGGTAACAATAGATACCCTCAGTTTTTCATGAGGATTACATGAATTAATGCATGTAAAGCACTCACTTTCCATAGAGCATTTGCTTTGATATGTGCTAGCAATTTTTGTTATAAAGTCCAGCTCAATTCACATGAATATTTTTGGCATTCTGAAGATAAATTTTCATCTACCAGTTAGGACCCTCATTCCATTAGACAGAGAATTGAAAAGACAGACACAGTCCAACTTTCTGACTCTCCTCCCAGGCATAAAAATTTTCTCCACTAACATTTGTTAATCCACCCCAACCAGGTAAAAGATAAACATTTTGATTAGCCCCAAAAATATTTTCTGACCCCTTTCATCTTCCTTCCATGCTGTGAACAATAAGGATAAAATTACTTTCCTCTGTCTCTATAATTCATTTTTGTTTTGTGCATCCTTTAAATTCTATGAACTCTAAAATAATGGGTTTTTTTCTTCTTTTGAATGGTAGAAAGAGTCTGAAATAATTAAGAAACCCCCCCTGGGTGGGATGGTATATGCCTATAATCCCAGATAGTTGAGAGGCTGAGGTAGGAGAATCACAAGTTCAAGTCCAGCCTGGGCAACTCAATGAAACCGTGTCTGAAAATAAAAAATAAAAAAGGCTGAGGGTATAGTGCAGTGGTGAAGGGCCCCAGGGTTCAATTCACAGTACTGCAAAAGAAAAAAGAAAAATCAAGACAGCTCTATTTACATTTTTTAACATTCTGGATCTAATATTAAATATCTACAATTAGTTTATAAGAGACTTAGCAAAGAATCACAGTCCCTAGGACAGGAGTCCCCTGTGTTTCTCCTTTGGTAGCAAAGCAATAAAACTTCTTTTTCCTTTTTCTCAAAAAAAAAAAAGAAAAGAAAAAAGAGACTTAGTAAAATAAGAATTAAATAAATACAAACTAGACATAGTTTAACAAAATCATATATAGGATAACATTAATTTTAAAATTTTAGAAAGCATTCAAAGAAACAAGATTTCCCTTTTAAATATAGATATTAAGAATAGATAACTTTCAATGACAGCAGAATATAAAAATGCAAAATCAATTGGAAACTCAAAAAGAAATTTATAATCACAATTAAGCAGAAGTTAATAGTATTATTACAGAATATACAAGTGAAGTTAGAGGTTTCAAATAGTATAACAACTATGCTATATCAAATATTTACTTCATGACTTGGTAAGATCTAACAATCTCTCATAGCTTTTGGTTAACAGAAGTCCTTTCAAGGCAATTAGTATGAATTAGTAGACATGTTATCTCATCAAACCTCTTCTTACACTATGCTTACAATGGCAAATCTTTTCCAGGTCTGCCTATATAAGTAAATACCCAAATATTTGTTTATTCTAAGCACTGCTTTTAAAACTTGTTTAAATATCTAATGGGGTTTACCTTTCCCAAACAGGCAGGGATTTGACATGTGTATGGATTATGTCATTATGTTTCTGGAAAACAATTTAAACTTTTAAAATAAGTCTCAACTACAGAAAAGCCACACAATCTTCTGTAGACAACTGCATTGGAAGAGGTTAACAGGAATAAGAAAGAGAGAGAGAGAAAGGGAGAGAGGGAGAGGGAAAAGCTCAAGCCAACATGTCTCTTCAATAAAATATCTGTCAAATCCCCTATCTTGTTATTCCAGTTCCACTAACAGTGACCACAAGGGGTTGGAGTAAACAGGGGATAGGATGTGTAATACAAAGCCGATACCACGCCCTTTCAGGTGCAGCATTTTTCCCCGCCTCCCAACCACTTGTCAATCTGTGCTCCGCCCACCTCTTATGTTACAGGAATTTCCTGCTTCCCACTTTACATCCTAGCTTGCCAGTCTGAACATGCTAGCTAGCTATTGCAAGTATTCTCTTGCAGTCAGCTTGCAAGTATTCTCCTCCGCTATTGGTTCCTTCCAGTCCGGGAGATTCCAATATCTGGGGGAAGCGTCCATGCCATCTTTCTCTTTTCCCTTCTTTTCCAACCTCGCATTGGATGCACTAGTTGTCTGCATAATAAAGTCTCTTGCATGAGGCCCTGTGTCGGTCGGATTTCTGGGAGCTATTGTTGAGCTGCAACTGAGACCGGGCATATGGAGCGCCAGTACCCTCGGAGGGGCTGGAACTACCGCGGGTCCCAAGTTGGGCTGCATTTTTCCTTACAGGATGTACCTCATATATATCAATACCTCCTTGAACTGCAAGCCCTTGCGTTCAAACCTGAAACCTTCATCTTTATATAAGGGTTTTTTGCTGGGGGTGGTTCTGATCCCTTACTTATCAGTACTTTGTTTTTTTTTACCCTTACAATTGAATGTTGTTAATTTTGTTGTTCATATAATTCTAGTTTTCCACTCAGGATTGTAAAGACTACATTTGCATTTTTTTCTAGCAATGAATATTGAATAATACATGTATAATAGAACGTAATACTTTTTATTCTGTTCATAACATGTTTCCCAGACTCTGGAAGCTTTGAAGTTTTTGTTTATCTATGGAGCTCTAAAACTTTACAAGAAAAAGCTAATTTCTTTATTTCAATAATAAAAAACAAATATCTTTATTTCAACAATCCAACTTTTTTATGAAATGGACTTTCAACCCAGGAACCCAATTATTGCCACTAATTTCCTTCTTTCCACTTTGGAAATTCTATGTATGAATGTCAAAGTTCTGGATCTATTGTGCTTAACTCAATTTGTGTTTCCTAAAGTTTATATTTTTGATTCAATATATCACTATTTTGGTAGAATTCAGTAACTCCCTCTTTCTAGCCCAATGTTTTATATTTGTATTAATATTTAATGCTATCTATGATGATAATTGATCCTTCCATTTGGTTTCCATTTTAAGCCAGTTTTTCATTTCCAAGAGTGCTGTTACTCCAATACTGTATTCCCTACACTTTCCTATTATATTTCACATTTGAATATGTTTGAAAAAATCCACTTTTCACTCATTATTCTTTATCTTTTCTGTTAGATACATCCGAAAATTAGAGATAAGTAAAATTAAGGCAGAAGCAGCCATATTTTCACCTCTCAAATAAATATCATTTTGTGGCTTAGAAGTCTGTTCTTCAGTCTTTCATAGTGTTTTTAAAACTGCTGCATTTTGAAATCAATAATAATTTATAGATTTTTTTTCTTCTATAGTGCTCTTCTTTCACATCTTTCTCTCTAAAATACACAAAACACTGGTATGTACTCAGGGTAATTCCCTCAATATTCTCTACAGATAACTCAATTTTACTCATTTCTCCATTATTGGAGAAAACTACATTTGAATATGAGTTTTTCAAGTTTATTTTTACAGTTTTGTTGGAAATATATGTTATTCTATTTACATTTTGGAATAGAATATGCACATTAGACATTCATTATAATTTTCAAAACAAACAAGAATCAAATAGTGTACTAAATCCTTCAGTTTTCCCTTTGAATTGCTCTGTATTTCAGAGATAAAACTGTTAGGTATGTGTCAGAACCCAAAGGAGACAGGGTGGCCTTGGGGAGGAGGGCTACCTGGTGTGATATGAAAGTACTTTAGTTGAGAGAGGAGGGTATGTATCAGGAGGGGATGAGACCTGTAAAAGAGTAAATGGCCAGCTATTCATCAATACAGTGTTATGCAGCAATAAATGTAAACAAAATACTGATACACACAACATGGTTAAATCTCAAAAAACATTTTGTTTTGCCAAAGAAGTCAAACACAAAGGCACACATATGTATTGCTCCTATTTTGTTATTTTTGAAGTTCTAGAATAGGTAAGACAAAGTCACCATGATTGGTATCAGAATACTGTTTGTTTCTTCAGGTTTGACTGATGATGAACATGAGGGAAGTTTTCAAGAGAAGGAAATACTCCATATTTTAATCAAGGTTGTGGTTGCATTAGTATGAGCATTTGTGAAATCAGAACAAAAACTAGGTATTGTTGTATGCAAATTTTATCTATATGAATTTGATTTCATAAAGAGCCCAGTGTACCTCACTGGGTCTAGAGAGAGTTTATTTAAGATCTTAGCATTCCTTTGGCCAGACTATTAGTGGCTTAACACTAATATTCATGCAATTGCTATCTGTGTCTCTGTTTATCTTGTATGACACAAAGAAATGTGAATTAAACTTGGAAAGAATAAAATGGAAAGAAAACTCCTTTTGAGCACATCCTTCATTCAGTTGTACAATTGTGTTATCATTTCTATTCTTTTATTGGGACCCCTAAGTTTCTTAGAGCACAGAGATCTCCAATTCTGAGCTCTGACACTCCTCTGCACAGATCTGTATATACCCTCCAAAGTCAATTATGGTATGGTAAGAAGTATTCTTCTTTTGGTTTTACCTCTTAATCAGTTAACTTTGTGAGATGAACACTGATGACCCACGGGTCTGAATATCACACAGAAGATAATTCCTTCTTGAAAACTGTGGTTTGAGCCTTTTGCAGGTGGAAGAATGGAAGTACACTGAGCATTTTCAAGAAAGGCACAAGTTAGAGTTCCTATCATTCTTTGGCTCAACCCATTCCAAAGTCCCTGAGGTGAATTTTATTACTTCCACTTTCAGAGTAACTAGGAGCTGGAGATGGGCTTTGATTTTGTCTTTAGTCACACTTCAGAAGCATTCAAAAGCCAATGCTTCTTGGCAGTCCTATGTGTTCCTCTTTCTCAGAATATATTCCCACTCCAATGATGGTTTGGAAAACTGTTGCTTTCAGTTCTTGCAGCCATGCCCTTGGATGCTGACCAAAAGAAAAACCAGGTGCAAACAGTGTGTGGAACAAAGTTTTGTAGGTACACTGAGGGAACCAGAAGCTTCCTGGAATCCATCAGCTTCATTGAGATAGTAAAAGAAATATGTGGTGATGTGCAGGTGTCAGTGGGAGGTGTGGACCTGAAGAAAGAGGGACTTGAATTCTGAGACATGTGGTGAGAAAAGATTCCTCTTGGGAGTTAAAACATAAGAGCTATTTATAGTAAATAAGCAAGTAAGTAAATAAAGAAACAAATACAAGAAGACTGAAGATAGATTAGCTGAGGGGATTAGTTCTGTGTCTGACCCTTTCTCAGCATTGTACCTAGGGTTTTCCATCCCAAGAGTGCCCTGGTGAGAAGATGAATCTAGAGAAAAGCAAGAGAGTCAACAGAGCACACGAGAATGATTTACTGTTTACTACACCTCTGGGGAAACAGTTTTCAGAAGAAAGGGAGAAGGAAAACCCACTGGGGAGGATGTGGGAGTTGGTGGTGTTTGTATTCAGGTCTGTGAGGGAGAAACAATCAAAAATCTGGGTATAAAGCTGTTCTTGAGGAGAGGGGTGTTTTCATTTGGGGGGGGCAAGTATTTGTTTGTTTGTTTTTATTTTTCCTTAGAACCTTCTCACCACCTTCTCCTACAGAGTATCTCATGGTTACAGTGAACCTTTTCTTTGCTCTAAAGATGGTGAGTTTTCTGGGTTTGTCTCCAGCTGGCTTCCTCGTCCCTCTTCTCCTTCTTCAGGTGTCCATACAGTGCTCAGCAGGTCAGTGTTCTGTCTCATGATTTTTATTTATTGGCTTGTTTTCAATGGCTCCGTTCACATTAATAAAAAACACTTGGTCATCCGATGGCCAAGAAAACTCCCTCATCTGGAAGCCCCTTACTCCTTTGGGTAGATCTTATGAATCTCAGAGCTATAACATTGATCAAAATCTTTGCTGAGGAGCTGAAGAAATAGTTCCTCTTGGAGAGTGCTTACCTAGCATGTGCAAGGGCTGCAGTTCAAATCCCCAGTGCCTCAGAGGAAAAAAAAAATCTTTGCTGAGTATTGGTGATTTTAGCCTGTTGGTTTTTGATGTATCTGTTGAACTATACTCAGTAATATTCACACTGCCAAGCAAGCCTAAGTACAAAGAATTTAGATTCAAGTTTCCTGAGCTCTAATGAATTATAATCTTGGAAAAATCACTTATTCTCTCTCAGACATAAGTCCCTCTTTCATAAGATGAAAGAACCCCTCCAGATAAAGTTTTCAGACTCCTGCTTTGCAGAGAAGCTACATGTGAGATCACAAGAATAACGTTTTTGTTATCTCCTTAATCTGATGTCAGTTAGGTGGTGATCAAGATTTTTAATGTCCATAGATGGTGACCCAAAAATTCTATAATTATTCTATAGAAGTGCTTTTCCATATGTATGTGTGTTATGTTTACTGCAGGACTGTTCATAGTAATAAGAAGTTGGAAGTAACGTAAATGTGCACCCACATAGGAAAAGTTTGAACATGATGGTATACACTGTTAAAAAATAATCAGGTACATCTGATTATGTGTACCAAGATGATTGAATGACCACTGTTGTAGAAATTGATATATTATGATCCCATTTATATGAAACAATGATTTTTTTTCTATTACATTGTGGCTGCACATAATGTTAAATACTCTTTTCTAAATTGAATTGTTCACCTAATTTTCATGCCAACTCCCCACTATCAGGTAGCTAGGAACGTATATCCCTTAGGTTATAATGATACTCTGGGTTTTATGCAAGAATGGAAAAGAGAGTATGGCCTCAGTCTAGCACAACAACCACTATAATGCTCCTTGTCCAGAAATGCCAGACCCACACTCTCTGGGACAGGATGGCCATGGCCACATCCTCTAATTTCATATGCCCTTGCCTTTTGTACTGGGTCCTCCTGAGCATCAACAAAGCTGCTTTTGTGGACTTTTCCCATCCTAGATCACAGCATTTCATTTATAGGCCCATAAGTCCTGACTCAATATCCATGATGTGCTGGGCCTCTGCCAATACAAGTTTTGCCCAGGGGTACCACTTACCTTCAGCCATTGTAGATTTTTACAGTAAAATAATTTTCAGACAAATAGCTGAAGTGACCTGAGGAAAGAGCATATTTTTTCACTCAGACAAGGTCCCCATTTTGGCTCTCACCCTCTTTCTCCCTCCCTTGGGAATCCAACTGTCCTTACTGGCAAGAGTTACCTAACTCTTAACACCTAAGCCAGAAACCTCTAAGTCCACCCATCACAAGAAAATGATTTTCATTAAAATAGTTCTCTATGATTCTAAGCCTTCATAGTTATTTCCAAAAATAAAAGGCCTACCTCACCTTAAAATTCCACTTTTTATCTTGGGATAATCTATCTAATCCCCTCAGTATACAGTACTTAAATCTCGGATCAGAAATGACTTCTTACCTTCCTAGGAGCAGAGTGCTAGAAGACAAAGGGATGAGTAAGGAGAGAAAGAGATAAGTTAGTTTAACACATTTATTTCTCAATAAATCTCTTTAACATGAATTTTGCATAACTTACATATAAATACTATTTGGAAATGTATAAGAAAAAGATCTTTTCAAATGCCAATCTATCAACAGTGGTTACTTCCAGAAAAATTAATGCAATCTGCTGGCAGAGAGTGAGGAAAATACAGTTGAAGAAGACAGATTACACACACATACACACACACATATATATACATTTTAGTGTATATATGTGAAAGATGTGATTTATATTTAAATACATATACTTAAGTGGATATATATTAAGTTTATATACTTAAATGAGTATATATATATAATTTAAATCAATATATATTTAAATTTAAAATATATCTTAATTCTTTGGAAAATAACACAAAGAAATATATTTGGACTCCTAAGTAAGAAAATACAAATTTGTTTTTCCTCTCATTTCACCCTAACTTATTCTCGCAATCTGTCTCTGATCCCCACATAGTATCTGGGTTTTCTGTGAATGGACCAGCTGAGCCCATCATGGCCTTGCTTGGGGAGGATGTTACTCTACCCTGCCAGCTGTCTCCTGAACAGAGTGCAGCCCACATGCACATGCCCAGATCTCCCCTGCTATGCTGGTGCTCCAGAATGGACAGGAACAAAGTGGGGAACAGATGCTGGAGTACCAAGGCAGGATCAAGTTGGTGGGAGAATCCATCAGCAAGGGGGATATGGCCCTGCTGATACAGCACATGAAGGCCTCTGACAATGGCCAGTACTGGTGTCATTTTAAAGATGGCAATATCTCACAGGAGGCCTTCATGGAACTGAATGTTATAGGTATATAACTTGGTAAGTAATGTAGGTGATAATGTAAGACAAAGGACAAGGTGAGGGCCTCTAGATTCCCAACCTGGTGCTGTTTAAATTTTGGATATATTGGTATACTTGTAGACCGTCAGTTGCCTAAACTATACAATGAGGATAAGACTATATACTCTATTAGCTTTTAAATATCAAAGAAGTTAACATTTCTGAACATCTTTTGACATTCTGTAAGACCCCAGAAAATTTATTCAGTAGTAATAAACATTGACACCCTGAAACATTAACTTTTACACAATCAAGAGAGAAAAGTAATCAATAAAATGAGAACTAATTTCTAGTTTTACTTGTTCTTATTCTTTTCTCTTCCTAGAATGACCCCAAGGTTTTTTCAGTCCAAGCACAGCACAAAAGTAGGAAATGCATGCCAAACTGAGTCACATGTCAGCCTAATGCTGACCTCTTTGCTCCAGGTTTCTCTCAAGGCTAATGAAGGACAAATCAGCTATCAGCTTCAGGGACTCTGAGCCACAAGGACCACCAGCCTTAGATACATGCCTTCTCTCCTCAGGTTTGGGCTCTTCCCCTCATGTTCACATGACAGGACCCAAGGAAGGTGGGATCCAAATGCTATGCTCCTCAGGTGGCTGGTTCCAAAAACCCAAGGTGCAGTGGAAAAACAAGGCAGGAGCAAAGCTACCATCCCTCCCTGAGGCTTACACCCAAGACTGGAGTGAGGTCTTCCATGTGGAGACATCCCTTGTGGTCACAGACAACTCCCTGAGCAATGTGACTTGCTCCATCCAAAATCTTCTCTCTGTTTGGGAGAAAGTGTCATCCATCTTCCTCCCAGGTTAGTAAAATCCAAGGAGAGTATGGTAAGAGAAGGGAGGAAAGAGGGAAGGGTTTCCTCCAGGACAGTCTCTGACTGTGTCTACATACTCCTTAGTCAGAGCCCTTCTTTCCCAGGATGTCTCCATGGAAAGCAGCCCTGGCTGGGACAGTCCTTGTGCTGGGGCTTCTCCTCATTGGGATCAACTACATTGGCTGGAAAAAAAATCAAGCCAAAGAGAGAGAGATAAAGAAAAGGGAAAAAGAATCTCATGAAGAACAACAGATGAGGAATGAGAAGGAAGTGTCACTTAAGGCTAGAGTTAAATTGGGGCAGAAGGGTGAATTAGTTCATGGAAGAGCTATGGAATAGGGTAGTTGAGGGACTCAGAGTTTATCAAAGGACCTCAGGGGAAATACAGGGTATCAAACATTCCACAGAAATAGGAGTCCTGTACAAAGGAGAAAATCACATGAGAAGATCAGTGGACAGTGGACATCGGGCTTCTGAAGTGTGGCTCCTCAAACTATACCCTGCTCTTCCTTGCCTGTTCCTAAGCCTGTGTTGCTGTTTCTCTCCTTGTGCAAACGTCTTTCTCTAGGTTCTCTTCCTACTTATCCTTCAGTAATAAGCAATCTGAAAACTCCCATAAAGTATGGACATTTAATATTCCTCTGTGATCCTGTGTCACCTCCCATGTAACTTTTTTTAATTCTTGTCAGTTTAGATGGGACACACATGCTTGATAATCTCTCCATATAAATTATGGGGTCCTCAAAAGATCTAAACAGAAAGTTCTCAATAGAAGAAACACAAAGGTCAATAAATATATGAAAAAATATTTAACATCTCTAGCAATCAGGGAAATGCAAATCAAAATGATACTAAGATTTCATCTTACTCCAGTCAGAATGGCAATGATCAAGAATACAAATTCTGAATATACAAGAATATAAATTCTGGTGAGATTGTACAGAGAAAGGAACACTCATATGTTGTTTGTGTGGGACTTCAGCAATGGGAACATTAGTACAATCACTCTAGTAAAGCAGTTTGGAGATTCCTCAAAAAGCTAGCGATGGAACCATCATATGACTCAGCTATCCCACTCCTGGGTATTTTCCCAAAAGATCTAAAATTGGCATACTACAGCAACACAACCACATCAATATTTAGAGCAGCATGATTCATATTAGCTAAGTTATGTAATCAACCCAGATGCCTGTCAAAAGACAAATGAATTAATAAATGTGGTGCATATATACAATGGAGTTCTACTCAGCCATTAAAAAGAATGAAATTAGGGCATTTGCTGATAAATGATAGAAATGGAGAATATCACACTAAGTGAAATTAGCCAACCTCAGAAACTGAAAGGTCAAATGTTTTCTCTCATATGTGAAAGCTAGAGTAAAATAAAAGAAATGGGGAGGGAGTAAAATAAAAGAAATGAGTAAAATAAAGAACCAATAAAATACAAATTAATAGCAAGTGAAAGATAGTCTACAGTCTAGTAGAATAGAAGGAGGAGGAGGAATGGGAGGATGGAAGAAAAAAGAGGGAGGGAAAAGGGAGGATCATGAACTAAAATCAATTTCCATGCATGTATGAATTTGTCAGGATGAACCAACTACTGTGTGTAACCATAAAGTTCTAATAAAAAATACTAAAAAATATAATTATGGGGCCCTCAAGGGAAAACCAAACCTAATTCATATAGCTACTTACCAAACTCAGGGGCAGCTAAACTCAATTTGATGGATTTTATATCTTCCTCTTCTAGCAAATCTCAAGGCAGAGCTTGGTGAGTCTTGCTTCTTTCCATGCCCACTGTAAAGTCTGTTTTTCCTTTCCACACTTCTTCTGGATCTCTCACTGAATGTCATTTCTTTCAGAACGAGGGAAGGCATTGTACCATGAAGGTAAGAGACTATGTTTCCCACACCACTTGATGTCCCAATGCCCAACACTTCCTCAGCTCCCTCTCCTTGGAGGAAAAGACCAAATGATTGAATGAGGAGTAATGGAAGAAAAATAAGAGAAAAGGAGAAAAATGTGAGACCACAGATTAATGTCCTACCTTATTTTACCTGGATTTGTTCTTTTTTAGATTGGAAGAAGGCCCTGATATATCCTGGTAAGTCACTCCTAGGTATTAAATCTTTCCAAGTGCCTCTGGTATTATGAACATGACAAATAGAGAAAGAAGAGCTGGGCATTGTAAAACACACCTGTATTCCCAGAAACTTGGGAGGCTAAATCAGGAGGATCATGAGTTCGAAATCAGCCTCAGCAATTTAGTGAGGACCTCAGCAATTTAATGAAACCTATTTCAAAATAAAAAATTTAAGAAGGGCTTGGATTGTGTGGAATGTGGCTAAGTGGTTAAGTGTGGTTAAGTGTGTTCAATTCCCAGTATAAAAAAAAAACCATAAACACACACACATACATATGCACACCTGTGTTCTTGTAAGTTGTGAAAATATATTTGGCATCTATATGTGATACTTTGTATTGGGAGGTTCCAATAATTGTTTTCTAGAACTAAGAAAAAAGGAGAAATTAATGGTAAAGTCCATAGCAACCTGATAGGAGTAGGACTTGACATTAACTGTTAATCAGTATCACCTAGGAGAAGGAAGGAAAAGAACTGAGAATGATTTTGATGAGATTTGGGAAGAATAAAGAATACCCTATTGTGTTAGCATTCTTATATTGCAAATAATGTTTAAAAGAACAAATAATATATTTCAGATTTGGGGAAAATACACTACGGATTTTACCTATTTTGCCTATTCAAAATAAAGTAAAATTGCATAGAAACTCATGTTTAAATTTTTTGAAAAATAATTTTCAACATATTTTAATATCATTTGTAAAAATATGTTTATGTGCTGTTAAGGGGAATTAGCTATTTTTATACCTTCTAATATCCATGACTATGTACTGCATGAACTTACAAGTGTGTGTATGTGTGTTCATGTGGTTTTGTGTAATATTCAGTTAGACCTCATAAACATGCTAGGTACATATTATTGTACAATTTCTATATGCCAAACATTGTGTTATGTGTTGGTGGTAAGAGCCATTATCTCTGACCCTGTGAAAGTTAAAGGTCCATTGGGGAATATAAACTAGAAACCAGAACACTATACACAGCTTAATAAGTGTTCCTATGATTTAAGGAGAGAACAAAGTACTACAGGGGAGGACGTGTGAGTTTTAATGGTGACTCTACCAATTACAACTGAGGAATCAGATCATTCTCTTTCTTGACCTCAGTCCCCTTGTCTCTAAGATGAAGAAGATGGAATACATGATATTGGATGTTCTTCTTGACTCATATAGGTTCTATATATCACAGTGCTAAATTTCTTCCTGGAGGGCACTTCAATGAGGGATCACATGCTGCACTTGTTAAGAATTATGAGTAAGTCCTTAATCTGTCAACTGTCCCAAGATTCATGAATATATCCAATCTCTAAATAAAATCACCAGTCCATTATGAGAGACGTGACCCTAGGAAGAAAAAAAATGCAGTTCTATTCCACATAAAGAATCTGATTCTGGAGAAAAATGTAAAAAATCTGACTACAGTGATGAAAATAATAAGGGACTATCTAAAGACCTTAGACATAAGTTAAAGCACTACTCTGAAAAGGTCATAGGCTGGAAAAATCCCCAAATAAAACAGAATGAAAGGATATTTCATGCCACCCATCTGCAGTGAGTGGGTACACAGTTCATCAGAGCACAGTGCAGGGGTACTTTGAGCACTGGGCAGCAGCTCCAAGTGTTCTCCAAACGTGGCTCAGGTGGGAGAAGGTTAGTTCTCCAGCACCAGGCTGCATTGTGGCACAGTTCCTAACCTTGTCACTCATCCTAGTTTTGGAATATTAGCAGAGTTTGAGAGCATTAGTGAATGTAGTAAGGAGAGTTGAGAGGAGAAAATAATGAGCCAGGGCTGGAAATATTTTTTCCTTTTCATTCCCTGAATACATTTCTATCCCAGGCTCAATTTATATTGTTTTTTTTCCATCCTGGTGAGTGTCTTTTGTTTTTTATTTTTGACTCCTTTCCAACCTGCCCTCTGATACACTATCTTCTTTTACTAATACCATCTTCCAGCTGAAAAGACAGAGGCACCATTATTCAGGTAAAATGAAGGAAAAACATGAAGTTCACTAAGTATTAGTCTGAACTGAAAGTTGCTGCTAGAATTAGCTATTCTGGTTGGTTCCACCTTCACTTATTGGCCCAGATTTCTTGTTTGTGGGATCTACATGGTCCTGAAAACAGAATGAACATAGTCTTCTCAGCTGTGGAGACCCCTAAGTGAAAAGTGTTCAGAATGGCAAGAGTGCTCAGTTGCTTCTTTAAAAAAGGTCAGTTTATGGGAAAGCTGTTACTAATGGAGGAACATGGTTCTAATTTATAGAGAACATGGAGAGAACAATAGTCTCAAGTAACCAATGCAAGCCCTGGCTCACCCTGGCACTCTGCCAAAGGCACCAAGAGCAGATAAAATGGGTCAAGTAGCACAGCCACCTCCCAGCACACACACAAAGGAGAGATGCTTTTTCTCCATCAGCTCCACATTTTGTTTAAGACTTCACTTGCACAATAGCTTTCTGAATTATATAATGGTGGATTTTTTTTCCTTCTTCCAGTTCCTGTGATTCTAAATCATGGACTGTTTTACCAGAACATTTCTGACCCAAAGAAAAAAAAAATGGCAAAAAGAAACACAGGATCTTCTTCTTGGTAGTAAGGAAGGAGACTGCAACCACCTCACACTTCATCAGAGAGGCTTCACGTCAGGGAGATATTGCTGGGAGGTGGATGTCAGGGACACTGATGAGTGGGTGCTAGGCGTTTATGAAAAGTACAGAGATGAGATAGGACCATTTGAAAAACCATCAAAGAAGATATTCAGAGTCTTACAGAAGAAGAAAGGTGAATACAGGGCTCTTGCCTGTTGTTCACAGAACATTTTCCTAGAAAAGCCTCTCCTCACAGAAAAGTGTCCACAGAAGATTGTGGTTTTCTTGGATTATGAAGATAGTGACATATCTTTCTATAACATGATCGATGGTACCCACATCTTTTCCTTCACTCAGGTCAGTTTCTCTGGGTTTCTCTATCCTTACTTCACACTTAAATCCATGGAGCTCTCCCCATCGGCATAATTAAAAGTGAGGGCGGTCAGCTGATCCAGGGGCCATCGTGGAGTTGCCTGGGCTTCTGAGTCTCCGCAGCCATGGCCAGTCAGTCGCAGGGGATCCAACAGCTGCTGCAGGTGGAGAAGCGGGCCACTGAGAAGGTGTTGGAAGCCCACAAGCAAAAGGACCAACCAGAGGCTGAAACAGGCTAAAGAAGCTCAGGCTGAAATTGAACAGTACCAGAAACCAATTATTTGTACAATTAATGTGTTAATAATTAAAACGAAAATTTTAAATAAAACTGAAAAGAGAGTTCCTTTTTCTACAAATCCTTGCCA
This sequence comes from Sciurus carolinensis, assembly GCF_902686445.1. Classification (NCBI taxonomy): domain Eukaryota; kingdom Metazoa; phylum Chordata; class Mammalia; order Rodentia; family Sciuridae; genus Sciurus; species Sciurus carolinensis. The sequence continues at coordinate 122,092,294 of NC_062219.1, forward strand.
GCACTTGTAATCTTTAGTCTTTTTGAAAATAGCCCATCTTTTTTTCTGTATTTGCAAAAATAATTTGCAAAAATAGAACAGTTTAACAAAATATCAATGTAAAGTGCTGAGAAATGTTACATATGACAATTTTTTTAGTTATACATGACAGTAGAATCCATTTTGATATAATTATACAAATATGGAATATATCTTATTCTAATTAGTACCCTATTCTTGTGAATGTACATGATGGTAAGATTCATATATATATACATAGGAAAATTATGTTATTCATTCTACTGTCTTTCTTTTTCCTATCTCCCCTCCCATCCCTCCATTCCCCTTTGTCTAATCTACTGAACTTCTGAAAATAGTCATTCTTACTCGAGTGAACTGATACCTCACCATGCATTTGCATTCTCCCAATGGTTACCAATATGAACATTTTTTCATATATCTGTTGGCTATTTGTATGTCTTCTTTTAAGAAATGTTTATTCAGGTCTTTAGCCTGTTTTCCTTCTTTTTATTTTTTTCTTTCTTTTTTCTTTCTTTTTTTAGTACCAGGAATTGAACCCAGTAGCACTCAACCAGTGAACCATGAGCAACATCCCCAGCCCTTTTTATATTTTATTTAGACACAGGGTCTTGTCAAGTTGCTTAGGGCCTCACTAAGTTGCTGAGGCTTACCCCCTCTTCAGTCTTCTGAGTTGCTGGGATTACAGGCATACATCACTGTGCTGTTCCTATTTATAAATAGTATTTGTTTTATGCTATCAAGTTGTTTCAGCTCCTAATAAATTCTGAATATCAACCCTTTGTCAGATATACACTTTGCTAATATTTTTTCCTTTCTGTAGGTTGTCTCTTAGGTCTATTAATTATTTCATTTGCTGTGCAAAAGTTTTTAGTTTCACATAATCCCATTTGTTAATTTTGCTTTTGGTGGGTCGCATTAAAAAGTTTTTGCCAGGTTAATGTCCTGAAGCATTCTTCCTATTTTTTTTTCCCAGTAGGTCATAGCTTCAGGTCTTGTAAGTTCCTAATCCATTTTGAGTTGATATTTATAACTGATGAGAGGTAGGGGTTGTTATGGTTTAAATATAAGGTGTCACCAAAAAAAAAGCACATGTAACAGACAATGCAGGAATGTTCAGAGGTGAAATGATTAGAATATGAGACTATGACCTAATCAACTGATGGACTAATAATTTGAAAGAACTACTATACTGGGTGGTAACTGTAGGCAGGTTGGGTGCAGCTAGAGGAAGTAGATCACTGGGATTGTACCCTTGGGGAATTATTTTTTGTCCTGGGACACAATAGGACTTCTCTGTTAGGTTTATCCCTTGTTCTTCTATAAGGTAGGAAGAATATCAAGCTTCCTTCTACAAAGACTGAGAAGTAAGAAATTTGAAGAGTGTAAGGTTCCTATTGCCACTGCCTAAGAGGGATTAAGCCAAGTAGCTTAGGAAGTTCTCCTCTAAGCTTTGGGTAAATATTCTTATAAAATAGCTCTGGTGGGGACATTCTTCCTGGAGAATTTCTTCCTCCCTGTTAACAGGTTGCATAAAGAAAATCCAATATCTTTTTCATTAGCATATACTTTCATAGAAAAGAATTTTTTCCATTTTCTCTGAAGTGTTGTAAAAAGATTTAGAACATTTTTCATCATTAATCATTAATTTACATTTCAAATCCATGAGCTAGAATACATGGTTATGCTATCTAGAATTATCCTACGTCTAGTACCAAGACAAAACTAAGAGAAGAGTAATCTACAGTAATCTTTTGGCAGAAACAAGCAATAGTCTTGTAAGAACTCGGTGTCTTGAGATTCTACTTCTTAGCTTCTTCCATTTTTTTTTTTTTTCTTTTTCTTGTAGGCAGACAGGTAGAATTAGGGGAACTGGCATGGGTGAATGCAAAATCTCATATGGAATGACTACATACCTAAAGTGAAAGAACTGTCTATGATTTAACAGTGAAACTATAAACTAGGATAATACCTTAATGATCAGTTATAGGGGAAAAGCAACAGATCCTAGTACAGAGGAAATAGGTATTCATTTGAGGGTAAAGGCAAGCAATTATGTGTCTTCAAATATTTGAAATAATTGATCTGAGAGAAAGTCATGTCAATTGGAATGCTACTGCATTTGAAGAACTACTAGGATTCAGTACAAACATGCATTTCATATACCATGTAAGAAAGTGAATACAGTCAGTTCTCTGTATCCATTAATTTCACAAACCAGAGATGAAAATATCTTTTTAAATTGCATCTGTGTTATACATGTACAGACCTTTTTCCTTCTCATTTTTCCCTAAGCAATATAGGATTGCAATCAAGCTGTCAGCTAGTCATCTAAAGGCATGGCTGGGGCTGGACTGGAGGCCTCAGTTCCTCACCAAGTGGGCCTCTGTGAATACATATTTCATTTTTCTTATTCTTTTCATTTTTCTTGTGATGTCTGACTCACAGATTAGATATGTATTTCATTTTGTTTTTTAAATTATGTTTCCCAAAGTGCTGTACCACTTTATATTCAAATAAATACTATATGACAATTTCAGGGACTCCACATGATAATCAATATTTGATTTTGTCACATTTTAAAATTATATCCATGTTAGCCAATATGAAGTGATAAATTCTTTTTATTACATTTTCCTGATGAATATGTTGACTTAATGATCACTCACACATCTTCATTTTTTTAAATATTCATTCAAATCTTTTATATATTTTATTGAAGAAAAACATTTTTTAGGTTTTTTCATTCATTCATGCCTTCCTTAATTTCTTTCTGTAGTGTTTTATAGTTCTTAGTTGCATAATATTGCATAACAGTTGCTAGCTATATTCTTAAGTATTTTATTTGATTCTATTTTAAGTGATACATGCATTTCATTTTCCAAATGCTAGAATACCAAAATAAAATTGACTATTTTTTCTTTAATTTTTATTTTTACAGACTGCATTTTGATTCATTGTACACAAATGGGGTACAACCTTTCATTTCTATGGTCGTACACAATGTAGATTCACACCATTCATGTAATCATACAAATACATAGGGTAATACCGTCTGTCTCAGTCTACTATCTTTCCTTCCCCCACCCACTCTTGCCCCATTTTCTTCTACACCATCTAAAGTTCCTCCACTCTTCCCATGCCCTGCCACAAACCCCTGCTCCCCCATATGTATCATTGTCCACTTATGAGAGAAAACATTCAGTCTTTGGTTTTTTGGGTTTGGCTTATTTCACTTAGCATGATATTCTCCACCAGCAAATGCCATAATTTTATTCTTCTTTATGGCTAAGTAATATTCCATTGTGTATATATATATACCACAGTTTATTTATCCATTCATCAACTGAAGGGCATCTAGGTTGGTTCCACAATCTAGCTATTGTGAATTGAACTGCTATGAACATTGATGTGGCTGCATCACTGTAGTATGCTGATTTTAAGCCCTTTGGGTATAAACAAAGGAATGGGATACCTGGGTCAAATGGTGGTCCCATTCCAAGTTTTCTGAGGAATCTCCATACTGCTTTCCAGAGTGGCTGTACCAATTTGCAACTCCACCAGCATTGTATGAGTGTACCTTTTTCCCCACATCCACACCAACACTTACTATTGCTTGTGTTATTGATAATAGCCATTCTAATTGGAGTTAGATGAAATCTTGGGGTGGTTTTAATTTGCATTTCTCTAATTACTAGAGATGATGAGCACTTTTTCATATATTTGTTGATCAATCACCTGTGTATCATCTTCTGTGAAGTATCTGCCCAATTCCTTAGCCCATTTATTGATTGGTTATTTGTATTTTGGGTATAAAGTTTTTAAGTTCTTTATAAATTTTGGAGATTAGTGCTCTGTCTGGAGTGTGTATAAAAGATTTTCTCCCACTTTGTAGGCTCTCTTTTCACATTATTGATTGTTTCCGTTGCTGAGAAAAAGCTTTTTAGTTCGAATCCATCCCATTTATTGATTCTTGTTTTTATTTCTTGCACTCTGGGGGTCTTCTTAAAGAAGTCTGGTCCCAAGCCAACATGGTCAAGATTCAGGCCTACTTTTTCTTCTATTTGGTGAAGGGTCTCAGGTCTAATTCCTAGATCCTTGATCCATTTTGAGTTGAGTTTTGTACAGGGTGAGAGATAGGGGTTTAATTTTACTTTCCTGCATATGGATTTCCAGTTTTACCAGCACCATTTGTTGAAGAGGCTGTCTTTTCTTCATTGTACATTTTTGGCACCTTTGTCTAGTATAAGATAACTGTATCCATGTGGGTTTGTCTCTGTGTCTTCTATTCTGTACCATTGGTCTACCTGTCTATTTTGGTGCCAAGACCATGCCATTTTTGTTACTATTGCTCTATAGTATAGGTTAATATCTGGTATTGTGATACCTCCTGCATCACTCTTCCTGCCCAGTATTGCTTTGGCTATTCTGGGTCTTTTGTTCTTCCAGATGATTTTCATGACTGCTTTCTCTATTTCTATAAGGAATGTCATTGGGATTTTAATTGGAATTGTGTTAAATCTGTGTAGTGCCTTTGGAAATATGGCCATTTTGACAATATTAATTCTGCCTATCCAAGAACACAGAAGATATTTCCATCTCCTAAGGTCTTCCTCAATTTCTTTCTTTAATGTTCTGTAGTTTTCATTGTACAGGTCTTTCACCTCTTTTATTAAATTGATTCCCAAGTTTTTATTGTTGTTGTTGTTTGTTTGTTTGTTTGTTTTGGAGGCTATTGTGAATGGAGTTGTTTTCCTAATTTCTCTTTCAGATGATTCATCACTTATTTATAGAAATGCATTAAATTTATATGTGTTGATTTTATATCCTGATATTTTGCTGAATTCATTTATTAGGTCTAGAAGTTTTCTGGTGGATTTTTTTGATCCTCTAAATATAGAATCATGTCATCGGCATATAGCGACAGCTTGAATTCTTCTTTTCCTATTCCTATCCCTTTAATTTCTTTGGTATGTCTAATTGCTCTGGCTAGTATTTCAAGCACGATGTTGAATAGGAGTGGTGAAAGAGGGCATCCCCATCTTGTTCCAGTTTTTAAAGGGAATTCTTTCAGTTTTCCTCCATTAAGAATGATGTTGGCTGTGGGCTTAGCATAAATAGCATTTACAATGCTGAGGTATGTTCCTACTAACCCTATTTTTTCTAGTGTTTTCAGCATGAAGCAGTGTTGTATTTTCTCAAATGCTTTCTCTGCATCTATTGAAATAATTATGATTTTTAACCTTAAGTCTATTAATGTGATGAATTACATTTATTGATTTTCAGACATTGAACCAACCTTGCATCCCTGGGATGAATCCCACTTGATCATGGTGCACTATCTTCTTAATATGCTTTTGGATGCAATTTGCCAGAATTTTGTTAAGGATTTTTGCATCTATATTCATCAGAGATATTGTTCTAAAGCTTTATTTCCTTGATGTGTGTTTGTCTGGTTTTGGTGTCAGAGTGATACTAGATTCACAGAATGAATTTGGAAGGGTTCCCTCCTTTTCTACTTCATGAAATACTTTGAGGAGTATTGGTATAAGTTCTTCTTTGAAGGTCTTATACAACTCAGCTGGGAATCTGGTCCTGGGCTTTTCTTGTTTGGTACGCTTTTGATGACTTCTTCTATTTCATTGCTTGAAAATGATCTGTTTAAATTGTGGATGTCCTCCTGGTTCAGTTTGGGAGGATCATATGTCTCTAGATATTTGTCAATGTCTTTAAGATTTTCTACTTTGTTGGAGTATAGATTTTCAAAGTAGCTTCTCATTATGTTATGTATTTCAATGGTGTCTGTTGTGATATTTCCTTTTTCATCACAGTTTTAGTAATTTGAGTTTCCTCTCTCCTTCTCATTGTTAGTGTGGCTAAGGGTTTATCTATTTTGTTTACTTTTTCAAAGAACAAACTTGTCATTTTGTCAATTTTTTGAATTGTTTCTTTTGTTTCAATTTCATTGATTAGAGCTCTGATTTTAATTATTTCCTGACTTCTACTACTTTTGGTGTTGTTCTATTCTTTATTTAGGGCTTTGAACTGTAATGTTAGGTCATTTAGTTGTTGACTTTTTATTCTTTTCTTGAATGCACTCCATGCAATGAATTTTCCTCCTAGCACTGCTTTCATAGTGTCCCAGAGATTTTGATATATTGTATCATCATTCTACTTTACCTCTAAGAATGTTTTTAATCTCCTCCCTGTTTTTTGTTATCCATGCTTCATTCAATAGCATGTTATTCAATCTCCAGGTATTGGAGTTGTTTCTGGTTTTTATTTTGTCATTGATTTCTAATTTCATTCCATTATGATCTGAGAGAATACAAGGTATATCTCTATTTTTTCTTTGCATTTACTAAGGGCCACTTTGTGGCATAACATATGGTCTATTTTAGAGATAATGTGCTGCTGAGAAGAAAGTGAATTCACTCACTGATGGATGGAATATTCTATATATGTCTGTTAAGTCTAAGTTACTGATTGTGTTATTGAGTTCCATGGTTTCTTTCTTTAGTTTTTGTTTAGGAGATCTATCCAGTGACAGTGATGACAGTGGTGTGTTAAAGTCACCCAGAATTATTGTGTTGTGGTCTATTTGATTCCTGAAATTGAGGATTTGTTTGACGTATATGGATGTGCCATTGTTTGGGGTATAAATATCATTATGTATTCCTGATTTATGACTCCCTTAAGCAGTATGAAATGTCCTTCTTTATCCCTTCTGACTAACTTTGGCTTGAAGTCCACTTTATCTGATATAAAGATGGAAACCGCTGCTTTTTTACTGAGTCCATGGGCATGGTAGCTTTTTTCCCATCCTTTCCCCTTTAGTCTGTGGGTGTCCTTATCTATGAGATGAGTCTCTTGAAGGCAGCATATTGTTCAGTCTTTCTTTTTAATCCAATCTGCTAGTCTATGTCTTTTGATTGATGAGTTTAGGCAATTAACGTTCAGGATCATTATTAAAATATGATATGTATTCCCAGCCATTGTGGCTTATTTTTGGTTTTTAACTTGACTTGATTTCTCCTTTGATTGGCTTTTCCTTTAAGGTAGTTCCTTCCTTTGCTGACCTACATTGTTGTTGTTCATTTCCTCCTCATGGAATATTTTGCTGAGAATGTTCTGTAGTGCAGGTTTTCTATGTATAAATTCTTTTGTTTATCATGGAAGGATTTTATTTTGTCTTCAAATCTGAAGGTTAGTTTTGCTGGGTATAAGATTCTTGGCTGGTAACCATGTTCTTTCAAAGCTTGAAATATTCTAGGACATTCTAGCTTTTAGAGTCTGGGTTGAGAAATCTGCTGATATCCATATTGGTTTCCCCCTATATGTAATCTGATGCTTTTCTCTCACAGCCTTTAAAAGCCTATCTTTATTTTGTGTGTTAGGCATTTTCATTAAAATGTGCCTTGGTGTGGAGCTGTTGTAATTTTGTGCATTTGGTGTTCTGTAAGCTTCTTGTAGTTGATTTCCCATTTCATTCTTCAGGTTTGGGAATTTTTTTATATTGCTTCATTGAATAGGTTTTTCATTCCTTTGGTTTGTATCTCTGTGCCTTCCTCAATCCCAATAATTCTTAAATTTGGTCTTTTCATGATATCCCATAGTTCTTGGAAGTTCCATTCATGATTTCTTACTGTCTTCTCTGTTTGGTCAACTCTATTTTCAAGATTAAATATTTTGTCTTCATTGTCTGAGGTTCTGTTTTCCAAGTGATCTAGTCTTTTGGTGATGCTTTCCATTGAGTTTTCTATTTGGCTTACTGTTTCCTTCATTTTAAGGATTTATGTTTGGTTCTTTTTCAGAATCTCTATCTCTTTGTTGAAATGATCTTTTTCTTCCTGCAGTTGCTCTTTCAACTGCTTTTGGAATGATCATTTATTGCCTGCATTTGCCCTCTTATCTCATTCTTTGCTTTGTGAATCAATTTAATTATGTATATTCTGAACTTCCTTTCTGACATTTCTTCTACCATGCTGTCATTGGATTCTATTAATATAGAATCTTGGTTTGTTTGGAACATTTTCTTCCCTTGTTTTTTTCATGTTGTTCATGTATCTTCCCCTCTAGCAGTGCAGAACTGGTGTATTGCAGTTTCCCTCCTCTAGGCTTATAGTGACCCTGCAGGTTTCCAAAACCTCTTATTTAAGGGGGAGAACAATATTAGCAGCACCCAGTTCAGACAATATGCATCCCTAAGCCAAATAGCCCCTATGAGTATGTTAACAATATTGTCATAATAAACAGAGAGGATGAGTTCAATTATTATCTATAGTATAACAAATAGATTTACAATGAGGTCTGCAGTTTCTAATGGAGCACAAAAAGGATGGAGATGGGTGTAGGATGTAATTGTTAATGGGATAAGAAAAGAGTATGTAGAAGTTCTAGATCATAGGAAGAGTGAAATTGTAATTAAAAGAAGTTGGTTGTTAGTATGAGAAAAGGGAGAAAGAGACTCTGAGGAAACAGGAAAACAAAAAGAAAATAGAGCAAGAAAAATAAAGAAACAAAAACTAAATTTTTTCAAAAATGAGAAAAAAAATCTACACTGTAACAGTCATATACTATTCAAACCTCCCAGTCTTCAAAAACCTGATGCATAAGAGCTACCTGATATTGAACTTCCAGTCTCCAGCAGGCATCTCAGGATGGGATTTGCCCCATCTGAAAATGGTAGCTTCCACTTCCAAGATAACCCAAGATGAACACACTGGCTTCCAAACATATTGGCAAATGGGGAGCTGCAGCATGGGGCATGGGTGCCAAGCCCTTGTGGGGTGTGGTCAGTCGCACCAGGGGTCCTGGTGGTGGGGTATGGTCAGTCAGGCTGAGGGATCCTGGAGGCAGGGCACAGTCAGTCAGGCTGGGAGTCCTACTAGTACTGGCTGTTGTCCCAAAATGGCAGCAGTCACGTGTTACCAAACCTGCAGGAACTGTCACAGTGGACTTCCAGGCAACAGCAGGCAGCTGGCAATCTGCTGGTGGTCTGCAGGTGGTCTTCAGGCTACTGGCGGATGATTGGCAGGTGGATCTCAGGTAGTGGGTGATGGGTAGGTGAAAGGCAGGCAATGGGCAGGCAAGAGGCTGGCAAGTGGCCATATGGCAGATGATAGGCAGCAGTCAGTGAGCAATCTGCATTCAAAAAGTAGTCAATATGCTGGCAGATTGCAGGTGATCAAGGTGGAAAAATGGGGTAAACAGCAGGGGATTGATGAGCAGCAAAGACTGCCTCACAGAAAAACAGATATCCTTTGCTTGAAACCCAAGTTATGGAGCAACAAGGAATACAGCCTCCCACTAGTCTGCCATCTTGGATCTCTAAAATTGACTTTTATATTAAAATTGACTTTTTTATTACTGAGACCTTGTGAAAACCACTGATGAATTCTAGTAGTTATGTGGTTTTACATATTCCATTGAATTTCTTATATACATAAGCATATTATCTGTGAATGAAGATACTGTCTTCTTTTTTTCCAATACAATTTTGTATCCTGATATTTTTTGCTATTTATCAGCTCCAACAGTATTCTGGGGGAACTTTTAGGGTCTCCTAAGTATATGATCATATCATCTGCAAGGAGAGATAATTTGACTTCTTCATTTCTTCTTTGTATCCTTTTCTTTCTTTCTCTTGCCTGCTTGCTCTATCTGAAGTTTCAAGTACTATGTTCAAGAGGGAGAGTTCTCATAATTGTCTTATTCCTGATTTTTGAGAAAAATTTCTCAGTTTTTCCCTATTCAGAACTACATTGGCCTTGGGTTTTTCACAGATAGATTTATTATGTTGAGTCAAATCCTTCTATATCTGGTCTCTTCTTTTTCATGAAGGCAGCTGAATTTTGTCAAAGGCATTTTCTGCAAGTATTGAGAGGATCATGTGATTTTTATACTTGATTCTATCTTTGTAATGTATTACATTTATTGATTTGCATATGTTGAACAATCCTTGCATTCCTGAAATTGAATAAAATTGATTATTATCCATATAATCCATATGTTGTTGAATTTGGTTTGCATAGTTTTATAGAGGATTTTTGCATCTATGTTCACCAAAGATATTGGTCCATAGTTTTCTTTACTAGTTATGTCTTCATCCAGTTTTGGTATAAGAGTAACACTGGCTTTGTAGAATGGTTTTTGAAGTGTCCCTTCTCTATTACATGAAATATTTTGAGGATAATTGATGTTAGTCCTTGGTTTTTTTATTTGTTCTTTTTAGATATATGTGACAATAGAGTGTATTTTAACATAGTACACATACATGGAGTATAACTTATTCTAATTAGGATCCCATTCTTGTCATTTTACATGAAGTGGGATTTCACTGATTGTGTATTCATACATAAACATAGAAAAATTATGTCCAATTCATTGTACTGTCATTCCTATTCCCATCCTCCCTCCCTTATCTTCATTTCCCTTTGTATATAAACTGATCCATGACATGAAGGATGATGTAAGGAGTGAAACCAGAAATAAACTTCTGGAGGTGAAAATCCCTTCAATAAAGAGGCAGAGATCCTGAAAAGAAATTAAGCAGAAATTCTTGAAATGAAGTAATCAATAAACTAAATTAAAAATTCAATAGAAAGCATCACCAACAGACTAGACCACTTGGAAAACAGAATCTCAGGTAATGAAGACAAAACATATAATCTTATAAATAAAGTTGACCATAGAGAGTAGATGTTAAGAATCCATGAATAGAACTTCCAAGAACTATGGGATAACATGAAAAAACAAATTTAAGATTTATTGGGATACATGAAGGCATGGAGATACAAAGCAAAGGAATGTACAATATTTTCAATAAAATACCAGAAAATTTCCCAAACTTAAAGAATGAAATGGAAAATCAAATACAGAAGGCTTACAGGACCCCCAAATGTACAAAATTATAACAGACCCGCACTAAGGCACATTGTAATGAAAATGCCTAACATACAGAATAACAAGAAAACCTGCATTACAGAACATTCTCAACAAAATAGTCCATGAAATAAAATTTTAAAAAGTGAAAAACAGCAAAGGGAGGAACTATATACCAAAGGATTAGTCAATCAAAACAGAAACTAATTTAAATTGAAAACTAGAAATAAACCCAGATGCCTGTGAATACAAATCATATCTCAATAATAACCTTGAATATTAATAGCCTAAACTCATCAATCAAAAGACACAGACTGGGAAGATTAGATTAAAAATCAAGACCCAACAATGTGCTGTCTCCAAGAGACTCAGTTCATAGGCAAAAATATCCACAGACTGAAGGTGAAATGATGGGAAAGAACATATCACTCATATGGATCACATAAACAAGCAGGGTTTCCATCTACACATCAGATAAAGTGGACTTCAAACCAAAGTTAATCAGAAGGAACAAAGAAGGTTATTTCATACTGCTTAAAGGAATTACACATCAACAAGACATTAAATCATAAATATGCCCCAAACAATGGAGCATTTTTGTATATTAAACAATCCCTTCTCAATTTCAAGAATCAAATAGGTCATGACACAATAATACTGGGCAACTTTAACATACCTCTGTCACCACTGAATGAATCCTCCAAACAAAAACTAAACACAGATACTATAGAAATAAATAATACCATCAGTAATTTAGATTTAACAGGCATATATAGAGTATTTCATCCATTAATGAGCAACACTTTCTCCTCAGCAACACACAGATTCTTCTCTAACATAGAGTATATATATCTTAGACCACAAAGCAACTCTTAGCAAATACAAAAAAATAGAGACAATACCATGCATTCTATCAGATCAAATGGAATGAAATTAGAAATCAATGATACAATAAAAAATAGAAGTTACTCTAACACCTGGAGACTAAATAATATGCTTGGATGATGAATGGATAGTAGAAGAAATCAGGGATGAAATTAAAAAATACTTGGAGGTAAATAAGAACACCAATACAACATATCAAAATCTCTGGGACACTATGAAGGCAATGCTAAGAGGAAAGTTCATTGCATTAAGTGATTTCAATAAAAAAATAGAAAGTCAGTGAATACATAACCCAACATTACATCTCAAAGCCCTACAAAAAGAAGAACAAATCAACACTAAAAGTAGTAGAAGACAGGAAATAATTAAAATCAGGACTGAAATCAATGAAATTGAAACAAAGAAACAATTCTGAAAATTTACCAAACAAAAAGTTGGCTCTTTGAAAAAAATAAATAAAATTGATAAATGCTTACCTATGCTAACAAAGAGATAAAACTCAAATTACTAAAATTTATGATGAAAAGGGAAATATCATGACAAACACTAATAAAATACAGAAGATAATCAGAAACTATTTTGAAAATTTATACTCTAATAAAATAGAAAATCTTGAGGACATCAACAAATTTCTAGACACATATGACCTACACAAACTGAATGAGGAGATACACAATTTAAATAGATCTATTTCAAGCATGAAACAGAAGATGCTGTTATAGTTTGGATGTGAGGTGTTCCCCAAAAGCTCCCATGTAAGACAATGCAAGAAGGTTCAGAGGAGAAAGAATTGGGTTGTGAGTCTTAACCTAATCAGTGAATTAATCTCTGATGGGTAACTGGAGGCAGGTGGAGTGTGGCTGGACTAAGTGGTTAATTTGGGGCATAGCTAAGGGTATATATTTTGTATCTGGAGAGTGGAGTCTCTATCTCTGCTTCCAGATCAAAATGTGAATTGCTTTCCTCTGCCACACTCTTCCACCATGATTTTGTCTCACCTAGAACCCCAAGGAATGGAGTCAACCTTCTATGGGCGAAGACCTCTGAAATCATGAGTCCTCAAATAAACCCTCCTCTACAGTTGTTCTGGTCAGGTTCTTTAGTCACAATAGTGAAAAAGTTTACTAAAACAGATGCCATCAAAAGCCTAACAAGTAAGAAAAGCCAAACAGATTCTCATTCAAGTTCTCCCAGACTTCAAAGAAGAATTAACACCAATAGTCCTCAAATTATTCCATGAAATAAAAAAGGAGGAATCCCTTCCAAACTGTTCTATGAAGCTAGTATCACCCTAATACTGAAACCAGACAAAGACACATCAAGGAAAGAAAACTTTGGACCAATATCCCTGATGAACATAGAATAAAATTCTGGCAAATCATATACAAACCATATTAAAAAGATAGTTCACCATGATCAAGTGGGGTTCATCTTAAAGATGTAAGGTTGGTTCAACATACACAAATCAATAACTATAACTCATAATATAATAGACTTAAAGACAAGAATCATATGATTATCTCAATAGATGCAAGAAAAGCATTTCACAAAATTCAGCATCCATTCATGTTCAAAACACAAGAAAAACTAGGGATAGTAGGAACATACCTTGACATAGTAAAAATTATATATACTAAACCCAAGGCCAACATCATTCTAAATGGAAAACATTTGAAAGCATTCCAAGAACTGAAACAAGACAAGGATGCTCTCTTTCACCACTTTTATTCAACATCATACTTCAGACTCTAGCTAGAGCAATTAGACAGAAGAAAGACATTAAAGGGATATGAATAGGAAAAGAAGAACTCAAAGTCACTATTTGCTCACAAAATGATTCTATATTTAGAAGATCCAAAAATTTCCACCAGAAAACTCTAGACCTAATAAATAAGTTTAGCAACATAGCAGGATATAAAATCAACACCCATAAATCAAACACGTTCCTATACATCAGCGATGAATCCATCAAAAGAGAAATTAAGAAAACTACCCCATTCACAATAGCCCCCCCAAAATAAAATATTTGGGAATCAATCTAACAAAAGTGGTGAGAGACCTCTACAATGAAAACTACAGATCACTAAAGAAAGAAATTGATGAATACTTTAGAAGACAGAAAGATCTCCCAAGATCTTAAATAGGCAAAATTAATATTGTTAAAATGGTCATACTACCAAAAGCATTATATAGATTTAAGGCAATTCCTATTGACATTATTGACAAATCCCAATGACATTCTTCATAGAAACAGAAAATGCAGTCATGAAATTCATTTGGAAAAATAAGAGGCCCAGAATAGCCAAACCAATCTTTAACAAGACAAGTGAAACAGGAGGCATCAAAATACCAGATTTTAAATTATACCTCAGAACTATAGTAACAAAAATGGCATGGTATTGATACCAAAACAGATATGAAGACCAATGGTACAGAATAGAAGACACAGAGACAACCCCACATAAATATGGTTATCTCATACAAGACACAGGCACCAAGAGCATATACTGGATAAAAGACAGCCTCTTCAACCAATGGTGCTGGAAAAACTGGAAATTCATATGTAGCAAAATGAAATTAAACCCCTATCTCTCATCCTGCAAAAAACTCAACCCTGTGGATCAAAGACTTAGGCACTAGAACAGAGACCCTGTGCCTAATAGAAGAAAAAGTAGGCCCAAATCTCCATCATGTCAGCTTAGGAACTGATTTCCTTAACAAGTACAAGAAGTAAAATCAATAATCAATAAGTGGGATGAAATCAACCAAAAAACTCCTTTTTTTCATAAAAATATTTATTTCTTCTAAGTTACATTTAAGGAGAAAAACCCTGGTGATACAGCTCTGACTCAATATTTTTAACCACCCTAGAAGAAATTCTTGAATAAACAGGGAATTGCATACAATTGTACACACTTAGCAATAACTACTCTGTTCAGGGGTTAGACACCCATAGGTCATACATCACTGACAAATTAGCTATTATTTTTTGCTTTTGAACTATGTCATATTTCTGTTTTACCCTTTGGTCTTTAGAATGTCCTTCATCTTAATTACACCAAATTTAGATGGTTCAGGCTTCAGTTATATCGCTGTATAGAAAATTTCAATTCATGATAAAATTCTTTGGTCCTAATGCAAAATTTTTAGAACAGATTGGCAAGCATTTGAAAAATTATATACCATAAAACCGATTTTCCTGAAAAGAACTGACAAAGTTTAAATTCTCAGGTATAAATTGAAGCAACTTATTTAACTGCTTCCTCAATGTATTAGTAAATGGGCAAAATGATACAATCTATTTTTTAACATATGGAACAGACTTGAGACCCTGTCTGGCACATGAGAAGAGCTCATTAATTCAATAAGGTTTCTCTGTGCTTGTCCATCTGTTCCACTGAGACTTTAACTCTAGAGTGACTGTTCTTTGAAAGTGTTCTTTGTATTTCAGAGTATCCACTCTTTCTTCTTTATACCTTTTCCATGTCTACCTCTGTTTTGAGACTTGTACTGCAATATGTACTAATATATGCAATTTTACTAACCAGTCTTCTAAGTTTCATGACAAAACTTAGTTTAATAAAACAGTTTACTGGCCAGAGAATGGAGAAACCCAAAGGCAGATATGAGGCAGGTTTAGAAACGTGACCAAGTTTCTGTCCCCTCAACTACATGCCCTTGTTTCCCTCTGTATGTTGTTTTTTCTAAATTTATTTTTATTGTAAACAAATGGGATACATGTTGTTTCTGTTTGTACATAAAGTAAAGGCATACTATTAGTTTAATCATACATTTACATAGGGTAATGGTGTCTGATTCATTCTGTTATTTTTTCCTTCACCCCCACGACTATAAGCCCTCTTTTCCCTCTATACAGTCCCTCCTGTATAGTTTCTTTACAGGAAACTATACAGTTTCTTTATCCATTCATCAATTGAAGGACATCTAGGTTGGTTCCACAATATGGCTATTCTGAATTGAGCAGCTATGAACACTGATGTGGCTGTATCTCTGAAGTATGCTGATTTTAAGTCCTTTGGATATAGGCCGAGGAGTGGGATAGCTGGGTCAAATGGTGGTTCCATTCCAAGCTTTCTAAGGAATCTCCCCACTGCTTTCCAGAGTGGCTGCACTAATTTGCAATACCACCAGCAATGTATGAGTGTACCTTTTTCCCCACATCCTCACCAACACCTATTGTTGCTTGTATTTTTGATAATCGCCATTCTAATTGGGGTGAGATGGAATCTGAGGGTAGTTTTGATTTGCATTTCTCTTATTACTAGAGATGTTGAACATTTTTTCATATATCTGTTGATTGCTTGTACATCTTCTTCTGTGAAGTGTCTGTTCATTTCCTTAGCCATTTGTTGCTTGGGTTATTTGTATTCTTGGTGTAGTGTTTTTTTGAGATCTTTGTATATGCTGGAAATTAGTGCTTTATCTGAAGTATGAGTGGCAAAGATTTTCTCCTACTCTTTCTTTTCTCTCTCTCTCTTTTTTTTATTGTAAACAAATGGGATACATGTTTTTTCTCTGTTTGTATGGAGTCAAGGCATACCATTTGTGTAATCAAAAATTAAAATAAGGTAATATTGTTCAATTCATTCTGTTATTTTTTCCCTTCCCCCCACCCTTCCCACCCCTCTTTATCCTCTATACAGTCCTTTCTTCCTCCATTCTTGCCACCCTCCTTAACCTTAACCCTAAACCTAACCCTACCCCTAAGGCTAACCCCTCCCACCCCCCATTATATGTCTGCACCGCTTATCAGCGAGATCATTTGTCCTTTAGTTTTTTGAGATTGGTTTATCTCACTTAGCATGATATTCTCCAATTCCATCCATTTGCCTACAAATGCCATAATTTTATCATTCTTTATGGCTGAGCAATATTCCATTGTGTATATATGGCACATTTTCTTTATCCATTCATCAATTGAAGGGCATCTAGGTTGGTTCCACAATATGGCTATTCTGAATTGAGCAGCTATGAACATTGATGTGGCTGTATCTCTGTAGTATGCTGATTGTAAGTCCTTTGGGTATAGGCCAAGGAGTGGGATAGCTGAGTCAAATGGTGGTCCCATTCCAAGCTTTCTGAGGAATCTCCATACTGCTTTCCAGAGTGGCTGCACTAATTTGCAACCCCACCAGCAATGTATGAGTGTACCTTTTTCCCCACATCCTCGCCAACAATTATTGTTACTTGTGTTCTTGATAATCGCCATTCTAATTAGGGTGAGATGGAATCTTAGGGTGGTTTTGATTTGCATTTCTCTTATTACTAGAGATGTTGAACATTTTTTCATATATCTGTTAGCTGCTTGTACATCTTCTTCTGTGAAATGTCTGTTCATTTCCTTAGCCCATTTGTTGATTGGATTATTTGTATTCTTGGTGTAGAGTTTTTTGAGTCCTTTGTATATTCTGGAAATCAGCGCTCTATCTGAAGTATGAGTGGCAAAGATATTCTCCCATTCTGTAGGCTCTCTCTTCACATTACTGATAGCTTTCTTTGCTGAGAGAAAGCTTTTTAGTGTGAATCTATCCCAGTTGTTGATTCTTGCTTTTATTTCTTGTGCTATGGGAGTCCTGTTGAGGAAGTCTGGTCCTTAAGCCGACATGTTGAAGATCTGGACCTACTTTTTCTTCTATAAGATGCAGGGTCTCTGGTCTGATTCTGAGGTCCTTAATCCATTTTGAGTTTAGTTTTGTGCATGGTGAGAGATATGGGTTTAGTTTCATTCTGTTGCATATGGATTTCCAATTTTCCCACCACCATTTGTTGAAGAGGCTATCTTTTCTCCATTGCATATTATTGGCCCCTTTGTGTAGTATGAGAAAATTGTACTTATTTGGGTTTGTGTCCATGTCCTCTATTCTGTACCATTGATCTACCTGTCTATTTTGGTACCAATACCATGCCATTTTTGTTCCTATTGCTTTGTAGTATAGTTGAAGTCTGGTATTGCGATATCCCCAGCTTCATTTTTCCTGCTAAGGATTGCTTTAGCTAATTCTGGGTTTCTTATTCTTCCAGATGAATTTCATGATTGCTTGCTCTATTTCTGTAAGGTACATCATTGGGATTTTAATTGGAATTGCATTGAATCTGAATAGCACTTTTGGTAATATGGTCATTTTGACAATATTAATTCTGCCTATCCAGGAACATGGGAGATCTTTCCATCTTCTAAGGTTTTCTTGAATTTCCTTCTTTAGTGTTCTGTAGTTCTCATTGTAGAGGTCTTTCATCTCTTTTGTGAGATTGATTCCCAAGTATTTTATTTTTTTATGCTATTGTGAATGCCGTAGTTTTCCTTACTTCTCTTTCTGAAGATTCATCACTTATGTATAAAAATGCATTGGATTTATGAGCATTGATCTTATAACCTGCTACTTTACTGATTTCACTTATGAGTTCTAAAAGTTTTCTGGTGGAATTTCCAGGTTCCTCTAAATATATAATCATGTCATCAGCAAATAGGGATAGTTTGAGTTCTTCTTTTCCTATTCATATCCCTTTAATTTCTTTGGTTGTCTAATTGCTCTGGCTAGAGTTTCAAGGACGATGCTGAATAAAAGTGGTGGAAGAGGGCATCCCTGCCTTGTTCCAGTTTTTAGGGGGAATGCTTTCAGTTTTTCACCATTTAGAATGATAGTAGCCATGGGCTTAGCATAAATGGCCTTTACAATGTTAAGGAATGTTCCCACTATCACTATTTTTTCTAGTGTTTTGAACATGAAGGGGTACTGTATTTTATCGAATGCTTTTTCTGCATCTATCAAAATAATCATGTGATTTTTAACTTAAGTCTGTTGATATGGTGAATGACATTTATTGATTTCCTGATGTTGAACCAACCTTGCATTCCTGGGATGAAACCCACTTGATCGTGGTGCACTATCTTCTTAATATATTTTTGTATGCGATTTGCTAAAATTTTTTTGAGAATTTTTGCATCATTAAGGATATTGGTCTGAAATTTTCTTTCCTCGATGTGTCTCTGTCTGGTTTAGGTATCAGGGTGATATTGGCTTCATAGAATGAGTTTGAGAGGGTTCCCTCCTCTTCTATTTCATGGAATACATGGAATGAGCTCTTCTTTAAAGATTTTGTAGAATTCAGCTGAGAACCTATCAGGTCCTGGACTTTTCTTTGTTGGTAGGCTTTTGATGACCTCTTCTATTTCATTGCTTGAAATTGATTTATTTAAGTTGTGTATGTCCTCCTGGTTCAGTTTAGGTAATTCATATGTCTCTAGAAACTTGTTGATGTCTTCGAGGTTTTCTGTTTTGTTGGAATATAGATTTTCAAAATAGCTTCTAATGATGTTTTGTATTTCACACGTGTCTGTTGTGATATTTCCTTGTTCATTCCAAATTTTAGTAATTTGAGCTTTCTCCCTCTTTCTCTTTGTTAGTGTGGCTAAGGGTTTATCAATTTTGTTTATTTTTTCAAAGAACCAACTATTTATTTTGTTAATTTTTCCGATTGTTTCTTTTGTTTCAATTTCATTGATTTCAGCTCTGATTTTAACTATTTCCTGTCTTCTACTACTTTTGGTGTTGGTCTGCTCTTCTTTTTCTAGGGCTTTGAGCCCTAGTGTTAAGTCGTTTATTTGTTGATTTCTACTTCTTTTGTTGAATGCACCCCATGAAATAAATCTTCCTCTAAGTACTGCTTTCATAGTGTCCCAGAGATTTTGATAAGATGTGTCTTTGTTCTCGTTTACTTCTAAGAATTTTTTTATTTCCCTCCTGATGACTTCTGTTATCCATTCATCATATAATAGTGTATTATTTAATCTCCAGGTATTGGAGAAGTTTCTGTTTTTTATTCTGTCATATATTTCTAATTTCAATCCATTATGATCTGATAGAATACAAGGTAGTATCTCTATCTTCTTGTATTTGCTAATAGTAGCTTTGTGGCATAAAATATGGTCTATTTTAGAGAAGGATCCATGTGCTGCCGAGAAAAAAGTGTATTCGTTCTTTGTTGGATGGTATATTCTATATATATCTGTTAAATCTAAATTATTGATTGTGTTATTGAGATCTATGGTTTCTTTATTCAATTTTTGTTTGGAAGATCTATCCAGTGTTGAGAGAGGTGTGTTAAAATCTCCTAGTATTATTGTGTTGTGGTCTATTTGATTTCTGAAATTAAGAAGGATTTGTTTGACGTACTTGGATGAGCCTATGTTCGGGGCATAGATATTTATGATTGTTATGTCTTGTTGATTTATGCTTCCTTTAAGCAGTATGTAATGTCCTTCTTTATCCCTTCTGACTAGTTTTGACTTGAAGTCCACATTATCTGAAATAAGGATGGATACCCCAGCTTTTTTGCTGTGTCTGTGTGCATGGTATGTTTTTTCCCATCCTTTCACCTTTGATCTATGTGTATCTCTTTCTATGAGATGAGTCTCTTGCAGGCAGCATATTGTTGGATTTTTCTTTTTAATCCAATCTGCCAGTCTATGTCTTTTGATTGATGAATTCAGGCTATTAATATTCAGGGTTATTATTGAGATATGATTTGTATTCCCAGTCATTTGACTCATTTTTGTTTTTTGTTTTTTGACGTGATTTGGTATCTCATTTATCTGGCTGTTCCTTTAGGCAAGTTCCTCCCGTTGCTGATTTGTGTCGTTGTTTTTCATCTCTTCCTCATGGAATACTTTGCTGAGAATGTTCTGTAATGCCAGCTTTCTTTTTGTAAATTCCTTTAGCTTTTGTTTATCACGGAAGGACCTTATTTCGTCGTCAAATCTGAAAGTTAGTTTTGCTGGGTATAAGATTCTTGGTTGGCATCCATTTTCTTTCAGGGCTTGGTAAATGTTGTTCCAGGCCCTTCTAGTTTTTAGGGTCTGGACTGAAAAATCTGCTGATAATCTTTTTGGTTTCCCCCTGAGTGTAATTTGATTCTTTTCTCTTGCGGCCTTTAAAATTCTGTCTTTTTTTGGTATGTTAGGTATTTTCATAATAATGTGCCTTGGTGTGGGTCTGTTGTAATTTTGTATATTTGGGGTCCTATAAGCCTCTTGTACTTGGTTTTCCATTTCATTCTTCAGATTTGTGAAATTTTCTGAAATTATTTCATTGAATAGATTGTTCATTCCTTTGGTTTGTTTCTCTAAGCCTTCCTCAATCCCGATAATTCTTAAATTTGGCCTTTTCATGATATCCCATAATTCTTGTAGATTCTGTTCATGATTTCTTACCATCTTCTCAGTTTGTTCAACTTTGTTTTCAAGGTTAAATATTTTGTCTTCAATATCTGAGGTTCAGTCTTCCAGGTGTTCTATCCTATTTTTTATGCTTTCTATGAAGTTTTTAACTTGGTTTATTGTTTCCTTCATTTCAAGGATTTCTGTTTGGTTTTTTTCAGTATCTCTAATTCTTTATTGAAATGATCTCTTGCTTCCTGTATTTGCTCTTTTAGCTGTTGATTGGCGCGATCATTCAATGCCTGCATTTGCTCTTTCATCTCCTCATTTGCTTCCCTGATAGTTTTAATTATGTACATTCTGAACTCCCTTTCTGACATTTCTTCTGCTGTGCTGTCGTTGGGTTTTATTGATATAGTATCTAGGTTTGTTTGGTACATTTTCTTCCCTTGTTTTCTCACATACCAGTAGGACTCTGAGATATTGCAGTTTTCCTCTATTGGCTTATAGTGTCCCTGTAGATTTCTAGTATATCACCTCCCAGCCTTCGGTAGCCTGAAGTCTTGGAGGAACTTGATAATGCAGTACTTCTGAAGAAAGCTGCCCCTAGTCTGCTACTGGTTCCAGGGCTTGGAGCTGGTTCTGTGGAAAGGCTCTCACTGGGCTGTCTGCTCCGAGAAGCTAGCCAAGGAAGAAGCCTGCTGCCAGAGGGAGCAGGGCTGCTTGGGGAGTCTCTGGCTGCCCTGCCCTGGTCCCAGATACTGCCTGCGGGGAGGAGCCTGCTGCTGGCTCCAGGACTCTGAGCAGGCTCTGTGCAAAAAGGATCCTACAGGGTGACCCTCTCTGAAATTCTGGCCGCGGAACGAGCCCACTGCTGGAGGGAGCAGAGCTGCCTGGGGAAGACTCTAGCTACCCTGCCCTGCTCTGAGAAGCAGCCCCTGTCCGTGCCTGCTGCCCGGGCCGAGCTTCGCCCGGTGGGGGAGACTCACCCCGTGGCTCTTGTAGTCTGAGTCTCTCAGTGCCTCCCCTTCTTGAATCCTGGGTTCTGGAGCGACCGGAGATGCAGTCACCCTCTAGTCCACCATCTTGGCTTGTCCCGTGGAAGGAGACTGCCAGCAGAAGGGAGCAGGACTGCTTAGAGTTCTGGCCAGCCTGCCCTGGTCCCAGAGGCTGCCTGTCGGCTCCGCGACTTGGAGCTGGCTCTGTGCAGAAAGGCTCTCACTGGGCTGGTTTCCTCTGATAATCTGGCCGCGGAAGGAACCCACTGCCAGTGAGAGCAGAGCTGCCTGGGGATGACTCTAGCAGTCCTGCCCTGCTCTGTGAAGCCACCCTTGTCCAGGCCCGCAGCCCAGGCGGAGCTTAACCTGGCGGGAGAGACTCACCCCGTGGCTCTATGTAGTCTGAGTCTCTCAGTGCCTCCCCTTCTTGAATCCTGGGTTCTGGAGCGACTGGAGATGCAGTCACCCTCTAGTCCGTCCACCATCTTGGCTTGTCCCTGTAGGTTCTCTTTTCATATTGGTGATAGTTTCCTTTGCTGAGAGAAAGTTTTTTAGTAAGAATCTATCCCAGTTATTGATTCTTGCTTTTATTTCTTGTGCTATGGGAGTCTTGTTAAGGAAGTCTGATCCTAAGCCAACAAGGTGAAGATTTGGACCTACTTTTTCTTCTATCAGATGAAGTGTCTCTGGTCTGATTCCGAGGTCCTTGATCCATTTTGAGTTGAGTTTTGTGCAGGGTGAGAGATAGGGGTTTAGTTTCATTCTGCTGCATATGGTTTTCCAGTTTTCCCAGCACCATGTGTTGAAGAGGCTATCTTTTCTCCATTGCATATTTTTGGCCCCTTTGTCTAGTATGAGAAAATTGTATTTATTTGGGTTTGAGTCCATGTCCTCTATTCTGTACCATTGATCTACCTGTCTATTTTGGTACCAATACCATGCTGTTTTTGTTACTATTGCTTTGTAGTATAGTTGAAGATCTGGTATTGCAATACCCCCTCCTTCGCTCTTTCTGCTAAGGATTGTTTTAGCTATTTTGGGTTTCTTATTCTTCCAGATGAATTTCATGATTGCTTCCTCTATTTCTGTAAGGTACATCACTGGGATGTTAATTGGAATTGCATTGAATCTGTATAGCACTTTTGATAGTATGTCCATTTTGACAATATTAATTCTTCCTATCCAAGAACATGGGGGATCTTTCCATTTTCTAAGGTCTTCCTCAATTTCTTTCTTCACTTTTTTGTAGTTTTCATTGTAGAGATCTTTTAGCTCTTTGGTTACATTGATTCCAAAGTTTTTTTTTTTTTTGAGGCTATTGTAAATGGAGTTGTTTTCCTCATTTCCCTTTCAGATGTTTCATCACTTGTGTATAAAAATGCTTTAGATTTATGCATGTTGATTTTATAGCCTGCTATTTTGCTGAATTCATTGATGAGATCTCCAGAAGAAAACTTCTGGAGGAGTTTTTTGGATCCTCTAAATATAGAATCATGTCATCAGCAAATAGTGACAGCTTAAATTCCTCTTTTCCTATTTGAATCCCTTTAATTTCTTTAGTCTGTCTAATTGCTCTGGCTAGAGATTCGAGGACAATGTTGAATAGACGTGGTGAAAGAGGGCATCCCTCTCTTGTACCCGTTTTCAAAGGGAATGCTTTCAGTTTTCCTCCATTAAGAATGATGTTGGGTGTGGGCTTAGCATAAATAGCGTTTACAATGTTCAGGTATGTTCCTACTATCCCTATTTTTTCTAGTGTTTTGAGCATGAAGGAGTGTTGTATTTTGTTGAACGCTTTTTCTGCATCAATTGAAATAACCATATGATTCTTATCCTTAAGTCTATTGACATGATGGATTACATTATATTGATTTACGGATGTTAAACCATCCTTGCATTCCAGGGATGAACCCCACTTGATCGTGGTGCACGATTTTCTTAATATGTTTTTGGATACAGTTTGCCAATATTTTGTTAAGGATCTTTGCATCTATATTCATAAAGGCTATTGGTCTAAAATTTTCTTTCCTTGTGTCTTTTCCTGGTTTGGGTATGAAGGTGATATTAGCTTCATAGAATGAGTTTGGTGGGGTACCCTCCTTTTCTATTTCCTGGAATACTTTGAGAAGTATTGGAATGAGTTCTTCTTTGAAGGTCTTGTAGAACTCAGCTGAGAATCCATCTGGTCCTGGGCTTTTCTTGGATGGTAGATTTTTAATGACTTCTTCTATTTTATTGCTTGATATTGATCTGCTTAAATCGTGTATGTCCTCCTGGTTCAGTTTGGGAGGAGCATATGTCTCTAGAAATTTGTCAATGTCTTCAGTAGTTTCTATTTTGTTGGAATACAGATTTTCAAAGTAGCTTCTCATTATGTTATGTGTCTCAGTGGTGTCTGTCATGATATTTCCTTTTTCATCACAAAGTTTAGTAATTTGAGTTTTCTCTCTCCTCTTTGTTAGTGTGGCTAAGGGTTTGTCTATTTTGTTTACTTTTTCAAAGAACCAACTTTTTGTTTTGTCAATTTTTTCAATTGTTTCTGTTGTTTCAATTTCATTGATTTCAGCTCTGATTTTAATTATTTCCTGTCTTCTACTACTTTTGCTGTTATTCTGTTCTTCTTTTTCTAGGGCTTTGAGCTGTATTGTTAGGTCATTTAGTTGTTGACTTGTCATTCTTTTCTTGAATGCGCTCCATGCAAAGAATTTTCCTCTTAGTACCACTTTCATAGTGTCCCAGAGATTTTGATATGTTGTTTCGTTGTTCTCATTGACCTCTAAGAATATTTTTATCTCCTCCCTGATGTTTTCTGTTATCTATGTTTCATTCAATAGCATATTGTTTAATCTCCAGGTGTTGGAGTAATTTCTGTTTTTTATTTTGTCATTGATTTCCACTCTTAGTCCATTATGATCTGATAGAACACAAGGCAGTATCTCAACTTTTTTGCATTTCCTAAGGGCTGCTTTGTGGCATAACATATGATCTATTTTCAAGAAGGTTCCATGTGCTGCTGAGAAGAAAGTGAATCCACTCATTGATGGATGGAATATTCTATATATGTCTATTAAGTCTAGGTTATTGATTGTGTTATTGAGTTCTATGGTTTCTTTGGATTTTGTTTGGAAGATCTATCTAGTGGTGACAGCAGTGTGTTAAAGTCAAGCAGAATTATTGTGTTTTGGTGTATGTGATTCCTGAAATTGAGAAGGATTTGTTTGATGTACAGGAATGCACCATTGTTTGGGGCATATATATTTACTATCGTTATGTCTTCCTGATTTATGATTCCCTTAAGCAGTATGAAATGTCCTTCTTTATCCCTTCTGACTAACTTTGACTTGAAGTCCACTTTATCTGGTATAAAGATGGAAACCCCCGCTTTTTTACTGAGTCCATGTGCATGGTAGGTTTTTTCCCATCCTTTCACCTTTAATCTGTGGATGTCTTTTTCTATGAGATGAATCTCTTGCAGGCAGCATATTGTTGGGTCTTTCTTTTTAATCCATTCTGCCAGTCTATGTCTTTTCATTGATGAGTTTAGGCCATTAATGTTCAGGGTTATTATTGAGATATGATTTGTATTCCCAGTCATTTGGGCTTATGTTTGTTTTTTAACTTGGCGTGGTTTCTTCTTTGAGTGGTTTTTCTCTAAGGTAGTTCCTCCATTTGCTGACCTACATTGTTGCTTTTCATCCTCTTGGAATATTTTGTTGAGAACATTCTGTAGCACAGGCTTTCTATTTGTAAATTCTTTTAACTTCTGTTTATCATGGAAAGATTTTAGTTCATCTTCAAATCTGAAGGTTAGTTTTGTTGGGCATAGGATTCTTGGTTGGCAACCATGTTCTATCAGAGCTTGAAATATGTCATTCCAGGCCCTTCTAACTTTTAGAGTCTGGGTTGAGAAGTCTGTTGTCCGTATTGGTTTCCCCCTATATGTAATCTGATGCTTTTCTCTCACGGCCTTCAAAATCCCATCTTTATTTTGAATGTTAGGCATTTTCATTATAATGTGCCTTGGTGTGAACCATTGTGATTTTGTGCATTTGGTGTTCTTTAAGCCTCTTGTATTTGATTTTCCATTTCATTCTTCAGGTTTGGGAAATTTTCTGATATTATTTCATTGAATAGGTTGTTCATTCCTTTGGTTTGTATCTCTGTGCCTTCCTCAATCCCAATAATTCTTAAATTTGGTCTTTTCATGATGTCCCATAGTTCTTGGAGATTCTGTTCATGGATTTCTTACCATCTTCTCTGTTTGGGCAACTCTATTTCCAAGATTAAATATTTCGTCTTCATAGTCTTTTGGTGATGCTTTCCATTGAGTTTTCTATTTGTCTTATTGTGTCCTTAATTTCAAGACTTCCATTTTGGTTTTTTTTGAGAATCTCTATCTCTTTGTTGAAATTTTCTTTTGCTTCTTGCAGGTGCTCTTTCAGCTCATTGGTATTATCATTCATTGCCTACATTTGCTCTCTTATCTCATCCTTTGCTTTGTGAATCATCTTAATCATGTATAATCTGAAGTCCTTTTCTGACATTTCTTCTAACATACTGTCATTGGATTCTATTAATATAGAATCTAGATTTGTTTGGATCATTTTCTTCCCTTGTTTTTTCATGTTGTTCATGTATCTTCCCCTCTAGCAGTGCAGATCTGGGGTATTGCAGATTTCGCCCTATAGGCTTATAGTGGCCCTATAGGTTTCCAAAACATTTTCTTTAAGGGGAGATCAATATTAGCAGTGCCCAATTCACACACCATGCAATCCTAGACCAAATAGCCCCTATGAGGACATAACAATATTATCATAATAAACAGAATGAGTTCAAATATTATCTTCAGTAAAACAAACAGATTTGCAATAAGGTCTGCAGTTTCTAATGGAGGACAAAGAGGATGCAGAGGGATGTGGAATGTAGCTGTTAATGGGATAAAAAAAAGAATATACAGAAGTTCTAGATAATAGAAAGGGTGAGAGTATAATCAAAAGAAATTGGATGTTAGCATGCAAAAAGGGAGAAAGAGACTCTGAGGGAATCGGTAAACAAAAGGAAAAGAGAGCAAAAAAAGTAAAGAAATAAAAACTTAAAATTGTTCAATAAGGAGAAAAAAGAAAATCTACAGTATAACAGTCATATAGTATTCAAACCTCCCAGTCTTCAGTAGCCTGATGCATGAGAGGTACCTGACAATGAGAGTCCAGTCTCTAGCAGGCATCTCAGGATGGGATCTGCCCCACCTAAAGATCGGAGCTACGGCTTCCAGGATTATCCAAGATGGCCGCTCTGGCTTCCAAATGTGATGCCAAATGGGGAGCTGCAGCTCAGAGTGTGGACGTGGTCTGCTGGAGGTCCTATAGGCGAGGTGCGGTTGGTCAGGCAGGGGTTCTGGAGGTGGGGTGTGTTTGGTGTGGTTGCGGGATCCTGGAGGTCAGATGCAATCAGTCGGTCTGGGGTCCCAGTGATAGTGTGCAGTCAGTGGGTCTGGGGGTCCTGGCGGCAGGGAGCAGACAGTCAATGTGAGGGCCCCAGAGGTAGGGAGTGATCGGTCGGATTGAGGGATCCTGGAGACGGGGCTCAGTCAGTCCGGCCAGGGGTCCTACAGGGCCTAACTGTTATCTCAAAATCCAAAAAAGCTTCTTTACAGCAAAGTAAACAATCAGGAATGTGAAGAAAGAGCCTACAGATAGCACATGCACCTCAGATAGATCATTTGTCTCCAGGATATATAAAGAATCCAAAAAAATTTAAAACCAAAAAAAAAAAAAAAAAAAAAAACCAATTAACCCAATCAATAATGGACTAAGAAACTGAAAACACATTTCACAGGAGAAGAACTGCAACCAATCAACAAATATATGATAAATGTTCAAGATCTCTCGCAATTAGAGAAATGCAAATTAAAACTACTCTGAGATTTCATCACACTCGAATCAGAATGGCAATTATCAAGAATGCAAGCAACAATAAGTGTTGATGAGGATGTAGGGAAAAAGGTGCATTCATGCATTTTTTTTTGTATTTATTTATTTATTTATTTATTTATTTATTTATTTTAATTTTTTTTTCTTTTTATTGTAAACAAATGGGATACATGTTGTTTCTCTGTCTGTACATGGCGTAAAGGCATACCATTTGTGTAATCATAAATTTACATAGGGTAATGTTGTTTGATTCATTCTGCCATTTTTTCCCTTCCCCCCTCCCCTCCCACCCTTCCCCTCCATCTATACAGTCCTTCCTTCCTCCATTCCTGCCCCCCTCCCTAAACCCAACTCCAACCCCAACACTAACCCTTCCCACCCCCCATTATGTGTCATCATCCACTTATTAGCGATATCATTCTTCCTTTGGTTTTTTGAGATTGGCTTATCTCACTTAGCATGATATTCTCCAGTTTCATCCATTTGCCTGCAAATGCCATAATTTTATCATTCTTTATGGCTGAGTAATATTCCATTCTATATATATATACCACATTTTCTTTATCCATTCATCAATTGAAGGACATCTAGGTTGGTTCCACAATCTGGCTATTGTGAACTGAGCAGCTATGAACATTGATGTGGCTGTATCTCTGTAATATGCTGATTTTAAGTCCTTTGGGTATAGGCAAGGAGTGGGATAGCTGGGTCAAATGGTGGTTCCATTCCAAGTTTTCTAAGGAATCTCCACACTGCTTTCCAGAGTGGCTGCACTAATTTGCAGCCCCACCAGCAATGTAAGAGTGTACCTTTCGCCCCACATCCTCGCCAACACCTGTTGTTGGTTGTATTCTTGATAATTGCCATTCTAATTGGGGTGAGATGGAATCTTACGGTGGTTTTGATTTGCATTTCTCTTATTACTAGAGATGTTGAACATTTTTCCATATGTTTGTTGATTGCTTGTATATCTTCTTCTGTGAAGTGTCTATTCATTTCCTTAGCCCATTTGTCAATTGGATTATTTACATTCTTGGTGTAGAGTTTTTTGCAGTTCTTTATAGATTCTGGAGATTAGCGCTCTATCTGAAGTATGATTGGCAAAGATTTTCTCCCACTCTAGTAGGCTCTTCTTTGCATTGCTGATAGTTTCCTTTGCTGAGAGAAAGCTTTTTAGTTTGAATCTATCCCAGTTATTAATTCTTGCTTTTATTTCTTGTGCTATGGGAGTCCTGTTGAGGAAGTCTGGTCCTAAGCCGACATGTTGAAGCTCTGGACCTACTTTTTCTTCTATAAGATGCAAGGTCTCTGGTCTGATTCCGAGATCCTTAATCCATTTTGAGTTTAGTTTTCGTGCATGGTGAGAGATATGGGTTTAGTTTCATTCTGTTGCATATGGATTTCCAATTCTCTTAGCACCATTTGTTGAAGAGGCTATCTTTTCTCCATTGCATATTTTTGGCCCCTTTGTGTAGTATGAGAAAATTGTATTTATTTGGGTTTGTGTCCGTGTCCTCTATTCTGTACCATTGATCCACCTTTCTATTTTGGTACCAATACCATGCCGTTTTTGTTACTATTGCTTTGTAGTAGAGTTGAAGATCTGGTATTGCGATACCCCCTGCTTCACTCTTTCTGCCAAGGATTGCTTTAGCTATTCTGGGTTTTTTATTCTTCCAGATGAATTTCATAATTGCTTGCTCTATTTCTGTAAGGTACATCATTGGGATTTTAATTGGAATTGCATTGAATCTGTATAGAACTTTTGGTAGTATGGCCATTTTGACAATATTAATTCTTCCTATCCAAGAACATGGGAGATCTTTCCATCTTCTAAGGTTTTCTTGAATTTCTTTCTTTAGTGTTTTGTAGTTCTCATTGTAGAGGTCTTTCACCTCTTTTGTGAGATTGATTCCCAAATACTTTATTTTCTTTGAAGCTATTGTGAATGGGGTAGTTTTCCTAATTTCTCTTTCTGAAGATTCATCGCTTATATATAAAAGTGCCTTCGATTTATGTGCATTGATCTTATATCCCGCTACTTTACTGAATTCACTTATGAGATCTAAAAGTTTTCTGGTGGAATTTCCTGGTTCCTCTAAGTATACCATCATATCATCAGCAAATAGGGATAGTTTGAGTTCTTCTTTTCCTATTCGTATCCCTTTAATTTCTTTGGTCTGTCTAATTGCTCTGGCTAGAGTTTCAAGGACGATATTGAATAGAAGTGGTGAAAGAGGGCATCCCTGCCTTGTTCCAGTTTTTAGAGGGAATGCTTTCAGTTTTTCACCATTTAGAATGATATTAGCAATGGGTTTAGCGTAGATGGCCTTTACAATGTTAAGGAATGTTCCCACTATCCCTATTTTTTCTAGTGTTTTGAGCATGAAGGGGTGCTGTATTTTATCAAATGCTTTTTCTGCATCTATTGAAATAATCATGTGATTCTTGACTTTAAGTCTATTGATATGGTGAATGACATTTATTGATTTCCTGATGTTGAACCAACCTTGCATCCCTGGGATGAAACCCACTTGATCATGGTGCACTATCTTTTTAATATGTTTTTGTATGCGATTTGCTAAAATTTTGTTGAGAATTTTTGCGTCGATGTTCATTAAGGATATTGGTCTGAAATTTTCTTTCCTCGATGTGTCTCTGTCTGGTTTAGGAATCAGGGTAATATTGGCTTCATAGAATGAGTTTGGGAGAGTTCCCTCCTCTTCTATTTTCTGGAATACTTTGAGAAGTATTGGAATGAGTTCTTCTTTAAAAGTTTTGTAGAACTCAGCTGAGAACCCATCTGGTCCTGGACTTTTCTTTGCTGGAAGGCTTTTGATGACTTCTTCTATTTCATTACTTGAAATTGGTGTATTTAAATTGTGTATGTCCTCCTCGTTCAGTTTAGGCAATTCATATGTCTCTAGAAACCTGTTGATGTCTTCGAAATTTTCTATTTTGTTGGAGTATAGATTTTCAAAATAGCTTCTAATTATGTTTTGTATTTCACACGTGTCTGTTGTGATATTTCCTTGTTCATTCCGAATTTTAGTGATTTGGGTTTTCTCTCGTCTTCTCTTTGTTAGTGTGGCTAAAGGTTTATCAATTTTGTTTATTTTTTCGAAGAACCAACTATTTATTTTGTCAATTTTTTGTATTGTTTCTTTTGTTTCAATTTCGTTGATTTCAGCTCTCAGTTTAACTATTTCCTGTCTTCTACTACTTTTGGTGTTGGTCTGTTCTTCTTTTTCTAGGGCTTTGAGCTGTAGTGTTAGGTCATTTATTTTTTGAGTTTTACTTCTTTTATTAAATGCGCTCCATGAAATAAATCTTCCTCTAAGTACCGCTTTCATAGTGTCCCAGAGATTTTGATATGTTGTTTCTTTGTTCTCGTTTACCTCTAAGAATTTTTTAATTTCCTTCCTAATATCTTCTGTTATCCATTCATCATATAGTAGCATATTGTTTAATCTCCAGGTGTTGGAGTAGTTTCTGTTTTTTAGTCTTTCATTAATTTGTAACTTCAATCCATTATGATCTGATAGAATACAAGGTAGTGTCTCTATCTTCTTGTATTTGCTGACATTAGCTTTGTGGCATAATATATGGTCTATTTTAGAGAAGGATCCATGTGCTGCTGAGAAGAAAGTGTATTCGCTCTTGGTTGGATGGTATATTCTATAAATGTCTGTTAAGTCTAAATTATTGATTGTGTTATTGAGATCTATGGTTTCTTTGTTCAATTTTTGTTTGGAAGATCTGTCCAGTGGTGAAAGAGGCGTGTTAAAATCACCTAGTATTATTGTGTTATGGTCTATTTGGTTTCTAAAATTGAGAAGGATTTGTTTAACATACATGGATGAGCCACTGTTTGGGGCATAGATGTTTATGATTGTTATATCTTGCTGATTTATGCTTCCCTTAAGCAGTATGAAATGTCCTTCTTTATCCCTTCTAACTAACATTGGCTTGAAGTCCACATTATCTGAAATGAGGATGGATACTCCAGCTTTTTTGCTGAGCCCATGTGCATGGTATGTTTTTCCCCATCCTTTCACCTTTAGTCTATGGGTATCTCTTTCTATGAGGTGAGTCTCTTGCAGGCAACATATTGTTGGATCTTTCTTTTTAATCCAATCTGCCAGTCTATGTCTTTTGATTGATGAATTCAGGCCATTAACATTCAGGGTTATTATTGAGATATGATTTGTATTCCCAGTCATTTGACTCATTTTTGTTTTTTGTTTTTTGACGTGATTTGGTATCTCATTTATCTGGCTGTTCCTTTAGGCAAGTTCCTCCCGTTGCTGATTTGTGTCGTTGTTTTTCATCTCTTCCTCATGGAATACTTTGCTGAGAATGTTCTGTAATGCCAGCTTTCTTTTTGTAAATTCCTTTAGCTTTTGTTTATCACGGAAGGACCTTATTTCGTCGTCAAATCTGAAAGTTAGTTTTGCTGGGTATAAGATTCTTGGTTGGCATCCATTTTCTTTCAGGGCTTGGTAAATGTTGTTCCAGGCCCTTCTAGTTTTTAGGGTCTGGACTGAAAAATCTGCTGATAATCTTTTTGGTTTCCCCCTGAGTGTAATTTGATTCTTTTCTCTTGCGGCCTTTAAAATTCTGTCTTTTTTTGGTATGTTAGGTATTTTCATAATAATGTGCCTTGGTGTGGGTCTGTTGTAATTTTGTATATTTGGGGTCCTATAAGCCTCTTGTACTTGGTTTTCCATTTCATTCTTCAGATTTGTGAAATTTTCTGAAATTATTTCATTGAATAGATTGTTCATTCCTTTGGTTTGTTTCTCTAAGCCTTCCTCAATCCCGATAATTCTTAAATTTGGCCTTTTCATGATATCCCATAATTCTTGTAGATTCTGTTCATGATTTCTTACCATCTTCTCAGTTTGTTCAACTTTGTTTTCAAGGTTAAATATTTTGTCTTCAATATCTGAGGTTCAGTCTTCCAGGTGTTCTATCCTATTTTTATGCTTTCTATGAAGTTTTTAACTTGGTTTATTGTTTCCTTCATTTCAAGGATTTCTGTTTGGTTTTTTTCAGTATCTCTAATTCTTTATTGAAATGATCTCTTGCTTCCTGTATTTGCTCTTTTAGCTGTTGATTGGCGCGATCATTCAATGCCTGCATTTGCTCTTTCATCTCCTCATTTGCTTCCCTGATAGTTTTAATTATGTACATTCTGAACTCCCTTTCTGACATTTCTTCTGCTGTGCTGTCGTTGGGTTTTATTGATATAGTATCTAGGTTTGTTTGGTACATTTTCTTCCCTTGTTTTCTCACATACCAGTAGGACTCTGAGATATTGCAGTTTTCCTCTATTGGCTTATAGTGTCCCTGTAGATTTCTAGTATATCACCTCCCAGCCTTCGGTAGCCTGAAGTCTTGGAGGAACTTGATAATGCAGTACTTCTGAAGAAAGCTGCCCCTAGTCTGCTACTGGTTCCAGGGCTTGGAGCTGGTTCTGTGGAAAGGCTCTCACTGGGCTGTCTGCTCCGAGAAGCTAGCCAAGGAAGAAGCCTGCTGCCAGAGGGAGCAGGGCTGCTTGGGGAGTCTCTGGCTGCCCTGCCCTGGTCCCAGATACTGCCTGCGGGGAGGAGCCTGCTGCTGGCTCCAGGACTCTGAGCAGGCTCTGTGCAAAAAGGATCCTACAGGGTGACCCTCTCTGAAATTCTGGCCGCGGAACGAGCCCACTGCTGGAGGGAGCAGAGCTGCCTGGGGAAGACTCTAGCTACCCTGCCCTGCTCTGAGAAGCAGCCCCTGTCCGTGCCTGCTGCCCGGGCCGAGCTTCGCCCGGTGGGGGAGACTCACCCCGTGGCTCTTGTAGTCTGAGTCTCTCAGTGCCTCCCCTTCTTGAATCCTGGGTTCTGGAGCGACCGGAGATGCAGTCACCCTCTAGTCCACCATCTTGGCTTGTCCCGTGGAAGGAGACTGCCAGCAGAAGGGAGCAGGACTGCTTAGAGTTCTGGCCAGCCTGCCCTGGTCCCAGAGGCTGCCTGTCGGCTCTGCGACTTGGAGCTGGCTCTGTGCAGAAAGGCTCTCACTGGGCTGGTTTCCTCTGATAATCTGGCCGCGGAAGGAACCCACTGCCAGTGAGAGCAGAGCTGCCTGGGGATGACTCTAGCAGTCCTGCCCTGCTCTGTGAAGCCACCCTTGTCCAGGCCCGCAGCCCAGGCGGAGCTTAACCTGGCGGGAGAGACTCACCCCGTGGCTCTATGTAGTCTGAGTCTCTCAGTGCCTCCCCTTCTTGAATCCTGGGTTCTGGAGCGACTGGAGATGCAGTCACCCTCTAGTCCGTCCACCATCTTGGCTTGTCCCTGTAGGTTCTCTTTTCATATTGGTGATAGTTTCCTTTGCTGAGAGAAAGTTTTTTAGTAAGAATCTATCCCAGTTATTGATTCTTGCTTTTATTTCTTGTGCTATGGGAGTCTTGTTAAGGAAGTCTGATCCTAAGCCAACAAGGTGAAGATTTGGACCTACTTTTTCTTCTATCAGA
This sequence comes from Sciurus carolinensis, assembly GCF_902686445.1. Lineage (NCBI taxonomy): Eukaryota > Metazoa > Chordata > Mammalia > Rodentia > Sciuridae > Sciurus > Sciurus carolinensis. The sequence continues at coordinate 122,126,698 of NC_062219.1, forward strand.
TGAAGTGTCTCTGGTCTGATTCCGAGGTCCTTGATCCATTTTGAGTTGAGTTTTGTGCAGGGTGAGAGATAGGGGTTTAGTTTCATTCTGCTGCATATGGTTTTCCAGTTTTCCCAGCACCATGTGTTGAAGAGGCTATCTTTTCTCCATTGCATATTTTTGGCCCCTTTGTCTAGTATGAGAAAATTGTATATATTTGGGTTTGAGTCCATGTCCTCTATTCTGTACCATTGATCTACCTGTCTATTTTGGTACCAATACCATGCTGTTTTTGTTACTATTGCTTTGTAGTATAGTTGAAGATCTGGTATTGCAATACCCCCTCCTTCGCTCTTTCTGCTAAGGATTGTTTTAGCTATTTTGGGTTTCTTATTCTTCCAGATGAATTTCATGATTGCTTCCTCTATTTCTGTAAGGTACATCACTGGGATGTTAATTGGAATTGCATTGAATCTGTATAGCACTTTTGATAGTATGTCCATTTTGACAATATTAATTCTTCCTATCCAAGAACATGGGGGATCTTTCCATTTTCTAAGGTCTTCCTCAATTTCTTTCTTCACTTTTTTGTAGTTTTCATTGTAGAGATCTTTTAGCTCTTTGGTTACATTGATTCCAAAGTTTTTTTTTTTTTTTTGAGGCTATTGTAAATGGAGTTGTTTTCCTCATTTCCCTTTCAGATGTTTCATCACTTGTGTATAAAAATGCTTTAGATTTATGCATGTTGATTTTATAGCCTGCTATTTTGCTGAATTCATTGATGAGATCTCCAGAAGAAAACTTCTGGAGGAGTTTTTTGGATCCTCTAAATATAGAATCATGTCATCAGCAAATAGTGACAGCTTAAATTCCTCTTTTCCTATTTGAATCCCTTTAATTTCTTTAGTCTGTCTAATTGCTCTGGCTAGAGATTCGAGGACAATGTTGAATAGACGTGGTGAAAGAGGGCATCCCTCTCTTGTACCCGTTTTCAAAGGGAATGCTTTCAGTTTTCCTCCATTAAGAATGATGTTGGGTGTGGGCTTAGCATAAATAGCGTTTACAATGTTCAGGTATGTTTCTACTATCCCTATTTTTTCTAGTGTTTTGAGCATGAAGGAGTGTTGTATTTTGTTGAACGCTTTTTCTGCATCAATTGAAATAACCATATGATTCTTATCCTTAAGTCTATTGACATGATGGATTACATTATATTGATTTACAGATGTTAAACCATCCTTGCATTCCAGGGATGAACCCCACTTGATCGTGGTGCACGATTTTCTTAATATGTTTTTGGATACAGTTTGCCAATATTTTGTTAAGGATCTTTGCATCTATATTCATAAAGGCTATTGGTCTAAAATTTTCTTTCCTTGTGTCTTTTCCTGGTTTGGGTATGAAGGTGATATTAGCTTCATAGAATGAGTTTGGTGGGGTACCCTCCTTTTCTATTTCCTGGAATACTTTGAGAAGTATTGGAATGAGTTCTTCTTTGAAGGTCTTGTAGAACTCAGCTGAGAATCCATCTGGTCCTGGGCTTTTCTTGGATGGTAGATTTTTAATGACTTCTTCTATTTTATTGCTTGATATTGATCTGCTTAAATCGTGTATGTCCTCCTGGTTCAGTTTGGGAGGAGCATATGTCTCTAGAAATTTGTCAATGTCTTCAGTAGTTTCTATTTTGTTGGAATACAGATTTTCAAAGTAGCTTCTCATTATGTTATGTGTCTCAGTGGTGTCTGTCATGATATTTCCTTTTTCATCACAAAGTTTAGTAATTTGAGTTTTCTCTCTCCTCTTTGTTAGTGTGGCTAAGGGTTTGTCTATTTTGTTTACTTTTTCAAAGAACCAACTTTTTGTTTTGTCAATTTTTTCAATTGTTTCTGTTGTTTCAATTTCATTGATTTCAGCTCTGATTTTAATTATTTCCTGTCTTCTACTACTTTTGCTGTTATTCTGTTCTTCTTTTTCTAGGGCTTTGAGCTGTATTGTTAGGTCATTTAGTTGTTGACTTGTCATTCTTTTCTTGAATGCGCTCCATGCAAAGAATTTTCCTCTTAGTACCACTTTCATAGTGTCCCAGAGATTTTGATATGTTGTTTCGTTGTTCTCATTGACCTCTAAGAATATTTTTATCTCCTCCCTGATGTTTTCTGTTATCTATGTTTCATTCAATAGCATATTGTTTAATCTCCAGGTGTTGGAGTAATTTCTGTTTTTTATTTTGTCATTGATTTCCACTCTTAGTCCATTATGATCTGATAGAACACAAGGCAGTATCTCAACTTTTTTGCATTTCCTAAGGGCTGCTTTGTGGCATAACATATGATCTATTTTCAAGAAGGTTCCATGTGCTGCTGAGAAGAAAGTGAATCCACTCATTGATGGATGGAATATTCTATATATGTCTATTAAGTCTAGGTTATTGATTGTGTTATTGAGTTCTATGGTTTCTTTGGATTTTGTTTGGAAGATCTATCTAGTGGTGACAGCAGTGTGTTAAAGTCAAGCAGAATTATTGTGTTTTGGTGTATGTGATTCCTGAAATTGAGAAGGATTTGTTTGATGTACAGGAATGCACCATTGTTTGGGGCATATATATTTACTATCGTTATGTCTTCCTGATTTATGATTCCCTTAAGCAGTATGAAATGTCCTTCTTTATCCCTTCTGACTAACTTTGACTTGAAGTCCACTTTATCTGGTATAAAGATGGAAACCCCCGCTTTTTTACTGAGTCCATGTGCATGGTAGGTTTTTTCCCATCCTTTCACCTTTAATCTGTGGATGTCTTTTTCTATGAGATGAATCTCTTGCAGGCAGCATATTGTTGGGTCTTTCTTTTTAATCCATTCTGCCAGTCTATGTCTTTTCATTGATGAGTTTAGGCCATTAATGTTCAGGGTTATTATTGAGATATGATTTGTATTCCCAGTCATTTGGGCTTATGTTTGTTTTTTAACTTGGCGTGGTTTCTTCTTTGAGTGGTTTTTCTCTAAGGTAGTTCCTCCATTTGCTGACCTACATTGTTGCTTTTCATCCTCTTGGAATATTTTGTTGAGAACATTCTGTAGCACAGGCTTTCTATTTGTAAATTCTTTTAACTTCTGTTTATCATGGAAAGATTTTAGTTCATCTTCAAATCTGAAGGTTAGTTTTGTTGGGCATAGGATTCTTGGTTGGCAACCATGTTCTATCAGAGCTTGAAATATGTCATTCCAGGCCCTTCTAACTTTTAGAGTCTGGGTTGAGAAGTCTGTTATCCGTATTGGTTTCCCCCTATATGTAATCTGATGCTTTTCTCTCACGGCCTTCAAAATCCCATCTTTATTTTGAATGTTAGGCATTTTCATTATAATGTGCCTTGGTGTGAACCGTTGTGATTTTGTGCATTTGGTGTTCTTTAAGCCTCTTGTATTTGATTTTCCATTTCATTCTTCAGGTTTGGGAAATTTTCTGATATTATTTCATTGAATAGGTTGTTCATTCCTTTGGTTTGTATCTCTGTGCCTTCCTCAATCCCAATAATTCTTAAATTTGGTCTTTTCATGATGTCCCATAGTTCTTGGAGATTCTGTTCATGGATTTCTTACCATCTTCTCTGTTTGGGCAACTCTATTTCCAAGATTAAATATTTCGTCTTCATAGTCTTTTGGTGATGCTTTCCATTGAGTTTTCTATTTGTCTTATTGTGTCCTTAATTTCAAGACTTCCATTTTGGTTTTTTTTGAGAATCTCTATCTCTTTGTTGAAATTTTCTTTTGCTTCTTGCAGGTGCTCTTTCAGCTCATTGGTATTATCATTCATTGCCTACATTTGCTCTCTTATCTCATCCTTTGCTTTGTGAATCATCTTAATCATGTATAATCTGAAGTCCTTTTCTGACATTTCTTCTAACATACTGTCATTGGATTCTATTAATATAGAATCTAGATTTGTTTGGATCATTTTCTTCCCTTGTTTTTTCATGTTGTTCATGTATCTTCCCCTCTAGCAGTGCAGATCTGGGGTATTGCAGATTTCGCCCTATAGGCTTATAGTGGCCCTATAGGTTTCCAAAACATTTTCTTTAAGGGAAGATCAATATTAGCAGTGCCCAATTCACACACCATGCAATCCTAGACCAAATAGCCCCTATGAGGACATAACAATATTATCATAATAAACAGAATGAGTTCAAATATTATCTTCAGTAAAACAAACAGATTTGCAATAAGGTCTGCAGTTTCTAATGGAGGACAAAGAGGATGCAGAGGGATGTGGAATGTAGCTGTTAATGGGATAAAAAAAAGAATATACAGAAGTTCTAGATAATAGAAAGGGTGAGAGTATAATCAAAAGAAATTGGATGTTAGCATGCAAAAAGGGAGAAAGAGACTCTGAGGGAATCGGTAAACAAAAGGAAAAGAGAGCAAAAAAAGTAAAGAAAAAAAACTTAAAATTGTTCAATAAGGAGAAAAAAGAAAATCTACAGTATAACAGTCATATAGTATTCAAACCTCCCAGTCTTCAGTAGCCTGATGCATGAGAGGTACCTGACAATGAGAGTCCAGTCTCTAGCAGGCATCTCAGGATGGGATCTGCCCCACCTAAAGATCGGAGCTACGGCTTCCAGGATTATCCAAGATGGCCGCTCTGGCTTCCAAATGTGATGCCAAATGGGGAGCTGCAGCTCAGAGTGTGGACGTGGTCTGCTGGAGGTCCTATAGGCGAGGTGCGGTTGGTCAGGCAGGGGTTCTGGAGGTGGGGTGTGTTTGGTGTGGTTGCGGGATCCTGGAGGTCAGATGCAATCAGTCGGTCTGGGGTCCCAGTGATAGTGTGCAGTCAGTGGGTCTGGGGGTCCTGGCGGCAGGGAGCAGACAGTCAATGTGAGGGCCCCAGAGGTAGGGAGTGATCGGTCGGATTGAGGGATCCTGGAGACGGGGCTCAGTCAGTCCGGCCAGGGGTCCTACAGGGCCTAACTGTTATCTCAAAATCCAAAAAAGCTTCTTTACAGCAAAGTAAACAATCAGGAATGTGAAGAAAGAGCCTACAGATAGCACATGCACCTCAGATAGATCATTTGTCTCCAGGATATATAAAGAATTCAAAAAAATTTAAAACCAAAAAAAAAAAAAAAAAAAAAACCAATTAACCCAATCAATAATGGACTAAGAAACTGAAAACACATTTCACAGGAGAAGAACTGCAACCAATCAACAAATATATGATAAATGTTCAAGATCTCTCGCAATTAGAGAAATGCAAATTAAAACTACTCTGAGATTTCATCACACTCGAATCAGAATGGCAATTATCAAGAATACAAGCAACAATAAGTGTTGATGAGGATGTAGGGAAAAAGGTGCATTCATGCATTTTTTTTTGTATTTATTTATTTATTTATTTATTTATTTATTTTAATTTTTTTTTCTTTTTATTGTAAACAAATGGGATATATGTTGTTTCTCTGTCTGTACATGGCGTAAAGGCATACCATTTGTGTAATCATAAATTTACATAGGGTAATGTTGTTTGATTCATTCTGCCATTTTTTCCCTTCCCCCCCTCCCCTCCCACCCTTCCCCTCCATCTATACAGTCCTTCCTTCCTCCATGCCTGCCCCCCTCCCTAAACCCAACTCCAACCCCAACACTAACCCTTCCCACCCCCCATTATGTGTCATCATCCACTTAACAGCGAGATCATTCTTCCTTTGGTTTTTTGAGATTGGCTTATCTCACTTAGCATGATATTCTCCAGTTTCATCCATTTGCCTGCAAATGCCATAATTTTATCGTTCTTTATGGCTGAGTAATATTCCATTCTATATATATATACCACATTTTCTTTATCCATTCATCAATTGAAGGACATCTAGGTTGGTTCCACAATCTGGCTATTGTGAACTGAGCAGCTATGAACATTGATGTGGCTGTATCTCTGTAATATGCTGATTTTAAGTCCTTTGGGTATAGGCCAAGGAGTGGGATAGCTGGGTCAAATGGTGGTTCCATTCCAAGTTTTCTAAGGAATCTCCACACTGCTTTCCAGAGTGGCTGCACTAATTTGCAGCCCCAACAGCAATGTAAGAGTGTACCTTTCTCCCCACATCCTCGCCAACACCTGTTGTTGGTTGTATTCTTGATAATTGCCATTCTAATTGGGGTGAGATGGAATCTTACGGTGGTTTTGATTTGCATTTCTCTTATTACTAGAGATGTTGAACATTTTTCCATATGTTTGTTGATTGCTTGTATATCTTCTTCTGTGAAGTGTCTATTCATTTCCTTAGCCCATTTGTCAATTGGATTATTTACATTCTTGGTGTAGAGTTTTTTGAGTTCTTTATAGATTCTGGAGATTAGCGCTCTATCTGAAGTATGATTGGCAAAGATTTTCTCCCACTCTGTAGGCTCCTTCTTTGCATTGCTGATAGTTTCCTTTGCTGAGAGAAAGCTTTTTAGTTTGAATCTATCCCAGTTATTAATTCTTGCTTTTATTTCTTGTGCTATGGGAGTCCTGTTGAGGAAGTCTGGTCCTAAGCCGACATGTTGAAGCTCTGGACCTACTTTTTCTTCTATAAGATGCAAGGTCTCTGGTCTGATTCCGAGATCCTTAATCCATTTTGAGTTTAGTTTTGTGCATGGTGAGAGATATGGGTTTAGTTTCATTCTGTTGCATATGGATTTCCAATTCTCTTAGCACCATTTGTTGAAGAGGCTATCTTTTCTCCATTGCATATTTTTGGCCCCTTTGTGTAGTATGAGAAAATTGTATTTATTTGGGTTTGTGTCCGTGTCCTCTATTCTGTACCATTGATCCACCTTTCTATTTTGGTACCAATACCATGCCGTTTTTGTTACTATTGCTTTGTAGTAGAGTTGAAGATCTGGTATTGCGATACCCCCTGCTTCACTCTTTCTGCCAAGGATTGCTTTAGCTATTCTGGGTTTTTTATTCTTCCAGATGAATTTCATAATTGCTTGCTCTATTTCTGTAAGGTACATCATTGGGATTTTAATTGGAATTGCATTGAATCTGTATAGAACTTTTGGTAGTATGGCCATTTTGACAATATTAATTCTTCCTATCCAAGAACATGGGAGATCTTTCCATCTTCTAAGGTTTTCTTGAATTTCTTTCTTTAGTGTTTTGTAGTTCTCATTGTAGAGATCTTTCACCTCTTTTGTGAGATTGATTCCCAAATGCTTTATTTTCTTTGAAGCTATTGTGAATGGGGTAGTTTTCCTAATTTCTCTTTCTGAAGATTCATCGCTTATATATAAAAATGCCTTCGATTTATGTGCATTGATCTTATATCCCGCTACTTTACTGAATTCACTTATGAGATCTAAAAGTTTTCTGGTGGAATTTCCTGGTTCCTCTAAGTATACCATCATATCATCAACAAATAGGGATAGTTTGAGTTCTTCTTTTCCTATTCGTATCCCTTTAATTTCTTTGGTCTGTCTAATTGCTCTGGCTAGAGTTTCAAGGACGATATTGAATAGAAGTGGTGAAAGAGGGCATCCCTGCCTTGTTCCAGTTTTTAGAGGGAATGCTTTCAGTTTTTCACCATTTAGAATGATATTAGCAATGGGTTTAGCGTAGATGGCCTTTACAATGTTAAGGAATGTTCCCACTATCCCTATTTTTTCTAGTGTTTTGAGCATGAAGGGGTGCTGTATTTTATCAAATGCTTTTTCTGCATCTATTGAAATAATCATGTGATTCTTGACTTTAAGTCTATTGATATGGTGAATGACATTTATTGATTTCCTGATGTTGAACCAACCTTGCATCCCTGGGATGAAACCCACTTGATCATGGTGCACTATCTTTTTAATATGTTTTTGTATGCGATTTGCTAAAATTTTGTTGAGAATTTTTGCGTCGATGTTCATTAAGGATATTGGTCTGAAATTTTCTTTCCTCGATGTGTCTCTGTCTGGTTTAGGAATCAGGGTAATATTGGCTTCATAGAATGAGTTTGGGAGAGTTCCCTCCTCTTCTATTTTCTGGAATACTTTGAGAAGTATTGGAATGAGTTCTTCTTTAAAAGTTTTGTAGAACTCAGCTGAGAACCCATCTGGTCCTGGACTTTTCTTTGCTGGAAGGCTTTTGATGACTTCTTCTATTTCATTACTTGAAATTGGTGTATTTAAATTGTGTATGTCCTCCTCGTTCAGTTTAGGCAATTCATATGTCTCTAGAAACCTGTTGATGTCTTCGAAATTTTCTATTTTGTTGGAGTATAGATTTTCAAAATAGCTTCTAATTATGTTTTGTATTTCACACGTGTCTGTTGTGATATTTCCTTGTTCATTCCGAATTTTAGTGATTTGGGTTTTCTCTCGTCTTCTCTTTGTTAGTGTGGCTAAAGGTTTATCAATTTTGTTTATTTTTTCGAAGAACCAACTATTTATTTTGTCAATTTTTTGTATTGTTTCTTTTGTTTCAATTTCGTTGATTTCAGCTCTCAGTTTAACTATTTCCTGTCTTCTACTACTTTTGGTGTTGGTCTGTTCTTCTTTTTCTAGGGCTTTGAGCTGTAGTGTTAGGTCATTTATTTTTTGAGTTTTACTTCTTTTATTAAATGCGCTCCATGAAATAAATCTTCCTCTAAGTACCGCTTTCATAGTGTCCCAGAGATTTTGATATGTTGTTTCTTTGTTCTCGTTTACCTCTAAGAATTTTTTAATTTCCTTCCTAATATCTTCTGTTATCCATTCATCATATAGTAGCATATTGTTTAATCTCCAGGTGTTGGAGTAGTTTCTGTTTTTTAGTCTTTCATTAATTTGTAACTTCAATCCATTATGATCTGATAGAATACAAGGTAGTGTCTCTATCTTCTTGTATTTGCTGACATTAGCTTTGTGGCATAATATATGGTGTATTTTAGAGAAGGATCCATGTGCTGCTGAGAAGAAAGTGTATTCGCTCTTGGTTGGATGGTATATTCTATAAATGTCTGTTAAGTCTAAATTATTGATTGTGTTATTGAGATCTATGGTTTCTTTGTTCAATTTTTGTTTGGAAGATCTGTCCAGTGGTGAAAGAGGCGTGTTAAAATCACCTAGTATTATTGTGTTATGGTCTATTTGGTTTCTAAAATTGAGAAGGATTTGTTTAACATACATGGATGAGCCACTGTTTGGGGCATAGATGTTTATGATTGTTATATCTTGCTGATTTATGCTTCCCTTAAGCAGTATGAAATGTCCTTCTTTATCCCTTCTAACTAACATTGGCTTGAAGTCCACATTATCTGAAATGAGGATGGATACTCCAGCTTTTTTGCTGAGCCCATGTGCATGGTATGTTTTTCCCCATCCTTTCACCTTTAGTCTATGGGTATCTCTTTCTATGAGGTGAGTCTCTTGCAGGCAACATATTGTTGGATCTTTCTTTTTAATCCAATCTGCCAGTCTATGTCTTTTGATTGATGAATTCAGGCCATTAACATTCAGGGTTATTATTGAGATATGATTTGTATTCCCAGTCATTTGGTTCATATTTAAAATTTTTGACACATCTTGGTTCCTCCTTTATTTGACAGTTCCTTTAGGATAATTCCTCCCTTTGCTGATTTGCTTCTTTGTTTTTTATCTCTTCCTCATGAAATATTTTGCTGAGAATGTTCTGTAATGCTGGCTTTCTTTTTGTAAATTCTTTTAGCTTTTGTTTATCATGGAATGATCTTATTTCATTGTCAAATTTGAAGGTAAGTTTTGCTGGGTATAAGATTCTTGGTTGGCATCCATTTTCTTTCAGAGCTTGAAAAATGTTGTTCCAGGCCCTTCTAGCTTTTAGGGTCTGGATTGAAAAATCTGCTGATATCCGTATTGGCTTCCCCCTGAATGTAATTTGGTTCTTTTCTCTCACAGCCTTTAAAATTCTGTCTTTATTTTGTATGTTAGGTATTTTCATTATAATGTGCCTTGGTGTGGGTCTGTTGTAATTTTGTGTATTTGGAGTCCTATAAGCCTCTTGTACTTGATTTTCCATTTCATTCTTCAGATTTGGGAAATTTTCTGATATTATTTCTTCAAATAGATTGTTCATTCCTTTGGTTTGTTTCTCTAAGCCTTCCTCAATCCCAATAATTCTCAAATTTGGCCTTTTCATGATATCCCATAGTTCTTGGAGATTCTGTTCATGATTTCTCACCATCTTCTCTGTTTGTTCAACTTTGTTTTCGAGGTTAAATATTTTGTCTTCAATATCTGAAGTTCTGTCTTCCAGCTGTTCTATCCTATTGGTTATGCTTTCTATGGAGTTCTTAATTTGGTTTATTGTTTCCTTCATTTCAAGGATTTCTGTTTGGTTTTTTTTCAATATCTCTAACTCTTTATTGAAATGATCTTTTGCTTCCTGAATTTGCTCTGTTAACTGTCGATTGGTGCGATTGTTCAATGCCTGCATTTGCTCTTTCATCTCATCGTTTGCTTCCCTAATCATTTTAATTATGTACATTCTGAACTCCCTTTCTGTCATTTCTTCTGCCATGCTGTCATTGGATTTTATTGATGTAACATCTAGATTTGTTTGGGGCATTTTCTTCCCTTGTTTTCTCATATTGTTCAGGGATCAGTGGGTCATTAAGATATTGCAGATTTCCTCTATCAACTTATAATGTCCCTGAAGATTGCTAGTATATCCCCTCTTATCCTTCAGTAGCCTGAAGTCTTGGAGGAGGTTGATAATGCAGAGCTCCACGAAGAAGCTGCCTCTCTAGGTGTGGTAACCCTAGGTGGCGTATATTCCCTGCTAGTGGGCGGAGGTGCCTCCACTTGTTGACCAATGGTCATCCAATGGGGAAGTAGACTGTGGGCTGAGGCAAGGCCTGTTTGTGCCTATGTCTCTGGCTTTACCGTCCCTGTGGGAAAACCTCCCCCGGCCGGGAAGAGTCACTCTGTGGGGACGTCTCGCTAGTCAGTTGCCCTCCTAGAGGTTCCCCTCAATCTACAACTACCACCTGGGCTGGGCTCTCTTCTTCTGCAACGATCCCAGGGGCCCAGACCTACGTCCTGGGCCTGGGAGCCTCACCCTTCGCAGGCGAGTCTCCTTAGGCTGCCTCTCCCAGAGAATCTGCCCTCCGCCCTGGAAACTTCGCTCCGCCCCTAGGCGTGTCTCTGTGCAGCCTCTTCCAGCAAGAAGCCACCTAGCTCCTGGGACCCTGCTCTGCACCAATCACCTGGCTATGCAGCCCCTCCCCTGAGCCACCACCTGGCGCCCCGTACAATAGCTCCGAGACACAGAGACCCGCCACACACCTCCTCCTCCGGACAGCCGCCCGGTTTCCGACGCAGTCACTAGGAATCCAAACAACTCACTTCGGGTCTCCTCCTCCCGCCAACCACCCGTAGCCCTAGGCAGTCACTCCAAGTCCAAGTGACCCGCCCTGTTCCTCCTCCTCCTCCTTGGGGTAGCCCCCCGGGTGTTCAGGAGCGGTGGCTCCGAGACCAGGTGACTCACCACGCTCCTCCTCCAGGCAGGCCACCGGTGTTCAGGAGCGGTTGCTTTTAGTCCAATCAGCTCACCACTCGCCTCCTCCTCTGGCAACCGCCTGTGGTTCTGATGCAGTCACTCCCAGACCAAGCGTCCCGCCGCGCTCCTCCTCTTCCTCCAGGGCAGTCCTCCGGCGCTCAGGAGCACCCACTCTGAGTTCAAACAGCTCACCACGCACCTCCTCCTCTGGCAACCGCCCGTGGCTCTGATGCAGTCACTCCTAGACCCAAGCGACCCGCCGGGCCTCTCCTCCTCCTCCGGGCAGCCCCCCGGTGTTCGGAAGCGGTCACTCTGGGTCCAAACAGCTCGCCACGCAGCTCCTCCCCAGGCAGCCGCCCAGAGCCCCAGCGGCTGCTCGAGTCCAAGCGCTATGCTGAGCCGCCTCCTCTACGATGATCCCAGTTGTCCGTGTTTACCGCTCCAGCAGGGGGACGCATTCATGCATTTTTAGTGGGACTGCAAATTGGTACAACCACTTGGAAAGCAGTATGGATATTCCTCAGAAAACTTGGAATGGAACCACCCTTTGACCCAGTTATCCCATTCCTCTGTTTATACCCAAAGGACTTAAAATCAGCATACTACAGTAACGCCGTCACATCAATGTTTATAGCAGCTCAATTCACAATAGCTGAACTATGGAACCAACCTGGGTGCCTGTCAATAGATGAATGGATAAAGAAAATGTAGTTTATATAAACAATGGAATATTAGCCTTATAGGAGAATGAAATTATGGCATTTGCTGGTAAATGAATAGAGGTAGAAAATATCATGATAAGTAAAATAAGCCAATCCCAAAGCTGAATGTTTCCTCTGATATGCAGATGCTAATTCACAATAAGGATGGGGAGGCTAGGGAAGAATAGAGGTACTTGGATTAGACAGAAGGTAGTGAAGGAATGGGAGGGGATATGGAAGTAGGAAGGATAGTAGAATGAATCAGACATTATTATCCTATGTACATATATGACTACACAACTAGTGTGATTCTACATCATGTACAACCAGAAGAATGAGAAGTTATACTCCATTTATGTATGATGTTTCAAAATGCATTCAATTTAAGTATTTGATCTTAAAATCTGAAGTTGTAATACTCTAAAACTACTAGAGAAAAACTACAGGAAAAAATGTGGACATTTGTCTTACCAATGGTTTCACAGTAACAAAAGTCATACCAGACAAATGGAACTCTGCAACAAAAGTATTACCAGACAAATGGGACTGCATCAAACTAAAAATCGTTAGCACAACATTGAAAACAATTAAAAGCATGAAAAGGCAACCTACAGAATAGGACGAAATGTTTGCAAACCACGTTTGCATACAGGATTAATTTTCAAATGTGGACTACTGTGGGAAGTCATTCTTACTTGGCAGAATTAGACTAGGTTGAGCCATGTGACGCAGAGGCCTAGCTTCTAGGAACTGTGGGAGGCAGGTGGCACTGCATGGTAGTGGTTCCCTCTAAGAGAATGGCTCCCCTAACTCCACCTTATCCTGTCCATGGCAGAAGCAGCTCCTTCTGGTCTTGGCCCCCTTTATCTGTGTGTCTACAAATAAAAGAGAGTTAGGCTACTCCAGGTCTATGTTGTAGGAGGCCAGAGATGATATGGTCAGACCCTTCACACCCCTTCTCATTTAAAAAGAGTATTGGCTCTTGTGTGTTTATTGAATAGGTAAGTTTTTAGGGTAATTGAGTAATATACCAACAACATCCTCCTTTGGCAGTTAAGGCTTTTCTCCTGCACGCGGGACATGGCAGGGAGGACACTCACAGACTATTACTCAATAGCAAAAACAAAGCAAACCCAAATATTCCAATTCAAAATGGTCAATGAAATTGAAAAAACATTTCTCTAAAGAAAGCACACAAATGGCCAATAGGTATATGAAAATATTGCTCAGCATCACTAACCAGGGAAATGTCATCAAAACCACAAAGAATTACCCCTACACACCTTTTATAATAGAAAAAAAGTTAATAAGTGTTCACCTCAAGAATTTGGAACACTTATAGACTTGACACTTTTGATGAGAGTGTAATTTAGCACAAGCATTAGGGGAAAAAAATGTACAGGGTCCTCAAAATATTAAACATAGATCTATCATAATATAAATAATTATGTTACACTTTCAATATCATTTTCTTTCAATATCTCTTTTTAGGTATGTGTGCATTTCAGTGCACTTTTATTGAAATATTGTCCAAATAATTTACTGTTTAATTATAACTTTGAAAGAAATGGCAAATGTGGAAGGGGGGATAGATTCCTTGGACAGAAGCCTGTTCAAAGCAGGAATCATTTTAATTCATGAGTGACATGCCATGGAGCAGCAATTCAAATGCTTAATAAGGAAATTTTGTGTTGATAAAAAAATTAGATATACCATATGATCTAGTAATCCCACTTCTAGGTATATGTAAAAAAAGTAATTAAATCAAGATGCAAAAGAAATGTCTGTACTCCTGTGTTCACTGCATTACTATCCACACACAAATGGATAATTTTTAAAATGTTACACAGGCATACAAGAGAAAATCATTTCATCTTTAAAAATATATTGACTCTAAAAGTACCAGCAACAAAAGCAATATCAGACAAACTGGACAGTACAGGACATGGAAAACCTGGAATACATTTTGTTAAGTGAAAGTCAATCATGAGACAAATACTACATGATTTCTTTTATGTGAGGCATTTAAAATAGTCAAATATATAGAAGTAGACAAGAGTGGTGGTTACTGGGGTGGTGAGGAGGGGAATGTGGTGACTAGTTTAATGGGTATAAATGTACAGTTAGACAAGATAAGTTCCAGAGGTGTACAACATAGTGCCTATAGTTAAAAATAAGGCATTGAACACTATAAAGGAATTATTAAAAAGAGGGATCTCTTCTTGAGTGTTCTGACTCCAAAAACAGTGACACAGGAGGTGATGAATATGGTTATCACCTTCATTATAGTGAGGCAACATGAGTCTATCATATGTCCAAATTTACTAAATTGTATAATTAATAATGTGCACTTTTGTAAGCTAGTTATAGCAAGCTGGAAAAAAATTAAAAGTGGACAAGTGATTTGAATAGACATCCCTCCTGAGAAGATACATAAATGGCCAAAAATCACATGAAAAAAAGCCAAAATCATTGCTCATTAGGAAATGAAAGTAAAATTCACAACATAATATCACTTCACACTCACAAGGATAGCTGTCAAACAAAAGAAGGGAAATAAGCATCAGAGAGGTGTGGAGAAATTTTTGGAACTATCATACATTGTAGAAATACAAAAATGGTGCTGTTACAGTTTAGAGATGAGGTGTCGCCCAAAGCTCATGTGTAAGACAATGTAAGAATGTTCAAAGGTGAAATGATTAGATTATGAGAGTTGTAACCCAATCAGTATATTAATCCACTAACATGGATTAACTGTGTGGTAACTGCAGGCAGGTAGGGTATAGCTATAGAAAGTAGGTCACTGGGGGTATGACTTTGGGGTTTGTATTTTGTCCCTGGTGCGCAGAGCCTGCCCTATTTCCTGTTCACCATGTTCTGAGCTGTTTTCCTCTGCCATTCTCTTCCAACATGTTGTTCTACCTCACCTCAGGCCCAGAATTGTGGAGTTGGTCAACCACAGACTGAACCTCTGAAACTTAAATTGTTCCTTTAAGTTGTTCTTGTCAGGTCTTTTGGTCACAGCAACACGAAGTTGACTAAAATGGTGGCAGTTCATTATGAAATACACTTTGGAACTTTCTAAAAAAGTTAAACATAGATTTACATATGATTCTGCAATTCCACAAAATGTGTGTACAAATGTTCATGGTGGCATTATTATTGCTAAAATGTATAAACAATCCAAATGTCCATCAACAGATAATAGATCAAGAGAATCTGGTACAGTCATACAATGGTATATTGTTTCATCATTAAAAAAATGTACTGATATATGCAAAAATATGTATAAGCCTCGAAAATATTATGCAAAGTAAAAGAAGTTAGATACAAAACACCATACATTTTATGAATTTAATGTCATGTCTAGAATAAGAAAAAGCACAAAGACAGAAAATAGGTTAATGTTTACAAGGGGAAAAAGGGAAGGAAGAATTAGAATTGTTAACAGGTATGGAGTTTCTATTGGGGGTGATAGAGAAATTGTGAAATTAGTGGTAAAGATTGTACAACATTGTGAGTGTACTAAATTCTATCTAATAATATAGTTTTTAAATTTTTAAATGTGAATTAATGTTTGTAAATTTCATCTTCAGATGGTAAAAAAATAGTATATGGACAGATTGATATTTCAATCATTGGTTTAAAGTGATGTTTTTTGGATTAAAGAAATACCTTAAAATGCCACTAATTTTTTTTCTCATTTAGTATAGTTCTTTTTTTAAAAGGAAGGTACCATGTTTTCCTCTTTCCTATTTTTTAAAATTTAGATTAGATTTTTTAGCTGATACATAAAACCTAAAAATTGTCCATATTTAAGGGTATCATGTGATGGTTTAATATATGCATATAATTTTTTAATTATTTATTTATTTTTTTAATTTTTTGCAGACTGCATTTTGATTCATTGTACACAAATGGGGTACATCATTTTATTTCTATGGTTGTACACAATGTAAATTCACACCATTCATGTAATCATACATGTACATAGCGTAATGATGTCTGTCTCATTCCACCATTTTTCATACCCCCCTCATTTCCTTCTATATAATCTAGTTCCCCCATTCTTATTTCACTCTCCACACCCTCAACCCAATTATATATCATTCTCCACTTATCAGGGAAAACATTCGGTCTTTGGTTTGAAACAAGAGAAACAATTCAAAAAATTGACAAAACAAAAATTTGGTTCTTTGAAAAAGTAAACAAAACTGATAAACCCCTAGCCACACTAATGAAGAGAAGGAGAGAGAAAACTCAAATTACTAGAATTTGTGATGAACTACACTTTATAATGTAAATCAGGGCAAACATCTACTTCCTCAAACATTGCCACTAGAGTTTTAAATGGTATAAGAAATTTGTAGTTTATTTTAAACCTTATCTCTATATTTTCATATAATAGGCAAATCACAGCTAGTTTTTAAAATATAGAAAGTTAAGCCAGGTGTAGTGGTACACATCTGTAATCCCAGTGGCTTGGGAGGCTGAGGCAGGAGGATCACAAGTTCAAAACCAGCCTAAGCAATTTAGTGAGGCACTAAGGAACTTGAGGAGACTGATTCAAATTTTTAAAAAAGAGGAGCGGGGACATGGGACTGAGGATGTGACTCAATGTTAAGTACCCCTGACTTCAATCCCTGGCACAAAAAAGTAAGATAAAATACACAAAGTTAAACCTCTCTAATTCATTATCATGGTAAGGAAAGAGATAGTACACATAAAAATGAGGAATTTATAACTAAAATATTTTAAGTTCAAGGTAATATGAAAATGTCCATCAAAATTGACTTAATAGGGGCTGGGGCTGTAGCTCACTGGTAGAGGGCTTGCCTAGCATGTGTGAGGCACTGGGTTTGATTCTTTAACACCACATATATATAAAATCAAGGTCTACTGACAACTAAAAAATATTTTTTA
Source organism: Sciurus carolinensis (assembly GCF_902686445.1). NCBI lineage: Eukaryota > Metazoa > Chordata > Mammalia > Rodentia > Sciuridae > Sciurus > Sciurus carolinensis. The sequence goes on from NC_062219.1 coordinate 122,143,779, forward strand.
AAAAAACTGACTTAATAGAAAACTAAGCAAGGATTCAGAACTTGTTGGGGGGTGCGTCCTCTATCTTTGGCAGTTTTTATTATAAAAATAATTCTCTATAATAAACTACATTGAATCTCCAGAAAATATATCTACAAGTAAGTAAGTGGTCACCATGAAATCATGAGAGTGGTTATTCTCTGTGTGGAAAGATAGAGAACAACTGAGAGGGGATACATGAAGGGCTAAAGGAAAACTCCTTCAACATATACAAAACTTAAAAATCTATCTTTCCTCTTCATTTTTTGTCCCTCTTCTTTCCCTTGATTGTCACTGAAGACATGAACAATTCTAGTTACAATTTTCATGTATGTGTCAGAATTTTTGTGTTCTCATTTTAAGGATGCATAATATTTACATGCAACAGAATTATATAATGAAAAAGATCAACATTTCTAAAGCATAATTCCCCCTCTCTGGCCAATCCTTCATATGAACTTGATATCTTTAATTTCACAGGTACAACATATCTACTGTGTGTGTTTTCCAGGATCAATAAAAAAAAACTGAGCAAGAATAAAATGAGAGAAAAACAGTGAAAAAGAGAGAAAAGAGGTAGGAACTTGTAATTAGTTTAAATACACTGAACATAACAACATGAAAACATAAAAAAAACTCAAATGGTCATCACAATCAGTCATTTTAAATTTCCTTGAGAACAGATAGATATAAACATGATTTGCTAGAGGAGGAAAAAAAGAAACAGAGTAATAACCTGATATGAGCAATTTTTAATTTACCCTTCATTAATTCAGACTTCATTAGTGAAAAATATTATTTTTAAGTAAATATTAATTTAGGCACTGTAAAATCCACAGAAGTTAAAATAGGACTAATAAAGATACTAATAAATAAGTAAACCCAATATGATAAATATGTAACTTTATTAACAAACACAAATATTTTTGTGAGATGTTGCTCTGTAACATCACTATGTTAGGGGCCCTTTACACTAATTTGTCCCCCAAACATGATTGTGATTGGCCTGAAAGGAAAAGAAAAGACAGACCTGAGCTGGGGTGCTTAGAGTCTTAATGCAGCAGAAATCTCAAAAGCCAAAAGAATAGGCCAGATGTGAAAAAAAAAAACAACAAAAAACAAATTAGGAATGCAAACATTGACTCATCTATTCTAAAGTCTATTGGAGGTTCTAACTAGAATGGTAAACCAAGAATAAATAGTAATATTTTGGATTAATAAAATGTATTGAATCATGCTCTATAAAGGAACTGTGAGTATGGAAAAGCAAACCAAAATTCCTACATTTAAGGGGTTTACATTCTCATGCATGGAGAAATACAGAAAATATTTAAGTAAGTTAATTATGAAATAATTAAATAATGACAAACACTAAGAAAAAAATTATAGTAGTATAGTACTGAAAAAGGGTGGCACGTTTGGAAATATCCAGAAAAAATCTGAGACGTGAATAAAGACCAAGAGGGCACAGAGTTCCTCTAAATATATAATCATGTCATCAGTGAATAGGGATAGTTTGAGTTCTTCTTTTCCTATACGTATCCCTTTAATTTCTTTCGTTTGTCTAATTGCTCTGGCTAGAGTTTCAAGGACGATGTTGAATAGAAGTGGTGAAAGAGGGCATCCCTGCCTTGTTCCAGTTTTTAGGAGGAATGCTTTCAGTTTTTCACCATTTAGAATGATATTGGCCATGGGCTTAGCATAGCTGGCCTTTACAACGTTAAGGAATATTCCCACTATCCCTATTTTTTCTAGTGTTTTGAGCAAGAAGGGATGTTGTATTTTATCGAATGCTTTTTCTGCATCTATCGAAATAATCATGTGATTCTTAACGTTAAGTTGTTGATATGGTGAATGACATTTATTGATTTCCAGATGCTGAACCAACTTTGCATCCCTGGGATAAAACCCACTTGATCATGGTGCACTATCTTTTTAATATATTTTTGTATGCGATTTGCTAAAATTTTGTTGAGAATTTTTGCGTCGATGTTCATTAAGGATATTGGTCTGAAATTTTCTTTCCACAATGTGTCTCTGTCTGGTTTAGGTATCAGGGTGATATTGGCTTCATAGAATGAGTTTGGGAGGGTTCCCTCCTCTTCTATTTCATGGAATACTTTGAGGAGTACTGGAATGAGCTCTTCTTTAAAGGTTTTGTAGAACTCGGCTGAGAAGCCATCTGGTTCTGGACTTTTTTTGTTGGTAGGCTTTTGATGACCTCTTCTATTTCATTGCTTCAAATTGATTTATTTAAGTTGTGTATGTCCTCTTGGTTCAGATTAGGTAAATCATATGTCTCTAGAAGCTTGTTGATGTCTTTGAGGTTTTCTGTTTTGTTTAGAGGAACCCGGAAATGCCACCAGAAACTTTCAGAACTCATAAGTGAATTCAGTAAAGTAGCAGGTTACAAGATCAATGCTCATAAATCCAATGCATTTTTATACATAAGTGATGAAACTTCAGAAAGAGAAGTTAGGAAAACTACCCCATTCACAATAGCATCGAAAAAAATAAAATACTTGGGAATCAATCTCACGAAAGAGGTGAAAGACCTCTACAATGAGAACTACAGAACACTAAAGAAAGAAATTAAAGAAAACCTTAGAAGATGGAAAGATCTCCCATGTTCTTGGATAGGAAGAATTAATATTGTCAAAATGGCCATACTACCAAAAGTGCTATACAGATTTCATGCAATTCCAATTAAAATCCCAATGACGTACCTTACAGAAATAGAGCAAGCAATCATGAAATTCATCTGGAAGAATAAGAAACCCAGAATAGCTAAAGCAATCCTTAGTAGGAAGAGCAAAGCAGCGGGTATCGCAATACCAGATCTTCAACTATACTACAAAGCAATAGTAACAAAAACAGCATGGTATTGGTACCAAAACAGATAGGTAGATCAATGGTACAGAATAGAGGACACGGACTCAAACCCAAATAAATACAATTTTCTCATACTAGACAAAGGTGCCAAACTTATGCAATGGAGAAGAGATAGCCTCTTCAACACATGGTGCTGGGAAAACTGGAAATCCATATGCAGCAGAATGAAATTAAACTCCTATCTCTCACCCTGCACAAAATTCAACTCAAAATGGATCAAGGACCTCAGAATCAGACCAGAGACCCTTCATCTTATAGAAGAAAAAGTAGGTCCAAATCTTCAACATTCGGCTTAGGATTATACTTCCTTAAAAGGACTCCCATAGCACAAGAAATAAAAACAAGAATCAATAACTGGGATAGATTCACACTAAAAAGCTTTATCTCAGCAAAGGAAACTATCAGCAATGTGAAGAAAGAGCCTACAGAGTGGGAGAAAATCTTTGCCACTCATACTTCGGATAGAGCACGAATTTCCAGAATATACAAAGAACTCAAGAAACACTACACCAAGAATACAAATAACCCAAGCAACAAATGGCTAAGGAAATGAACAGACATTTCACAGAAGAAGATCTACAAGTAATCAACAGATATATGAAAAAATGTTCAATATCTCTAGTAATAAGAGAAATGCAAATCAAAACTACCCTCAGATTCCATCTCACCCCAATTATAATGGCAATTATCAAGAACACAAGCAACAATAGGTGTTGGTGAGGATGTGGGGGAAAAGGTACACTCATACATTGCTGGTGGGATTGCAAATTAGTTCAGCCACTCTGGAAAGCAGTATGGAGATTCCTCAGAAAGCTTGGAATGGAATCTCCATTTGACCCAGCTCTATCCCAGTAGGAAGTGTCTTATTAAGGACATTTAATCTGATTGTGGAAATCATAAAGAAAAGGCAGTGAAGAGAAAAGATCATGAGAACTAGAAGATTTTGTGAAACATTTTGGAAATTTTCTGGAGGAAAACAATTTTTTCTCCTACTGGACACAGAGGTACAAACCTATAATCTCACCTATTTGGAGGCTGAGGCAGGAGAATCAAGTTCTAGGCCAGCCTGAGCAATTTCATGAGACCCTGTCTCAAATTAAAAGTGCTGGTTATGTAGTTCATTGGTAAAGCATCCCTGGATTCAATTCTCTGAACCAGAGGAAGAAGGAAGAGGAAGAAAGGGGGAAAGAGAAGAAGGGGAAGAAAAGAAGAGGAAGAGGAAAAAAGAGAAGGAAGAGGAAGAAAGAAGAGGAGGGGGGGAGGGGAGGAGGAGGAAAAAGAAGTTGTTGTTCTTAAGCTCTCTTCCTCACTTCGAATTTGATGAACAAAAGTGCATTTTGTTTAATAGATCCCTGCCACATATTTTTCTTAATGAAAAAATAGGATTGAATTATGTGCTTAGCACAGTGCCTGGCACATAGTAAGAACTCGTGATGATGATTTATTATTATTTAGACTGATTTAAAAAATAATATCCAGAGTGCATTTATTTATCCTGATTTCCTATAACTTACCCTTCTATAATACTAAATAATAATTGGTGATCATACAATGATGCTGAATTATCAAAGATTAAATTTTGTTTAAAAACATTTGAGTTTCCAGCAAGTCACTTACAAATTAATCAGACCCTTAGGATGATAACAATGGACTGTTGTTTAATTACTCTGAATCTATCAGAATTTATTTGTATCATTTTTTCTTAATTAGAAACACATTAAAGGGGTTTCAAGATGGCGGACTAGAGGGTGGCTGCATTTCATGTTGCTCCAGGACTCAGGATTCAAAAGAGGAGATAGTGAGTGACTTGGGACCAACTCAAAGCCACCGAGTGAGTCTCTCCCGTTGGGGAGGCATCCAGGATGGGGCAGTAGTCCCTGAACGTAGGCAACTTTGTGAAGTAGAGTTGCCCGGCAAGACACCCCTCCCCCCACTGGAGCGGTAAACACGGACAACTGGGAACTTTGCAGAGGAAGATGCTCAGCACAGCGCTTGGTTTCAGAGTAACTCGCCAGGCTTCAGCGGCTGCCCAGAGGAGGGGCTGCATAGGCAGGCAATTAGGTGCAGAGCAGGGTCCCAGGACCTAGGCGGCTTTTCGGTGGAAGAGCTGCAGAGACAAGCTGAGGGATGGAGCGAAGGTTCCAGGACTGCGGGCAGATTCTCTGAGGAGAGGCAGTCTAAGGAGACTCGTGTGCGAAGGGTGAAGCTCCCAGGCCCAGGAGGTAAATCCGGGCCCCTGGGAACGTTGCCTGGGAAGGCTGCCCTGCCCAGGCAGCAAGATACCCTTCTCCCGCTGGAGCAGTGAACACGAACAGCTGGGAATTTTGCAGAGGAGGCCGCACAGCACAATGCTTGGTTTCGGAGCAACCCGCCGGGGCTCCGGCGGTTACCAGAGGAAGAGCTGGGCGGCGAGCTGTTTGGACTCACAGCAACCTCCTGAACAACGGGGGGGGGGCTATCCTGAGGAACTGGAGGTGCGCAGTGAGTTGCTTGGTCTCCAAGCGACCACACAGAACACCGGGTGGCTGCCTGGAGGAAGAGGTGAGCGGCGGGTCACTGGGGCTCAGAGCATCTGTACGAGGCTCCAGGTGGCTGCTCAGAGGAGGGGTCCCATAGCCAGGCGATTAGATGCAAAGCTCAGTCCAGGGACCTAGGCGCCTTTTGGTGGAAAAGCTACACAGAGATAAGCTGAGGGATGGAGCGAAGGTTCCAGGACTGCGGGCAGATTCTCTGAGGAGGGGCAACCTAAGGAGACTCATTTGGGAAGGGTGAGGCTCCCAGGCCCAGGAGGTAGGTCGGGGCCCCTGGGAAGTTGCCTAGGAAGGCTGCCCTGCCCAGTCGGTAGTTGTGGACTCAGGGGAACCTCTAGGAGGGGAACTGACCAGCGAGACCTCCCCGCCGGGTGAGTCTTCCCTGCTGGGTGAGGTTTTCCCACAAGGACGGTAAAACCAGAGACACAGGCCCAAACAGGCCTTGCCTCAGCCTGCAGCCTAGTTCCCCTTTGGATGACCATTGGTCAACAAGTGGAGGCACCTCTGCCCACTAGCAGGGAATATACCCCACATGAAGGCCACCACCCCTAGAGAGCAGCTTCCTTGTGGAGCACCGCATTATCAACTTCCTCCAAGACTTCAGGCTACTGAAGGATAGGAGGGGATACACTAGCAATCTTCAGGGACATTATAAGTCAATAGAGGAAATTTGCAACATCTCAGCAGTCCACTGATACCGGAACAACCTGAGAAAACAAGGGAATAAAATGCCTCAAACAAAACTAGATGTTATATCAATAAAATCCAATGACAGCATGGCAGAAGAAATGTCAGAAAGGGAGTTCAGAATGTACATAATTAAGATGATCAGGGAAGCAAACGATGAGATGAAGGACCAAATGCAGGCATTGAATGATCGCACCAATCGACAGTTAAAAGAGCAAATACAGGAAGCAAAAGACCATTTCAATAAAGAGTTAGAGATATTGAAAAAAAACCAAACAGAAATCCTTGAAATGAAGGAAACAATAAACCAAATTAAGTACTCCATAGAAAGCACAACCAATAGGATAGAACACCTGGAAGACAGAACCTCAGATACTGAAGACAAAATATTTAACCTTGAAAACAAAGTTGAAGAAACAGAGAAGATGGTAAGAAACCATGAACAGAATCTCCAAGAACTATGGGATATCATGAAAAGGCCAAATTTGAAAATTTGGGATTGAGGAAGGCTTAGAGAAACAAACCAAAGGAATGAACAATCTATTCAATGAAATAATATCAGAAAATTTCCCAAATCTGAAGAATGAAATGGAAAATCAAGTTCAAGAGGCTTATAGGACTCCAAATACACAAAATTACAACAGACCCACACCAAGGCACATTATAATGAAAATACCTAACATACAAAATAAAGACAGAATTTTAAAGACTGTGAGAGAAAAGAACCAAATTACATTCAGGGGGAAACCAATATAGATTTCAACAGATTTTTCAATCCAGACCTTAAAAGCTAGAAGGGCCTGGAACAACATTTTTCAAGCCCTAAAAGAAAATAGATGACAACCAAGAATCTTATACCCAGCAAAACTTACCTTCAAATTTGACAATGAAATAAAATCCTTCCATGATAAACAAAAGCTAAAAGAATATACAAAAAGAAAGCCGGCATTACAGAACATTCTCAGCAAAATATTCCATGAGGAAGAGATGAAAAACAAAGAAGCAAATCAGCAAAGGGAGGAGCTATCCTAAAGGAACTCTCAAATAAAGAGGAATCAAGTCATGTCAAAAATAAACAAATAAATGAATAAAATGAGTCAAATGACCGGGAATACAAATCATATCTCAATAATAACCCTGAATATTAATGGCCTGAATTCATCAATCAAAAGACATAGACTGGCAGATTGGATCAAAAAGAAAGATCCAACAATATGCTGCCTATAAGAGACTCACCTCATAGAAAGAGATACCCATAGACTAAAGGTGAAAGGATGGGAAAAAACATACCATGCACATGGACTCAGCAAAAAAGCTGGGGTATCCATCCTCATTCAGATAATGTGGACTTCAAGCCAAAGTTAGAAGGGATAAAGAAGGACATTTCATAATGCTTAAGGGAAGCATAAATCAGCAAGACATAACAATCATAAATATCTATGCCCCAAAAGTGGCTCACCCATGTATGTTAAACAAATCCTTCTCAATCTCAGAAACCAAATAGACCATAATACAATAATACTAGGTGATTTTAACACGCCTCTCTCACCACTGGACAGATCTTCCAAACAAAAATTGAACAAAGAAACCATAGAATTCAATAACACAATCAATAATTTAGACTTAACAGACATTTATAGAATATACCATCCAACAAAGAGTGAATACACTTTCTTCTCAGCAGCACATGGATCCTTCTCTAAAATAGACCATATATTATGCCACAAAGTGTCGGGGTTTCCGGGACCCCCAGCCTTCGGCACGGTCAAGATGGCGCCTGGCGCTGAGCCAAAAGCGGCCAGCTATACAGTAAACAACCAGCGAATTCCAATGATTGGCTAGTTAACGATGTGATTAGAGCATGCCCCCCTTGTGTACCTATTCTATGCCTGCAGCTGTCCGCGCGTTTACCTCGTGTGCTCTCCCCTGATTGGTTGAAGTGTATATAAGCTTGATGGGTGGGGGAAAGAGGGGGAAGCTGAGAGTAGGGGAAGCTGAGAGTAGGAGTAGAAGCGAGGAAGAAGAGTGCGAGCGAGGGCGAGAGCCGAGCAGGAGAAGCGGAGCGGCCAAAGCAGGCGTGAGCCGAGCGGGAGAAGCGGAGCGACCGAAGCAGGCGAGAGTTAAGCAGAGGGAAAGAGAGCGAGAGAAAGAAAAGAGAGAAAGGGATAGAAAAGAGGGAAAGAAAGGAAGACTGTGCACAATAAACTTCCAAAGCTTCAGATGTTTGTCGTGTCTCTTTCTGCGGGCAGAGGGAACACGATAACAAAGCTAATGTTAGCAAATACAAGAAGATAGAGACACTACCTTGTATTCTATCAGATCAAAAGGGATTGAAGTTAGAAATAAATGAAAGAGTAAAAAACAGAAACTACTCCAACACCTGGAGATTAAACAATATGCTATTATATGATGAATGGATAATAGAAGATATTGGGAAGGAAATTAAAAAATTCTTAGAGGTAAATGAGAACAATGAAACATCATATCAAAATCTCTGGGACACTATGAAAGCAGTACTTAGTGGAAAATTTATTTCGTGGAGCGCATTCAATAAAAGAAGTAAAACTCAACAAATAAACGACTTAACATTACAGCTCAAAGCCCTAGAAAAAGAACAGACCAACACCAAAAGTAGTAGAAGACAGGAAATAGTTAAACTCAGAGCTGAAATCAATGAAATTGAAACAAAAGAAACAATACAAAAAATTGACAAAATAAATAGTTGGTTCTTTGAAAAAATAAACAAAATTGATAAACCTTTAGCCACACTAACAAAGAGAAGATGAGAGAAAACCCAAATCACCAAAATTCGGAATGAACAAGGAAATATCACAACAGACACAATTGAAATACAAAACATAATTAGAAGCTATTTTGAAAATCTATACTCCAACAAAATAGAAAATTTCGAAGATATCACAAGTTTCCAGAGACATATGAACTGCCTAAACTGAACGAGGAGGACATATACAATTTAAATAGACCAATTTCAATTAATGAAATAGAAGAAGTCATCAAAAGCCTACCAACAAAGAAAAGTCCAGGACCAGACTGGTTCTCAGCTGAGTTCTACAAAACCTTTAAAGAAGAGCTCATTCCAATACTCCTCAAAGTATTCCATGAAATAGAAGAGGAGGGAGCTCTCCAAAACTCATTCTATGAAGCCAATATCACCCTGATACCTAAACCAGACAGAGACACATCGAGGAAAGAAAATTTTAGACCAATATCCTTAATGAACATCGACACAAAAATTCTCAACAAAATTTTAGCAAATTGCATACAAAAACATATTAAAAATGTAGTGCACCATGATCAAGTGGGTTTCATCCCAGGGATGCAAGGTTGGTTCAACATCAGGAAATCAATAAATATAATTCACCATATCAACAGACTTAAAGTCAAGAATCACATGATTATTTCAATAGATGCAGAAAAAGCATTTGATAAAATATAGCACCCCTTCATGCTCAAGACACTAGAAAAAATAGGGATAGTGGGAACATTTCTTCACATTGCAAAGGCCATCTAAGCTAAGCCCATGGCTAATATCATTCTAAATGGTGAAAAACTGAAAGCATTCCCCCTAAAATCTGGAACAAGGCAGGGATGCCCTCTTCCACCACTCCTATTCAATATCGTCCTTGAAACTCCAGCCAGAGCAATTAGACAGACCAAAGAAATTAAAGGGATACAAATAGGAAAAGAAGAACTCAAACTATCCCTATTTGCTGATGATATGATTGTATACTTAGAGGAACCAGAAAATTCCACCAGAAAACTTTTAGAACTCATAAGTGAATTCAGTAAAGTAGCAGGATATAAGATCAATGCTCATAAATCCAATGCATTTTTATACATAAGTGATGAATCTTCAGAAAGAGAAGTTAGGAAAACTACCCCATTCACAATAGCCTCAAAAAAAATAAAATACTTGGGAATCAATCTCATGAAAGAGGTGAAAGACCTCTACAATGAGAACTACAGAACACTAAAGAAAGAAATTAAAGAACACCTTAGAAGATGGAAAGATCTCCCATGTTCCTGGATAGGCAGAATTAATATTGTCAAAATGACCATACTACCAAAAGTGCTATACAGATTCAATGCAATTCCAATTAAAATCCCAATGACGTACCTTACAGAAATAGAGCAAGCAATCATGAAATTCATCTGGAAGAATAAGAAACCCAGAATAGCTAAAGCAATCCTTCGCAGGAAAAATGAAGCTGGGGATATTTCAATACCAGAACTTCAACTATACTACAAAGCAATAGGAACAAAAATGACATGGTATTGGTACCAAAATAGACAGGTAGATCAATGGTACAGAATAGAGGACATGGACACAAACCCAAATAAGTACAATTTTCTCATACTACACAAAGGGGCCAAAAATATGCAATGGAGAAAAGATAGCCTCTTCAACAAATGGTGGTGGGAAAATTGGAAATCCATATGCAACAGAATGAAACTAAACCCATATCTCTCACCATGCACAAAACTAAACTCAAAATGGATTAAGGACCTCAGAATCAGACCAGAGACCCTGCATCTTATAGAAGAAAAAGTAGGTCCAAATCTTCAACATGTCGGCCTAAGACCAGACTTCCTCAACAGGACTCCCATAGCACAAGAAATAAAAGCAAGAATCAACAACTGGGATAGATTCACACTAAAAAGCTTTCTCTCAGCAAAGGAAACTATCAGCAATGCGAAGAAAGAGCCTACAGAGTGGGAGAAAATCTTAGCCAATCATACTTCAGATAGAGCACTAATCTCCAGAATCTATAAAGAATTCAAAAAACTCAACACCAAGATTACAAATAACCCAATCGACAAATGGTCTAAGGAAATGAACAGACACTTCACAGAAGACCTACAAGCAATCAACAAACATATGGAAAAATGTTCAACATCTCTAGTAATAAGAGAAATGCAAATCAAAACCACCCTAAGATTCCATCTCACCCCAATTAGAATGGCAATTATCAAGAATACAAGCAACAACAGGTGTTGGCGAGGATGTGGGGAAAAAGGTACACTCATACATTGCTGGTGGGGTTGCAAATTAGTGCAGCCACTCTGGAAAGCAGTATGGAGATTCCTTAGAAAACTTGGAATGGAACCACCATTTGACCCAGCTATCCCACTCCTTGCCTATACCCAAAGGACTTACAATCAGCATACTACAGAGATACAGCCACATCAATGTTCTTTGCTGCTCAATTCACCATAGCCAAATTGTGGAACCAACCTAGATGCCCTTCAATTGATGAATGGATAAAGAAACTGTGGCATATATATATACAATGGAATATTACTCAGCCATAAAGAATGATAAAATTATGGCATTTGCAGGCAAATGGATGAAATTGGAGAATATCATGCTAAGTGAGATAAGCCAATCTCAAAAAACCAAAGGAAGAATGATCTCGCTGTTAAGTGGATGATGACACATAATGGGGCATGGGAGGGGTTAGTTTTAGAGTTAGAGTTAGGGAGGGAGGCAAGAATGGGGGAAGGAAGGACTGTATAGAGGGAAAAGAGGAATGGGAAGGGTGGGGGGAAGGGAAAAAATAACAGAATGAATCAACCAACATTACCCTATGTAAATTTATGATTACACAAATGGTACGCCTTTACTCCATGTACAAACAGAGAAACAACATGTATCCCATTTGTTTACAATAAAAAAAAATAAGGCACAAAGCATATGGTATGCATTCCACAAATTCTATTCTATATTAGAACTAAAAAAAAGAAAGAAAGAAACACATTAAATTGTTATTTCATTCCTATAGAAATGTGTTAACTTCAAACAGTGGAATGAAACTGACTAAACTATCCTGTACATACACGAATATACCACAGTGAATTTCACCTTTATGTATATCTATAAAGCACTAATTTTTAAAAACTAGAAATAAATAGTAGGAAGACCTGCAGAATAGAGGAAAAGGAACAGTAGGAGAAGAGGGAAAAAGGAAGTACTGGGGATTGAATTGGAGCAATTATATCCCAAACTTGTATGATTATGTCAAAATAAACACCAATGTTATGTATAACTTTAATGTAATAATAAAAATAAATAAAGGAAAGAAAATACCTCAGCTTTTAAATGATTAATAATTTTTCTTTCTAAAAATATTTTTTAAGTAATAAGTATTTATTTATAGTCACATAGTTCATTTTGTGAATTCATGAAGGAATTTTTCCGGGGGGTAGGATTCTATGGGGATTCTTTTTTTGTTGCTCTAGTTAGTTACACATGACAATAGAATGCATTTTGACACATCATACATAAATGGAGTATAACTTCTCATTCCTCTGGTTATATATGATGTAGAATTCCATCAGTCGTGTAGTCATATATATACGTACGTAATAATGTCTGATTCATTCTGTTGTCCTTCCTACCCCCATACCTACTCCCTTCCCTTCACTACCCTCTGCCTAATCCAAAGTACTTTATTTTTCCCTAGTCGCCCCCTTATCGTGTTCTTGCCTAAAGCAACGTTTAGAATTTCCAATTTAGTTTAAGGTACAACAGGATTTAGTGCAGGGGGATAGTATAAAGAAAGAAAATTCTTTTTGATTGTAAATATCTCTAGTATGGGCCTGAAAACATAAAAGTAAGAATCAACCATGCATAATGTCCTGGGTACATCTGCCATAAACTGTAGAATTAATAAGTCTAGACAGCAAAAAGCCCTAAGGTAGCATATACACACACTCCTTACTCTGAGTTGATATGAGAAATTTTCCTTTAAATCTCTGTTATGTCATAAAGTTATTCTTCCTTATGAGTAACACTCCATTATGTATATATACCACATTTTCTTTATCCATTCATCTGCTGAAGGGCACCAAGATTGGTTCCATAGCTTAGCTATTGTGAATTGAGCTGCTATAAATATTAATGTGGTTGCATCACTGTAGTATGCTAATTTTAAATCCCTTGGATTTATACCAAGGAGTGGGATAACTGGGTCAAATGGTGGTTTCATTCCAAGTTTTCCAAGGAATCTCCAAACAGCTTTCCAGAGTGGTTGCACCAATTTGCAGTCCCGACAACATGACTTTACGACATTTACCAGCAAATAGATCTGGAGACTATAATGCTAAGTGAAATAAGCCAATCCCAAAGAGCCAAAGTTCGAATGTTATATGTGGAAGCTAATAATAAGGGGAGGGGGCGGGGTGGTGAGGGGAAGAATAGAAGTTCAGTAGATTAGAAAATGGGGAACAGAGGGAAAGAAGGGGAGATAAGAAAAGGAAAGACAGTGAAATGGATCTGACATAACTTCCCCACCTACATTTAAGAAAACAACAGTGAACTCCCCCATCCTGTACATCCACAAGAATGGGGTCCTAACTAGAATAAAATATATTCCATGCTTGTATAATTAAATCAAAATAGAGTCTACTGTCACATATAACTAAAACGAACTAATAAATTTGAAAACAAGAGGCTGGGCCGGCCAGGCCGCGAGGTACTGGGCCTGCGCAGGCAGCCTGGGCGGAGTGTTGCGGGGACGGAGGTGACATCGTCCTCCTCGCCTGCCCAGCCCGGCCACTAACGGGTTGCCCTCGGCAAAGACACCAGCGCGGGCTGCGCCCTATCAGGGCTCCCGCCGCTACCGCGTGGCCTGAACAGCCTCCTCAACACGAGCAGGGCCTCGTGGGGGAAGCTGGAGCGCGTCTACAGGCCGCACAGCCACATCCACAAAGAGGTGAGCCCGGTTGGGCCCTGCCACGCCACCAGCACCGCCAGTTCGGGGCCAGCCGCCCAGCGTGGTCCGGGCAACCTCACCACTTCTTGGTACTAGCTGCGCTGGGATGCGCTGGGATGGTGGGATTAAGGCAGCTGGACATGTCGCTGCCGTGCCAGTTGTGGGACCTATACGAATCAATCCAGGACTACAAACACCTGGGCCAAGAAGTGAGTTTATGCCAGGACCTGTCTTCCTCCCTGCATTCAGACTTGCTCCCACTCCCTGCACTCGGACTGCTGGCCTCACTGATGATGATGAGCCTCCTGATGCCAGGCTACCCCCTGACCCACCACCCCTCACTGTGCCCCAGACACACAATGCCGGAGATTGGTGGCTGCAGGACCCCTTTCACATCAGCCTCTGAATAGCTGAGATAGGTGGGAATGCACCCATGCAAAAGGCTCAAAATATGCCCTGGAGCAAGTTTTCAGAAGACAGTGCCTGCTCTTCCACCTGTTACCACCTCACTTCTCAGGAGAGCCAGGCATATGCCCTTCAGGCAAAACTGCCAAACCCCTCCTGGTTGGCACCTGGGTGGGCACCTGGGTTGCCCTTGGTACTAGGCCTCCTCTTCCACATACATGCACCCCCAGCTTGACAATGGGGCCCAAAATATCCTGCACTCTCCTTGGCATCACTGGGATTGGTGTGAGTGCCTGGCTCCCATCTTTTTTTCATCTTTTGCTGCTACTGAGAGCTGCTGGCTCAGGGGCATCTTACCTCCAGTCCCTGGGATCCACTGCCCTGCATAAGGGCCTCAGGACCCATGCCTGCAACCTATCCAAGACCCCATGCTGGATTTTTAAGTTTAGGGGTCAGCCTCGTGGACTGGTAAATAAATAAATAAATAATCTCAGGGGGAAAAAAACTAAAAACAGAAAAAAAAAAAAAAAAACTCTACCATGGGTTTTTCTCCTCAAAATAATAATAATAGCAATAAAATAATGAAGAAGGGCAGCCATTCTTCAGAGAGGGTTTTTTAAAGTCTGTGTGAGTGTGTGGGTATGTGTCTTTACAAGAACATGAAAATATCTAGATGCGATAACTTTATGTCATGTAAGTTAAAAAAGCAAAGTGCAGTCCAGAATCCCCTTCCTTGTTACTCTCCACCCCTGTGCTACTCTCAATGCCAGGAGGACAACTAGCAGGTTCTGACAGAAGCTTCTAGTGTTGGGCTTCAATATTTTAGAGGAGGCCAAAAGAAAAAGAGCTATTCAGTGTATCCCATGAAATGATATTTTTCTGTTGATGTCAGGTAAGTTTTTAAGGAAATTTTTGTTGTGAAGGTGAAGAACAATGATAGGTGTGTGTATTTATGAAGGACCCAACAAAGGTCAATAGAACAAAGAATCTAGAGAAAAAGGTCTGAATATAATGTCTTTGACCCTCAAGATTTGTCCACCTTTGAATTTATCCCTTTTCTCTGTTAAAAAACCTTCAGGATTCTTCTAGAAAAGCTGTAATCCTCTATAACCTTAGCCTCTAGGTTTTACCTTATATTCTCTGATCCTCAAAACTTACCTGGTTCTTTTCCTATTAGTTCTGAATCTATTCCATGGTCTCCATTATCCCTACATGCCTCAGTTCTCCTTCCACAGATATTTGTCCATAAGGACATTTTTTTCTGTCAGGTGAGAACATTCTGAGCCCACTTTCTTCTCAGCATCCCCTCCCCAGAATTCAGTCACTCACCTAAACTCCAGTCAAAAATTCATTCAGGCAAATCTCCTAAAGATCTGAAATCTCCCTTACCTCTTTTAGAGAAGAATAAGAGCAGGTCTGTGATTAGATAGGGCCTTCTTC
The DNA here is from genome assembly GCF_902686445.1 of Sciurus carolinensis. Lineage (NCBI taxonomy): Eukaryota > Metazoa > Chordata > Mammalia > Rodentia > Sciuridae > Sciurus > Sciurus carolinensis. The sequence goes on from NC_062219.1 coordinate 122,159,488, forward strand.
ATTTCCCTGGGCTGATGTTTTACTCAAACCACAATTCTGATCCAAGACAAAAGCTCCCGTTCCTCAACCCTCTCCTCAATACCTTACCATGGGCCAACCCCAGAGAGAATCCTTCCCCTGCAGTCTTTAGGAATAATGGAGGTCTCAACTCTCTTGAGGAAAATCTCAATCACAATTCTCCAATTTGCTTGCAGAAAAGAAATGAAGAAACACACTGCATTTAATCTATATAGGAATCAGTAAAAACATATCTGAAATTCCATTTTTCACATTGTGCATAATTGGTGGTCAGTTCACAACAAAAGGTCATGTTAGCTTCCCTTCTAATCATGATGCTAATTTCATTCAATCAAGTCACCTCTGAGAAACCCACTATAAAGGGTAAGTTTATCAATGGGTGAAGGGAGACAGGAAATGGTAGAAGTGAACTAGACAGCAAGTCCCAATCTCCTCCAACACAGAAAGGAGGCAGCAAAGGAAAATCAGAATTGAGAGATGAGTAGCAAAATAAATGCTCTAAGACTCAATATTACAAAATCTGAAACCTGGAGAGACTGGAAAATAGGTTACCAGAGTAGAAAATAAGCTCAGAGTTCCCATTACCCTGAACCCAAATCTGGTATGGGAAGGGGGAAGAGGCATGGTATGGGAAGGAGCAGAAATTCTCAAGTTCACCAACTTAAAAACATTTGAAAAGACAGACAAAATTTAAAACACAACAGTAACAGAAGGGTCCTTAAAGCAGAGCAAACAACTTAAAACAAAATCATGAAAAGAAAACTGAGATGGGGGTCCTCAGTCATTTGTGGAGCCCTCAGTCGATCAGTCACCCTGTAAATCAACACAGCATCTTCCCATGCCCAGACAGATGCAAATTAAACCAACAGGAAATCCCTTGAAGTGGGACCTCTTAAGAACTTCTAGAACAACCACTAGTTGAAAATCACTGAAACTCCCTCTCCCTCCCCTTCAAGGTGAATAAGGGGAATGGGCTGGTAGGGACCTCTGCATGGAACCGTGCCTAACTCTGCTCAGCATGACCCAGGCAAGGGCAGAAAGCTCTGCACAGCATCTACTCAATCAACTCAAGACAGAGACAGCAATGATCCTCTGGCCCCAAACAAAGGAAAGCAGATTCACCAGGCCCACACCACTGGCACCATAGGAAACCTAGGAATGGTCCCTAGGATCACAGGGCTGTACCAGAAGGAAGCTGCTTGAATATCCAATGACAGACCTGGTGGAAAATTACCAGAGCCTACACAACAGGAAGAGGCTGCTCCCCGTCTTAACTGATGCACAACCTGACCTGTTATCATAACTGGTGAGTGAAAGGGCATTCTTTGGATACTTGTAGGACCTTGCATCAGACTTAGTGAACAGAAGAAATCAAAGCCTGCCACTCACAACCTAGGGCAGTGGAAACTAGAGTCCAGGTTTACCACCTAAGACTCTTCATTATAGTACCTCGGAGAGTGACATCAGTTGGGGGAATACTCCTGTACCACAGAACACCCATGGAAAAAGCCACAACCAGAGTTTCTGTACTCACACACAGACACCAAGATTGTCACTACCATGAAAAGGATCCTGTAGAGGGGAGGAGGTACACCGGGACCCACAGCAATCACAGGGACACTCCGGTGTCTGCATTCTGAACTACTGCAAAAACAAAAACAGTCAAGCAACAACACTGCACCCTCCAGTGAGCTGCAGGCCCCTGAGCTGACAAACACTGAAGCTGCTAGTAGGTTCATAGAAATGATGGAATTGGCTCCTATTCCCCTGCAGCTCTGAAGAGATCCACAGCCAAAGAATGATGGACATCTGGTAAATGTCCAAATCCCAATGAAAATCCAAACCAAAATTCAACAAGAATTTTCTTCACCTTGACATGGTTTACTATAAACAACTTTCATGTCAACTTTGATCACATAAACAACTCTTTAACTTGAATGATAATCGTTAACCCAATAGCCAACACTGTACCTTTGACCCATTTGAATGTGTTTCATCTAGTGCTTTAAAGCATTAATTGGAATCAATCTTCCTATCTTTGTTTTCATAGCTCTGGTTTATACCTACTTCCCTTACTGCCACTCATCCTCTTTCATTATATGCTACTACCTCAACTATTCACCATTTACCTATTTCTCCTTTCTACATTGGTGTAAATTATTCTTTTATACATTTTCTCTCTCTCTCTTTCTGTCTCTTTCCTCTCCTTTTTGCCAAATCTTTCTCCCTCCCCCTTTTAGCCCTCACTTAAGGTTATTGTAAGTTTACTAAATTTAACAGCTAGAAAGAAGCAAGATGATGAGCTAGAGAAGCCTGTTTTCCTTGTCTCTCCATGACCCAGAATTCAACCAGCAGGAACACTGCTTCTCTGTGAGGCCAATATCATCCTGAATGGAGAAAAGCTGAAAACATGCCCTCTAAAAACAGGGACAAGACAAGGATGCCCACTTTTTATCACTATCACTTCTATTCAACATAGTCCTTGAAACTCTAGCCAGAGCAATTAGGCAAGAGAAGGAAATTAAAGGAATATGAATAGGAAAAAGAAGAGCTCAAACTATCTCTGCTTGCCAATGACATGATCCTGTATTTCAAATACCCAAAAAGCTCCATGAAGACTTCTGGAGCTCATATATAAATTTAGCAAAGTAGAAGGATGAAAGATCAATACCCCAAAATTAATCATGTTCCTATACTCCAATGATGAATCTGCTGAAAAAGAAATTAGGAATACTATTCCATCCAAAATAGACTCAAAAAAATACTTTTAATCAATCTAACAAAAGAGGTGAAGGACTTCTACAATAAAAACTACAGAACACTAAAGAAATTGAAGAAGACCTTAGAAGATGGGAAGACCTCCCATGTTCTTGAATAGGCAGAATATTGTCAAAATATCCATAACTCCCAAAAGCACTATACAGATTCAGTGAAATTCCCATCAAACTTCCATTGTCATTCTTCTCAGAAATAGAAAAAGTGATCATAAATTTTATTTGAAATAATAAGAGGCCCAAAATAACCAAAGCAATTCATTGAAAAAAAAGGCCAAGCAGGAAGCATCACAATACCAGACATCAAATTATTCTTCAGACTATAGTTTAAAAAAAAAAACCAGCATGGTATTGGCACCAAAATAGACATGAAGACCAATGGAATAGCTTAGAAGACAGAGACAAACCCACATAAATACAGTTATCTCATATTTGACAAAGATGCCAAAAACATACATTTGAGAAAAGATAGCCTCTTTAACAAATGATGCTGGGAAAACTGGAACTATATGTAGTAGAATGAAATTTAACCCCTCTCTCTCACCATGCACAAAAATCAACTCTAAGTGGATCAAAGACTAGGAATTAGACCATAAACTATGCAACTCCTAGAAGAAAATGTAGGCCCAACACTCCAACCTGTCAGCTCAGGAACTAACTTCCATAACAACATTCCTAAAGTATAAGAATTAAAATTAATAAGTGGGATGCCATCAAACAAAACTTCTTCACAGAAAAAAAAATTAAGAGCATGACGAGAGAGCCAACAGAATGGAAGAAAATCTTTGTCACCTGCTCCTCCAATAGGGCATTAATATCCAAAGAACTCAGAAAAGAATTCAGAAAACAATGCCTAAAAATAAAATTAAATTTAAAAACAATACCCAAATAAAAAAAATGGGTAAAGGAATTAAATAGACACTTCTCAAAAGAAGCAATGCTAATGGTCAACAGATATATGAAAAAAAAAAGTTCAACATATCTAGCAATTACAGAAATGTAAATTAAAACTACTCTGAGGTTTCATCTAACTTCAGTAAGAATGGCAAATGACAAGAATACAAGTAGCAATAAATGCTGGTGAGGATGTGAGGGAAAGGGTACACTCATACATTGTTGGTGGGACTGCAAATAGTACAACCACTCTGGAAAGCAGTATGGAGATTCCTCGAAGAACTAAGAATGAAACCATCATTTGACCCAGTTATCCCACTCCTCAAGTGTGTGTCCAAAATATTTAAATATCAGCATACTACAGTGATGCAGCCACATCAATGTTTATAGCAGCACAATTCACAACAGCTAAGCTCTGGAGCCAACCTAGATGCCCTTCAACAGATGAATGGATAAAGAAAGTGTGATATATATATATATATATATATATATATATATATATATTATATGTATTACCTAGTCATAAAAAGATGGACTTTATGGCATTTGCTGGTAAATGAATGTGACTAGAAACTATTATGCTACATGAAATAAGCCAATCTAAAAAGAGTTAAAGGTCAAATTTTTTTTCTGATATGCACAAGGTGATCCAAAATAAGGGGGGATAAAAAATCAATAGAAGAAAGATAAGTGGAATAGACAAAGGGGGAATGAAGGGAAGGAATAAGGATGGGATAGGGAAGGATAGTGGAATGAAACTCACCTAACTTTCCCATACACCATATCACACGTACTACACCACAGCGAATCTTACCATCGTGTACATCCACAAGACACTAAGAGGGGATTTTTCAAGATGACGGACTAGAGGGTGGCTGCATTTCATATTGCTCCAGGACTCAGGATTCAAGAAGAGGAGATATTGAGAGACTTGGGACCAACTCAAAGCCACCGGGTGAGTCTCTCCCGTTGGGGAGGCATCCCGGATGGGGTGGTAGTCCCGGAATGCAGGGAACTTTGTGAAGTAGAACTGCCAAACGAGACACCCCTCCCCCCACTGGAGCAGTGAAGTCGGACAACTGGGAGCATTGAGAGGAGGGTCGCTGAGCACGACGCTTGGACTCGGAGCAACCCACCGGGGCTCCGTGCGGCTGCCCAGAGGAGGAGCTGCACGGCAAGCTGTTTGGACTCAGAGCGACCACTCCTGAACACCGGGGGCTGCCCAGAGGAGGAGGAGAAGCGCAGTGGGTCGCTTGGACTCAGAGCAACCGCTCCTGAACACCCGGGGGGCTGCCCGGAGGAGGAGGAGGAGCGCGGCAGGTCACTTGGACTCGGAGTGACTGCACCAGGGCTATGGGCGGTTGTCGGGAGGAGGAGGTGCACAGTGAGTTGCTTGGACCCCTAGCGACCACACCCGAACACCAGGTGGCTGCCCAGAGGAAGAGGCGTGCAGCGGGGTCGCTGGGACTCGGAGCAACTGTACTGGGCTCCAGGTGGCTGCTCAGAGGAGGGGCCGCATAGTCAGATGATTAGATGCAGAGCAGGATCCCAGGACCTAGGCGGCTTCTTGGTGGAAGAGCCATACAGAGACAAGCTGAGGGGCAGAGCGAAGGTTCCAGGACTGCGGGCAGATTCTCTGAGGAGGGGCAGTGTAAGGAGACTCCTCTGTGAAGGGTGAGGCTCCCAGGCCCAGGAGGTAGGTCTGGGCCCCTGGGAACGTTACAGAGGAAGGCAGCCCAGCCCAGTCGGTAGTTGTGGATTCAGGGGAACCTCTAGGAGGGGAACTGACCAGCAAGACCTCCCGACCAGGTGAGTCTTCCCTGCCGGGTGAGGTTTTCCCACAAGGACAGTAAAACCAGAGACACAGGCCCAAACAGGCCTTGCCTCAACCTGCAGCCTAGTTCCCCTTTGGATGACAATTGGTCAACAAGTGGAGGCACCTGTGCCCACTAGCAGGGAATATACCCCACCTGAGGGTCACCACCCCTAGAAAGGCAGCTTCCTTGGGGAGCACGCATTATCAACTTCCTCCAAGACTTCAGGCTACTGAAGGCTAAGAGGGGATATACTAGAAATCTTCAGGGACATTATAAGTCAATAGAGGAAATCTGCAATATCTCAGCAGTCCACTGATACCTGAACAATATGAGAAAACAAGGGAATAAAATACCCCAAACAAATCTAGATGTTACATCAATAAAATCCAATGACAGCATGGCAGAAGAAATGACAGAAAGGGAAGTTCAGAATGTACATAATTAAGATGATCAGGGAAGCAAACGATGAGATGAAAGAGCAAATGCAGGCATTGAATGATCGCACCAATCGACAGTTAAAAGAGCAAATACAGGAAGCAAAAGACCATTTCAATAAAGAGTTAGAGATATTGGAAAAAAACCAAACAGAAATCCTTGAAATGAAGGAAACAATAAACCAAATTAAGTACTCCATAGAAAGCACAACCAATAGGATAGAACACCTGGAAGACAGAACCTCAGATATTAAAGACAAAATATTTAACCTTGAAAACAAAGTTGAACAAACTGAGAAGATGGTGAGAAATCATGAACAGAATCTCCAAGAACTATGGGATATCATGAAAAGGCCAAATTTGAGAATTATTGGGATTGAGGAAGGCTTAGAGAAACAAACCAAAGGAATGAACAATCTATTCAATGAAATAATATCAGAAAATTTCCCAAATCTGAAGAATGAAATGGAAAACCAAGTACAAGAGGCTTATAGGACTCCAAATACACAAAATTACAACAGACCCACACCAAGGCACATTGTAATGAAAATACCTAACATACAAAATAAAGACAGAATTTTAAAGGCTATGAGAGAAAAGAACCAAAATACATTCAGGGGGAAACCAATACAGATGTCAGCAGATTTTTCAATCCAGACCCTAAAAGCTAGAAGGGCCTGGAACAACATTTACCAAGCCCTGAAAGAAAATGGATGCCAACCAAGAATCTTATACCCAACAAAACTTACCTTCAAATTTGACAATGAAATAAAATCCTTCCATGATAAACAAAAGCTAAAAGAATTTACAAAAAGAAAGCCAGCATTACAGAACATTCTCAGCAAAATATTCCATGAGGAGAAGAGATGAAAAACAAAGAAGCAAATCAGCAAAGGGAGGAATTATCCTAAAGGAATTGTCAAATAAAGGAGGAACCAAGTCGTGTCACAAGACACTAAGGAAAAAAACTAAGTAAATAGCAGAAAGATCAGTACAATAGAGAGAAGGGAACAGGGGAAGGAAAGAGGAAAGGAAAAGGGGAAGTACTAGGGTCTGAATTAGAACAAATTATATTCCATGATTGTATAATTATGTCAACATGAATCCTGTTTTATGTATAACTAAAAAGAACCAATAAAAAAGAAGTAAAAATAAAGTTCATGCATGAAATAACAAATCTAAATATTTTTTGGCATTAGAGTTCTGAACATTGAATTTTAAATTACTAGGATTTTAGACAGATTTTTAGAATGTTTGTAAAGAAATAAATTTTCACAACAGGAATAGGGTAATCTCATTCAATTATTGTTTTATTCCACTGGTCATATCAAACCAGACACTCTGTTATCAAACCATGAAAACCAATGTTGGTACAAATATAAGATGATCGTTTCCAGAGTTCATGTAGGGTCCACCAAAACTAACACAAAAATAGCAGTAAAAAGAAATGTAAGATGTAGAATGTTTTTTTTCATATATTTATTGGCCGCTTGTACTTCCTTCGAGAATAATCTATTTAGTTCATTTGTCTATTTATTGAATAGGTTATTTGTGGAGTTTTTGGTGGTAAGTTTTTTTGAATTCTTTATATATTCTGGATATTAATCTTGTTAGAGGAATAACTGCCAAAGATATTGTATCTTACTTCTCTTGAAGTTTTCTGGTAGAGTTTTTGGTATCTTCTAAGTTTAAGATCAGAAGTACAAATGACCAAGAAATATAAGAAAAATGTTCAACATCCTTAGCAATCAGGGAAATGCAAATCAAAACTACACTGAGATTTCATCAATTATTAAAACCACCAAAGAAATCAATATGGAGGTTCCTTGAAAGACTAGTAAAGCAACCACCATATAACTCAGCTATATGACTCCTCAGTGATATAAAACTAAAGCAGAATACTATAGCAGTACATGCATATCCATGTTTGTAACAACACAATTCACAACAGCCAAGTTATGGAATCAGTCTACATATCCATCAACAGACAAATGGACAGAGAAAATGTAGAATATTTATATAATGGAGGATTAGTCATAACAAAAAATGAAACTATGACATTTACAGAAAAATGTGTAGTACCGGAGAATGCCATGTTAAGAAAAATAACTCAAAAATTAAGGGTCATATATTTTCTCTCATATGTGGAGTTAGAGAAAAAAATGACCTCTTGTAAAAATAGAAGTGACACCACAAAGCAGAGGATGAGGATCAGAGGGAAGGAGGAGGAGAAAGAAAGGAGAGGTACTGGGGAATGAAATTGACCAAATTATGTTATGTGAATGTTTTAATATACCACAATGAATCCCATCATTATGTATAATTTTACTGCACCAATAAAAATATTTTTTTTAAAAAAAGGAATCTGTAGCTTCACATGGTGGTACACACCTATGAGGGGCCATGTCCCATATGGATGAGAAAAAGGTTAACTGCAGGAGGAGGAGGATGTTGGCAGTGTATCAATCTATTATTCCAAAACTTATCTACTCAATAAACACACAAGAGCCAATACTCTTTTTAAATGAGAGGGGCATGGTGGGTCTGGTCATACCAGCTTTGGCCTCTAACAGCAACATGGAGCCACCCAACTCTCTTTTATTTATAACACACAGCTTAAAGGGGGCCACGACTAGGAGGAGCTTCTTCTGTGATGGACAGGATAAGGTGGAATTAGGGGAGCTATTCTCTTAGGGGGAATATTCCAGAAGGAGACAGGGAACCACACCCACGCAGCACCACATGCTTCCCAGCAGTTCCTACAAGCCAGGCATCTGTGTCCCATGGCTCAATCTAGTCTGATTCTCCTAAATAAGGATGGCTTCCCACACAAACCTGTAATCCCAGCAACTTAGAAGGCTGAGGCTGGAGGATTGAAGTTTAATGTCAGCCTCTGCAACTTAGTGAGACCCTGTTTCAAAATAAAAATAAATAAAAAGGGCTGGGGAGTAGCTCAGTGATAAAGAGCAACTGGGGTTCAATCCCCAGTACCAAAAAAAGGAATGAATCTGTGTCAATAAATTTTAACAAAATTAAAATATGTTCTGATTCTGGAAATCCTAGTAATTTAAAATTCAATGTTAACATTTAAATGATTCCTCTCTCATCACCCTAAATCATAAAAATAGGTCAAATAAGGATTATAACCATCAAGATTGATTTAAAACAACAAAATAGTCCATAGCTGTTCTAGTCCTGGCAGATGGAACATCCTAAAACTAGATGGCATTACTCTCATTTTCCAGTGGCTGAATGCTTGCCCTAGAAAACATCACCATGAACAGTAGGCCTCTAACACTGAAGCAAAATATGGCTTTGTGCATATGGTATGAGCTCTGGAGTTAGAAACTCTGCCATTTGTTAGATGGTTGGCTTCAGGTGTCTCCATCTTCAAAAATTTCATTATGAAGATATTAGGGATTATGTTGTGTTTGTTCTTACAAATTACCTACTACAGAGCTTTGTAGTCAATAGATAATAAAAAGTTTGTATTACTCTCTTTGTTTTCCACATTGCCTTATGAAATCCCATTCACTGACTCACTCTTTTGTACCACAGACCTCCTGACCTCTTGTCATTTAACTCTAAGTCCTTGGCTTCTTCGGTTCACCCTCACTTATTTCAAGGTTTATTTTTTTATTTTATTTTATTTTATTTATTTTATTTTATTTTATTTATTTTATTTTATTTTATTTTTTATTTTATTATTTTATTTTATGCTGGGGATTGAACCCAGGGTCTTGTGCATGTGAGGCAAGCACTCTACCAACTAAGTTATATGCCCAGTCCAAGGACTTTATTTTTAAATACAGGAATTTTTCTCATTTTAATCATCAAACACTTATAAAGTACCTATTTTATGAGAGATTTTCAACATTGAATAAGATACAATCCCTGGCCTAAAATCTCCAAAAACTTAGAAACTATTCTAGAGCCCAATAGAATGGACTTTCAATATCCTATGTAAATACAAGATTCACCAAAGTATTTTTAAATCTTCCCAGCCTCCTGTTCCTCCTCTTCCTTTCCTCTTACCTTGCTGAAGTTCTAATGCTTTGTTATGTCATAGATTCTGGAATCTTCATAGATCACACTCACATAGCCTGCTTAGGTCTGATTAACCTGAGCCTCAGAGACCCTCTGTATCTTTGTCTATAAGGACATCCCTGACAGCCAAGTTCATACTGCTCAGAAACAGTGACCTTGAGTTGTTCATTTTATCTTAATCTACCTTTGACAAAGGAATCCAGATGACGTGGAACCCACTGAAGACAATACCAGGAAAATGGCAGCCTTGGGTATGAACCAATTTCCTCTCTGAAGCTTCTTTGACCTTACTAGCTCAAGGAGCCATTTCTTAGGGACACTAACACAACTGCTTTACTATCCTTGCCTATTTTCCTTTCAAATTCAACATCCATTATTTTATTTTCATTGATTCCTCTAGGAACATGTAGGAAAACAGTCCATAGTCAACTTTGCTATAGAGTGATAGTGATGATTTCTTCTTTGGTTTCTAGAGTTTGAACTGATCTAAGAAAATAAATACCCTCCATAGTACTAGGAAAATTCCCTAGCCTTTTATTACCCTTCCTGTAGTATTGTTCACTTTGTGATTTGCCTCAGCTATGAGAAATAATGACTTCTTGTTTTCATTCTAAGTGGGATGGACTCATCTTCTAACTGCTTTTTAGCCAGAGCATTTCAAAGGGGATATCACTATCTGAAGACAATCTGAGTTCAGCATTTAGCTATCTCTTTCTCCCCTAAGGGTTATCACAGATGAGTCCAAAAAAATCTAATTTTCAAGATAGAGGCCAGACTATTTACTATTCAATTTAGAGGTACATCAGGAATAAACTTAAAGGTCAATTTGGCAGGAGAATTTTTTCACATGACCAAACACCTAAAAGACTACATGGACATGTGCCTAATCCACCCTCATTGTAGGTGCCATGTTACATCTTGAGGTGGATTCATCTATTGGTTTTTTGAATTAGCCTTAATCTTGGTGTAATCTTTTTTCTTTGCCTTTCAGAGTTTGATATTCTTCAGTATTTTCATGGTCACAGGCAGAATTATAGTTCATTTCTTCCTTATTTCCTCCTCCCTTGCTTTTTTCCCTTCCTCCCTTCTTCCTTCATTTCCTCCTCCTTTCTTCTCTCTCACTCTCTCCTCTTCTAAAACCTTCTCCCATACACCGTTTTTTATAACCATAGCATATTGTGTCTCCTACAAATGCAAGACTCTATCTTACATCAATCAGATACAAATCAATGGCACATAAAAAAACAAAGGCTGAACAGTCCCAGCATGATTTACCATGTTAACCACAGATACAAACCTCACAAATATCCATCTTATCATGAGGGACTTGGTAAATGATGACTGAAAGTTCTGTCTTGTTATAAATTCTGTCTTGTTATAAGAAGTTCAATCAGTATCCTTCAGGGAACTCTAAAGCCTTTTGATTGCTCATCTATGCAAAAATAAATGTGAGCAGGCATTCCCCATACATGTATATTTACATATATTTGTAAATGTTATTAATGTACAACTATACCAATGTGTACCCTCTAAAATAGAAAATTAGAAATTTTATAGTTATGAAATAAAATTGCATAAAATAGAAATTCTAATGTTTTTCTCAAACCTTAGAGGATCGCTTTGCAGACCACTGATTCCCTCTGACTTTCTCCTCCTTTATAGTTCATTAAGGCTGAAATCTGTCAGACTGTCCACTTTAAAGCAAGGATATAAAAATCCTGAGGTTCTTAGTATGTAATCAAAAGAACAAATAAAAGAGGTAAAAATGGGCAAGGGCAGGAATGTAGGAGAATTAAAATGAGGAAGATAAAGAAATAAAGGAGTTAAGGATCCAGAAAAGGGAAAGAGAAAAAACAGTCTGTTAATCAGAAGTTGCCTCTAATAATAAACTGGCCCAAATAAGCAGATCTACAGGTGACTTTTTGTTTCAGAAATAACTCTGGGTGTCATCCTGACTCTACTGGGACTTGCCATTCTGGCTATTTTGTTAACAAGATGGACACGATGCAAGCAAAATGGTGAGTAATAATAATGAGTCAAAATAGAGATTTTCTATGGAAGTCACAGGAGGGATGCCAAGATACAGTCTAAGTTTGTCTCTATTTATCAAGTAGCTAGAGGCTTTGCCAATATTCTAGCAATCTATTTCAATACTTGAGTCTATGTATAACTAAAAAAAAAACTTAAAAAATAAAAATAACAATCTCCAACTTACTAGTGAGTCTCCTTGCACTGTTAAACTCCTGAAGCTTATGTTATCAACAAAGAAATCAGTTTAGAAAGAGCAATAAAAATACCTTAAATCAAAATTATCTGAGCTCCAAAGAAGATTACCTGAAAAAAAAAAAACTGGAAGTGAGAAGACAGTATGCTAGCAGACATCAATATCTAATATATGGAAATAACTGGAGATTTTTAGTGACTTACCATGGGGAGGTGATAAAATGAGACAAATACAGAATACTAGTTGTCAATGAAAACAGAGATGGGGTTCATAAAAGCAAAGACATTTCTATATCATAACATCTTCCTCTCCAGGATTTTTTTCAGTATCTCTCCCCTACCCTACTAATCATCTGTTCCCTCCCTATTTACCATCATCAGTGCCTATAAACTCTCAGAGAAATAAGTATGTGGAAAGATAAGTGCAATAGGGCTAGCTGGGGATGCCGTAAAGAGATGAGAATCAGTAATGCATTATGTCAGAAAGATGACCTTGGGAACAAGAAGCTAGAGTGAGGAGAATTGGGTAAGGGGAAAAATATCTCTCACAAGTAGTTAATAGAAATATTTTTGCCTTATTGTTCCACAGATACAGATGTCTCCAGATACAATTCAGAACAAAGTAAGTACTTATGTCCACAAGAAAAAGAAATACAATAAGTATTTATAGATTTTTCACAAGGCAGGAACAAAATCTGTCTGGTTTACCACTAGGTTTCCTGCACCTGATAGAGTATGTCATTTCATGAGTTGAACTTCTAAATAACTAAGAGAAATCTACCAGAGTTTTTTAGAGCACTGAATGCCAAACTTTGTTGGGAAGCAGGCCAGTGTGATTAGTAGTAAGTAGGCCTATATGATTCTGAGGTTCCTTTAAGAGGGTAACACAGATACAAAGCCTTGGAAATAGCACTAGAGTAGATGGTTCAGTGGAAGGTTTAATTCTGGTAGTGAAGAGGATCTCATTATGATGACTAGGTAGAAGAATCTAATGTAGCCATGAATAATGAAAGTGAACATAATAAGGTGATTATGATTGAAAGGAAGAGTACAAGTTCAAGATATGAAGAGGAAAGACAGATTTTCCATAGCAAGGTCTAGAGAGATGCCAAAGTTGCTAACAAAGAGCCCAGGATTGAAAATGGGAAAAACGGGAGGTATGCACTGGAGTAAAAGCAACTTTGAAGCACCCTCTAACTATTATTTAGCCTGGTTAATGTTTCAAAACTGGTAACTAACACAGTCAGCTATCATCATCTACTACTGCTGCTTTTACACAATCTATAGTTCCTACAAAGTAAATTAATTCACATCATTATTCACCATTGGAAGTTTATGTTTACATAAACTCTCAGAATCGTAAATAAAGCCCCACTAATAATCAAGAATCAAAATCATGGCTCTCTCTCTCTCCTTTTTCCCTAGGTACTGGGCTTCTGGACGATGAGGATGATTCAGGTAACTAGATTAGGAACTACTAGAGAATTGATGGAAGAATGCATTCTTTATAAACAAATGACTTTGTGCATGATTTGTTAAAACAGCACATCTTTTGTTGTTATATATCCAACTACTTTTCAATCTGTCTATACATGTGCATATGCAAATGCAAAATAACTATGCATTCTCAGAAAATGCAAATATTTTTCTTAATACCATTAAAATCATTCATTTACAGTTTCTTTTTACCCACAAGATATCAGAAAAGTTCTTTAGAATCTCCCTGAAACAGTTTCTTCAACATATAAAATGAAGATAAAACATAATTTATGAATTGTCATGAAGATTAAATGAAATAGTACATATGGAAAGAAATTATGCTCCATGCATGTATAATGTGTTGAAATATACTTTATTGTCATATATATCTAAAAAGAAAAAAAATTTTTTAAAAGAAAAGACACTTTGGAAATTATACAATAAAATATAAGAGGAAAAAAAGTATTATCCCCATTTTAGAAGATGAAATTAATGTTCAAAAAGGCTGATACTTACCAAAGTTAAACTAACTACAGAAGGAGTTGAATACTGAACCCAGGTATCATGACTCTGAATCTGGTACTTATATTCTTACCCCATACTACTCTCCCCACTTGAATTAAGACAAAAAAAAAAAGACCCATTTTATACTAAATTTCAATATTTACTACTATTAAAACAGTTACAAATTGTCTCCCAAATAGGACATGTGATCTGACATGAATATGGGATGATAAAGTTTATTTGAAATAAAACTTCAGAAATTTGATGGATATGGAGGGAACTCCAAGACATGAATTTTTTTCAGGAACTCACACACTTACCACTAATTTTTTTTTCCTTTAAAAATTTTTTTATTTGTACAATATATGAATTTGTCCTTGATCCCATCAAAATTCCATTAACAATGCCAAAGTGCTATAAATACAGAAGTATATCATCCAAGTTCCAGATAATTACATACAATAGTGTTTGATTAAATACAATTAATTAAGTACAATAGTGGTTTTTTTTAATTAGGATATTATTAACCTTTTTTTTGTTTGTTTTGTTTTTTTTTTTGTTTTGAAATAGTTTTTTTTTTTTTATTATTGTACACAAATGGGATACATGTTGTTTCTCTGTTTGTACATGGCGTAAAGGCATACCATTTGTGTAATCATAAATTTACATAGGGTAATGTTTGATTCATTCTGTTATTTTTTCCCTTCCCCCCCACCCCTCCCACCACTCTTTTCCCTCTATACAGTCCTTCCATCCTCCATTCTTGCCCCCCTCCCTAAACCTAACTCTAACCCTAACACTAACTCTTCCCACACCCCATTATGTGTCCTCATCCACTTATTAGCGATATCATTCTTCCTTTGGTTTTTTGAGATTGGCTTATCTCACTTAGCATGATATTCTCCAGTTTCATCCATTTGCCTGCAAATGCCATAATTTTATCATTCTTTATGGCAGAGTAATATTCCATTGTATATATATATACCACATTTTCTTTATCCATTCATCAATTGAAGGGCATCTAGGTTGGTTCCACAATCTGGCTATTGTGAACTGAGCAGCTATGAACATTGATGTGGCTGTGTCTCTGTAATATGCTGATTGTAAGTCCTTTGGGTATAGGCCAAGGAGTGGGATAGCTGGGTCAAATGAAAGTTCCATTCCAAGTTTTCTAAGGAGTCTCCATACTGCTTTCCAGAGTGGCTGCACTAATTTGCAGCCCCACCAGCAATGTATGAGTGTACCTTTCTCCCCACATCCTCGCCAACACCTGTTGTTGCTTGTATTCTTGATAATCGCCATTCTAATTGGGGTGAGATGGAATCTTAGGGTGGTTTTGATTTGCATTTCTCTTATTACTAGAGATGTTGAACATTTTTCCATATGTTTGTTGATTGCTTGTAGATCTTCTTCTGTGAAGTGTCTATTCATTTCCTTAGCCCATTTGTCGATTGGATTATTTGCATTCTTGGTGTAGAGTTTTTTGAGTTCTTTATAGATTCTGGAGATTAGCGCTCTATCTGAAGTATGATTGGCAAAGATTTTCTCCCACTCTGTAGGCTCTTTCTTCAGATTGCTGACAGTTTCCTATGCTGAGAGAAAACTTTTTAGTTTGAATCTATCTCAGTTATCGATTCTTGCTTTTATTTCTTGTGCTATGGGAGTCCTGTTGAGGAAGTCTGGTCCTAAGCCGACATGTTGAAGCTCTGGACCTACTTTTTCTTCTATAAGATGCAAGGTCTCTGGTCTGATTCCGAGGTCCTTAATCCATTTTGAGTTTAGTTTCGTGCATGGTGAGAGATATGGGTTTAGTTTCATTCTGTTGCATATGGATTTCCAATTTACCCAGCACCATTTGTTGAAGAGGCTATCTTTTCTCCATTGCATATTTTTGGCCCCTTTGTCTAGTATGAGAAAATTGTATTTATTTGGGTTTGTGTCCGTGTCCTCTATTCTGTACCATGGATCCACCTTTCTATTTTGGTACCAATACCATGCTGTTTTTGTTACTATTGCTTTGTAGTAGAGTTGAAGATCTGGTATTGCGATACCCCCTGCTTCACTCTTTCTGCCAAGGATTGCTTTAGCTATTCTGGGTTTTTTATTCTTCCAGATGAATTTCATAATTGCTTGTTCTATTTCTGTAAGGTACATCATTGGGATTTTAATTGGAATTGCATTGAATCTGTATAGCACTTTTGGTAGTATGGCCATTTTGACAATATTAATTCTTCCTATCCAAGAACATGGGAGATATTTCCATCTTCTGAGGTTTTCTTTAATTTCTTTCTTTAGTGTTCTGTAGTTCTCATTGTAGAGGTCTTTCACCTCTTTTGTGAGATTGATTCCCAAGTATTTTATTTTTTTCGAAGCTACTGTGAATGGGGTAGTTTTCCTAATTTCTCTTTCTGAAGATTCATCGCTTATGTATAGAAATGCCTTAGATTTATGTGCATTGATCTTATATCCCATTACTTTACTGAATTCACTTATGAGTTCTAAAAGTTATCTGGTGGAATTTCCTGGTTCCTCTAAGTATACAATCATATCATCAGCAAATAGGGATAGTTTGAGTTCTTCTTTTCCTATTCGTATCCCTTTAATTTCTTTGGTCTGTCTAATTGCTCTGGCTAGAGTTTCAAGGACGATATTGAATAGGAGTGGTGAAAGAGGGCATCCCTGCCTTGTTCCAGATTTTAGGGGGAATGCTTTCAGTTTTTCACCATTTAGAATGATATTAGTCATGGGCTTAGCTTAGATGGCCTTTACAATGTTAAGGAATGTTCCCACTATCCCTATTTTTTCTAGTGTTTTGAGCATGAAGGGGTGCTGTATTTTATCAAATGCTTTTTCTGAATCTATCGAAATAATAATGTGATTCTTGACTTTAAGTCTATTGATATGGTGAATTACATTTATTGATTTCCTGATGTTGAACCAACCTTGCATCTCTGGGATGAAACCCACTTGATCATGGTGCACTATCTTTTTAATATGTTTTTGTATGCGATTTGCTAAACTTTTGTTGAGAATTTTTGTGTCGATGTTCATTAAGGATATTGGTCTGAAATTTTCTTTCCTTGATGTGTCTCTGTCTGGTTTAGGTATCAGGGTGATATTGGCTTCATAGAATGAGTTTGGGAGGGTTCCCTCCTCTTCTATTTTATGGAATACTTTGAGAAGTATTGGAATGAGCTCTTCTTTAAAAGTTTTGTAGAACTCGGCTGAGAACCCATCTGGTCCTGGACTTTTCTTTGTTGGTAGGCTTTTGATGACTTCATCTATTTCATTACTTGAAATTGATTTATTTAGATTGTGTATGTCCTCCTCGTTCAGTTTAGGCAATTCATATGTCTCTAGAAACCTGTTGATGTCTTCGAAATTTTCTATTTTGTTGGAGTATAGATTTTCAAAATAGCTTCTAATTATGTTTTGCATTTCAATCGTGTCTGTTGTGATATTTCCTTGTTCATTCCGAATTTTGGTGATTTGGGTTTTCTCTCATCTTCTCTTTGTTAGTGTGGCTAAAGGTTTATCAATTTTGTTTATTTTTTCGAAGAACCAACTATTTATTTTGTCAATTTTTTGTATTGTTTCTTTGTTTCAATTTTGTTGATTTCAGCTCTGAGTTTAACTATTTCCTGTCTTCTACTACTTTTGGTGTTGGTCTGTTCTTCTTTTTCTAGGGCTTTGAGCTGTAGTGGTAGGTCGTTTATTTTTTGAGTTTTCCTTTTTTTATTAAATGCGCTCCATGAAATAAATCTTCCTCTAAGTACTGCTTTCATAGTGTCCCAGAGATTTTGATATGATGTTTCTTTGTTCTTGTTTACCTCTAAGAATTTTTTAATTTCCTTCCTAATATCTTCTGTTATCCATTCATCATATAATAGCATATTGTTTAATCTCCAGGTGTTGGAGTAGTTTCTGTTTTTTACTCTTTCATTTATTTCTAACTTCAATCCCTTTTGATCTGATAGAATACAAGGTAGTGTCTCTCTCTTCTTGTATTTGCTGACATTAGCTTTGTGGCATAATATATGGTCTATTTTAGAGAAGGATCCATGTGCTGCTGAGAAGAAAGTGTATTCGCTCTTGGTTGGATGGTATATTCTATAAATGTCTGTTAAGTCTAAATTATTGATTGTGTTATTGAATTCTATGGTTTCTTTGTTCAATTTTTGTTTGGAAGATCTGTCCAGTGGTGAGAGAGGCGTGTTAAAATCACCCAGTATTATTGTATTATGGTCTATTTGGTTTCTAAAATTGAGAAGGATTTGTTTAACATACATGGATGAGCCACTATTTGGGGCATAGATGTTTATGATTGTTATATCTTGCTGATTTATGCTTCCCTTAAGCAGTATGAAATGTCCTTCCTTATCCCTTCTGACTAACATTGGCTTGAGTATGGATACTCCAGCTTTTTTGCTGAGTCCATGTGCATGGTATGTTTTTCCACATCCTTTCACCTTTAGTCTATGGGTATCTCTTTCTATGTGGTGAGTCTGTTGCAGGCAACATATTGTTGGATCTTTCTTTTTAATCCAATCTGCCAGTCTATGTCTTTTGATTGATGAATTCAGGCCATTAACATTCAGGGTTATTATTGAGAGATGATTTGTATTCCCGGTCATTTGGTTCATATTTAAAATTTTATTTATTTATTTATTTATTTATTGACACATCTTGGTTCCTCCTTTATTTGACAGTTCCTTTAGGATAATTCCTCCCTTTGCTGATTTGCTTCTTTCTTTTTTATTTCTTCCTCATGAAATATTTTGCTGAGAATGTTCTATAATGCTGGCTTTCTTTTTGTAAATTCTTTTAGCTTTTGTTTATCATGGAAAGATTTTATTTCATCGTCAAATTTGAAGGTAAGTTTTGCTGGGTATAAGATTCTTGGTTGGCATCCATTTTCTTTCAGAGCTTGAAAAATGTTGTTCCAGGCCCTTCTAGCTTTTAGGGTCTGGATTGAAAAATCTGCTGATATCCGTATTGGTTTCCCCCTGAATGTAATTTGGTTCTTTTCTCTCACAGCCTTTAAAATTCTGTCTTTATTTTGTTTGTTAGGTATTTTCATTACAATGTGCCTTGGTGTGGGTCTGTTGTAATTTTGTGTATTTGGAGTCCTATAAGCCTCTTGAACTTGATTTTCCATTTCATTCTTCAGATTTGGGAAATTTTCTGATATTATTTCATTGAATAGATTGTTCATTCCTTTGGTTTGTTTCTCTAAGCCTTCCTCAATCCCAATAATTCTCAAATTTGGCCTTTTCATGATATCCCATAGTTCTTGGAGATTCTGTTCATGATTTCTCACCATCTTCTCAGTTTGTTCAACTTTGTTTTCAAGGTTAAATACTTTGTCTTCAATATCTGAAGTTCTGTCTTCCAGGTGTTCTATACTATTGGTTGTGCTTTCTATGGAGTTCTTAATTTGGTTTATTGTTTCCTTCATTTCAAGGATTTCTGTTTGGTTTTTTTTCAATATCTCTAACTCTTTATTGAAATGATCCTTTGCTTCCTGAATTTGCTCTGTTAACTGTCGATTGGTGCGATCATTCAATGCCTGCATTTGCTCTTTCATCTCATCGTTTGCTTCCCTAATCATTTTAATTATGTACATTCTGAACTCCCTTTCTGTCATTTCTTCTGCCATGCTGTCGTTGGATTCTATTGATGTAACATCTAGATTTGTTTGGGGCATTTTCTTCCCTTGTTTTCTCATATTGTTCAGGAATCAGTGGGGTCATTAAGATATTGCAGATTTCCTCTATCGACTTATAATGTCCCTGAAGATTGCTAGTATATCCCCTCTTATCCTTCAGTAGCCTGAAGTCTTGGAGGAAGTTGATTATGTGGAGCTCCACGAAGAAGCTGCCTCTCTAGGGGTGGTAACCCTCAGGTGGCGTATATTCCCTGCTAGTGTGCAGAGGTGCCTCCACTTGTTGACCAATGGTCATCCAACGGGGAACTAGGCTGCGGGCTGAGGCAAGGCCTGTTTGTGCCTGTGTCTCTGGTTTTACCGTCCCTGTGGGAAAACCTCTCCTGGCAGGGAAGACTCACTCGGTGGGGACATCTCGCTGGTCAGTTCCCTTCCTAGAGGTTCCCCTCAATCTACAACTACTGCCTGGGCTGGGCTGTCTTCCTCTGCAAT
Organism: Sciurus carolinensis; assembly: GCF_902686445.1. NCBI lineage: Eukaryota > Metazoa > Chordata > Mammalia > Rodentia > Sciuridae > Sciurus > Sciurus carolinensis. The sequence continues at coordinate 122,179,835 of NC_062219.1, forward strand.
GTTCCCAGGGGCCCGGACCTACCTCCTGGGCCTGTGAGCCTCACCCTCTGCAGGCGAGTCTCCTTAGGCTGCCTCTCCCACAGAATCTGCCCGCAGTCCTGGAAACTTCGCTCCGCCCCTAGGCGTGTCTCTGTGCGGCTCTTCCAGCAAGAAGCCACCTAGCTCCTGGGACCCTGCTCTGCACCTAATCACCTGGCTATGCGGCCCCTCCTCTGAGCCGCCACCTGGAGCCCCGTACAATAGCTCCGATACCCAGAGACCCGCTACACACCTCCTCCTCCGGACAGCGGCCTGGTTTCCGACGCAGTCACTAGGAGTCCAAGCAACTCACTTCACGTCTCCTCCTCCCGCCAACCACCCGTAGCCCTAGGCAGTCACTCCAAGCCCAAGTGACCCGCCCTGTTCCACCTCCTCCTCCTCGGGGTAGCCCCCCGGGTGTTCAGGAGCGGTGGCTCCGAGACCAAGGGACCCACCGCGCTCCTCCTCCAGGCAGGCCACCGGTGTTCAGGAGCAGTCGCTTTGAGTGCAATCAACTCACCACTCGCCTCCTCCTCTGGCAACCGCCTGTGGCTCTGATGCAGGCACTCCTAGACCAAGCGACCCACCGCGCTTCTCCTCTTCCTCCGGGTAACCCCCCGGTGTTCGGAAGCGGTCGTTCTGAGTCCAAACAGCTCACAACTTGCCTCCTCCCCTGGCAACCGCCTGTGGCTCTGATGCAGTCACTCCTAGACCAAGCGACCCGCCACGCTTCTCCTCTTCCTCCGGGCAACCCCCCGGTGTTCAGAAGCGGTCGTTCTGAGTCTAAACAGCTCGCCACGCAGCTCCTCCTCTGGCAGCCGCCCGGAGCCCCAATGGTTGCTCGGAGACCAAGCGCTGTGCTGAGCCGCCTCCTCTACGATGATCCCAGTTGTCCGTGTTTACCGCTCCAGTCCTTACCACTAATTTTGATGTACCATTAATGTCTTAACTCTCACACCTCAATGTTCACTGTTCTTTCTCAAAATCAGGAGGACTGTCACCAGATGTACCCTCTGCTCTTTCTCTTACCAGTCTGATCTTCACAATTCATTAAGAGCCATTAGAGCTGCCTCTCATTCCTGCTTGAAGCCACTCAACTACATGAGAACTATGGTTTCTGAGGTTGTGGACACGGAAACACACACACACACATACACACACACACACACACACACACACACACACATATATACCACAGTATAAGTATATAAATCCCCAAGAATTGGGGATAGAGAAAAAGGAGGTAATTTGGTCACTCTGCTTACTTTCCATGCCTGTACTTGGACTTATAGTTCATTCCTCTCCTTTTCTTCTCTGTGACTCATCTATCATGAACAACAAAAGTGAGGAGCAAAGGGTTATGGCATCTTCTCTTTCTTTCATGAAATGCAACCAAAAAAAAATAGAAATATCTGAGAAAGTAGCAAATCCCTTAGAAGTTAGATATAGACTGATGGTAAACTTATTTCCTGGTCAGCTATTGGTAAAATAAATCCATTTTTTTTCTTTCCCAAAAGGTTACACTAAGAGATCTAAGAAAGGAAAAGGTAAACAGATTCTCATCTAATAAGAAAGCAATGTAAACATACCTCTCAAGGTAGAATCTCAATATGTTTTTATCTTCTTTTAGGATTCCGATATTCATATTCAACAGAAAGTGGTAAATAAATTAGATATTGAATTGTTAATAAATTAATACATAAATCTGTTTATAAGAAATTAAGAATCTCATTTCTTTCTTTAATCCTTTAGACTTTTCAAATGATGATCGAGGTAAGTATATTTAGAGATTATAGTAAAATTAAAGAAAAATCAATGTTTCTTCTTACCACAATATAAAGGGATGTATAATCTATTAGTCAGATTTCCTTCACTGCCACAAAGTATTTTTGAAAAAGAGTTCAACCACAAGAATGGAATCAAAATTATAATGGGTTACACTCCATATAAGTATAATATGTCAAAATAAACCCTACTTCCATGTACATCTAAAACCAACAAATTAAAAAAGGAGAAAAATTATTTTGGTTCATGGTTTCAGAGATTTCAATCCATGATTTCTCGGTCTAGTCAGTTTAAGGCCTGTGGTGAGGTACTATATCATGGTGGAAGTGCATGGCAGAGGGCAGCTGTCCACTTCATGACACATGGGAAGCAGAAAGAGCTAAATTTTATAACAAAGTCCTTTCCCCAAAACCCATTAAGCTATGAATCCATAAATGAATTAATTCATGAGCTCAGAACCTTCATAATATGATCACCTCCAAAGAACCCACCACTGAACATTGCTGCATTGAGGATCAAGGCTTCAACAAATGAGCTTTGGGATACATTTAAGATCCAAACCATAATATTCTTCCCTTGGCCCTCAAAGTCTTATATCTGTCTCACAATGCAAAATGCATTCAATCCATCTCCAATAGTCTTCAAACTCTTAACAGTTTCAGCATTTCTCAAAAATCAATATGAAGTCCCTTTGAATTCTAAGACTCAAGGCAAACTCTCAGGCACAATTCCCTGTAAAATCAAAAAAGTTAAGTTACAGTTTCCAACATACGATGGCACAAGGTAAACATTCCAATTCCAATAGGAGGTACAGGGGCATAGAATAGAAGAAGTGGACCAAAGCAAGACCAAAACTCAAAGGGGGAAACATTAAATCCTATAGTTCCATGTCTGGCATCCAAGATACATGGTATGATGTAAGCTCCAAAGGGCTTAGATAGCCCTGCCCCTACAGCCTTGCTGGCTACAGTCCACATGTCCTCTCTCTTGGCCTGGCTCTAATCTCTGCCTGCAGGTTCCCTCAGTAGGAAGTTCACATTCCTGACATCTCATCAGTTTTCTGAGTGCTCCACTGCAGTTTCAGCTTCATTCTCACAGTGTAATCCATTGCCCTCTTAGGAGCTACTTTCAAGAACATTAACTCCACCACATAGTCCTTGGCTTCCCATGCTTCCTTTATAAATCTCAGTGGAAGCCACCATAACCCATAGCTCTTATACTCTGAATGCCTACAAAACCGTTACCATGTGAATGAAGTCAAGGTCTGCTTCCAATGAGAGCAGTTTTTGGATTCCTTTGGACCATAGCTGTAGTGGCCTCTGAGTACCTGAATGGCTAAGCATAAGAAATCTGGGGTAGGGCTGGGGAGATAGCTCAGTTGGTAAAGTGCTCGCCTCGCAAGCACAATGCCCTGGGCTCAATCCCCAGCACCACAAAAAAAAAAAAAAAAGAAAGAAAAGAAAAAGAAATCTGAGGTATAAAATTTCCTAAGCAGACTTCTTCAAGCATGGAAACTGCTCTCTTCTCAAAGTAAAGTATTTTAAATGAGTTTACACTTTTATGACACTTATCCTACCATGGGATTGTAGATTTCTGAAACACCCTCAAGGCATGTCTCCTAATGTCCCAGAGTAAAGTACTTGGTACTAGTCTCTTTAGCAACAACCTCCTCAGCTGAAAGTGCGCATGCACTTCTTTTCTGGCCCAACTGCAAGTTTTTCACATCTTTCTGCTCTGCTTTTTTAGTAAATTTAGTTAAAAGCAGCCAGCAACACCCATGCCACAGCCACAATCTTGAAATTTCCTATGCCAGATTAGTTCATCATCTTTAAACTTAGTCTAAAGGTCTCAGGGCATGGACACAATGTAGACAAGTTTTTTGCCAGAATATAAATGAATTAACTTTAGTTCAATTCCCAGTAGAGTCCTCATTTCCATCCGAAACCTCAACAACACAGTCTTTACTATCCAGATTCCTACCAGCATTCTGGTCTTCTAAATTCCCACCAGAATCACACATTAAATTCTGCTTACAGGATTCTAAGTTTTTTTCTAGCCTGCTGCTCCAAATTTTTACAAATTTCCTCCAAACAGGTTCCAAAGGCTTCTGACCCACAAGATCATGTATAGAAACAGCAATGACCCCATTTCTTGGTACCAATTTTGTGTGTTGGTCACCTTTCCATTATTGTGACAAAATATCTGAGAAAAATAACTTAAAGTGGGAGAAGATTTATTTTGGCTTATGGTTTTATAGGTTTCAGTCCATTATTGATTAGCCTCATTGGTTTTAGGCCAATGACAAGGCAGTTCATCATGGTGAAAGCATATGGCAGAGGAAAGCTGCTCATCTCATAGGAGCCTGGAAATAAAGAAAGCTCAATTTTATAACAAGCCCCTTTCCCAAAACCCTTTAAGCATAATAATATAAATGGATTAATCCACTTGAGATCAGAGCCCTCATGATTCAATCACTTCCCAACAGCCAAGTCTTTGAATACTGCTACATTGAGGACCAAGCCTTCAATATATGGGCTTTTATGGGATATTGATGATCCAAATTATAATACCTACAAAGATAAAAAGATAGGAAATCAAATTAGTATAAAAATATTTTGTAAATCATCAGAAATGCTCACCTTATACTGTAAGATACCTTTTTATTCAGTACTGTTCAATTCCTCTCCTAGCCACTTCCTAATCAGTTAGAAAATAATCTGAGAGAGTGACATCAGTAAGATGGTAGAATAAGATCAACACTCCCAAATCATAGTTTTAAACAAGTATCCATGAATGACAGAGTACCTTTGTGGGAGTCCAGTAGTCCTGTGGAGAAATTCCAGCACATTATTGGAACATAAAATCTTAGAATAGAGACATTTAAAAGGGTAGGAAGAACAGTTTCATTTTACCCACACCACCTCCCAAAGGAGGCACAACTCAAAGTCAGGCGAAGTCCCTTGAGGCCATAATTTCTCCCAAAAGGAAAAGAGAACATAGTGACTGAGTGCTTAGCTCCTCCAACCATGAGGAATACTCTCTGATAGGCCCACTTCTCTAGCATCCTACCCAGAATACAGAGGTGATCAGTACAGCTGAATGGCTGAGAAAAGCTGAGAGCAGGAAAGACAGGCTACAGAACCTGTTAACCACTCCACAGACCCCATCAAGAAGCCTACCCATGCACTAGAGCATGCACTTTACCTACATCTTCCAAAACAGGCCCTCCAAATGTTTCACATTACCTAACTGCCCAGGATCACTTGCCAAGTGTGTCCTCATCAATAGCAAGTTGAAGTGTCTCATGAAGCATGTATACAACAGTCAGTCATACAAAAGAAATTAAAAAACTCCTATCAAAGAAAAGTCTAGGACCCCATGGTATCACAGAATTCCACCAAACATTTAATGGAAAAAAAATAGACTTCTCAAACTCTTCTATCATAATTGAAAAGGAAGGAATACTGCCAAACTCATTTCACCAAACCAGCATTGCCCCTGATACCTAGGCCAGACAAGAAAACTGTAAGAAAATTATAGTCTAATATCTCTGATGAACATAGGGGCAAAAATCCTCAACTAAATATCAGTAATTCAAATTCAACATTTCATTAAAAGAATCAAATACTATGATCAATAGGATTTATCCCTGGGATACAAGGATGATTCAACATGTGAAAATTAATATATGTGAGAGAAAATGAAGGAAAAAAATCATATAACCATCTCAATAGATGTAGAGAATGCATTTACAAAATTCATTATCCTTCCATAATTAAGTCTCAATAAATTAGGTTTAGAAAGAAGGCTCCTCAATATAATGAAGAACATATATGACAATTCTGTAGCTAACATTATATTCAATGGCGAAACACTTAAAAGTTTTTCTTCTATGATTAGGAAAAAGGCAAGGATACCTACTATTACCACTTTTATTCAACAAAGTATTAAAAGTCCTAGCAAGAACAATTTGGCAAGAGAAAGAAATGAAAGGCATCCAAATAAAAAGGAAGAAGTTAAATTGTCTGCTTGTGAATGATGGGATCTTATTTATAGAACACCCTTAAGATTCCAACACAAAACGATTAGGACAAATAAAGTCAGTAAATTTGCAGGGCACAAAATCAACACACAAAAGTCAAGAGCATTTCTCTACACTAACAATGAACTCTGAAAACAAAATCAGGAAAACAATCCTATTTACAAAAACTACAAAAAAAAAAAATACTTAGGATTGAATTTAACCAAGGAAGTGAAAGATTTGTTCACTGAAAATAATAAAACAATGATGAAAGAAATTGAAGAAGACACAAATGGAAAGATATCCTGCATTCATGGATTGGAAGAATTACCATTGTTAAAATGTATATTTCAAAAAAAAATGTATATTTCATCCAAAGTGATCTAAAGAGTCAACACAACCCCTATCCAAATTCTGAAAGCGTTTTTCAAAATAGCCCTGAAATTCATAGAGAACCACAAAAGACCTTGAAAAGCCAAAATGATCTTGAGCAAGAACAAAAAACTGGAAGCATCACATTATTGACTTTAAAATATACTGCAAAGCTACAGCAATCAAAATAGTATGTATGATATTGGCATAAAATCAGGCATAAAGACCAAAGGAACAAAATAAAAATCAGAAACAAACTCACTCAATTCAGATAGTCAGCTAATGTTCAACAAAGGTACCAATAACACATAATAGGGAAACAATTAGTATCTGTGATACCATTGTGTTGGGAAATCTGGATATCCACATGCAAAAATAAAAATAGAAGAAGTTAGTCCTTATCTACAACATATACAAAAATAACTCAAAATGGAAATAAAGTAGAATAAATCATACATAATTTTCCTATGTTCATATATGAATACACTACCAGTGAAATTGCACATCATGTATAACCACAATAACGGGATCCAAATTAAACTAAGTAATACTCCATGTTTACTCCATATTATATAAATACTCCATATTATATAAATACTCCATATTATATAAATAATATGTCAAAATACACACTACTGTCATGTATATCTAAAAAGAACAAAAATAACTCAGAATGGTTAAAAACTTAAATGTATGTCTTGAAACTGTCAAGTTCTGTAAGAAAACGGGGAAATTCTCATTGACATTGGTCTTGGCAATGATTCTTTGGATATGACACCAAAAGCACAGCAATGCCAGCAAAAATAAACAAGTTTCTACATAGTAAAGGAAACAATCACCAAAAGTGAGAAGTCAATCCTGGAATGAGAGAAAATATTTACAAACTGTATTTAATAAGGGGTTAATATCCAAAATTTAACAAGGAACACATACAATTTCATAGTGAAAAAATCAATCTGACGTAAAAATGAGCACAGAACTTGAATAAAAATTTTTCCAAAAGAATACGTACAAATGGCCAACTCATATATAAAGGTGTTCTACATGACTAATCATCAAGAAAAAGCAAATCTAAACCATAAAATTGTCACATTACACCTGGTAAGATTTTTTTCAAAATGTCAAGAGATAACATATTTTGGCAAGGATGTGGTGAAAAGGGAAATCTTATACACTGTTGGAAATACAAATCAGTACAGCCAGTACAGAAAGGAATACAGTGGTTCTTCCAAAAAATAAAAATAGAATCATGACATGATTCAACAATGCCACTTCTGGGTATACACATACCCAAAGAAATAAAATCATTATCTTAAAGAGACACTTGTTAAGGCTTTCAATTCTCATGATCCTTTGGGTCATGAACAACTTATATAATCATAAAACTGTGGTTTTAAATATATATGAAAGGCATCTTACTCTTATGTACAAAAGCCAAGTCCTGATCTCTTCTACACACAGGTATTACCCAATTGCTTAGGCCATCTACCTTGGAGTCATCTTTAACTTTTTTCTTTCATTCTCTTCCTTCAATCCACCAGCAAATCCCATCACTGATACTTTCAAACTTTATTCCAAATCAGATCACTTTTCACAACCATAACAATCTTAGTCCAGACACTAATATCTTTTGCCTAGATAACTTCAATTGCCTCCTGACACCCTTGCTTTCCCCCTTCCCCTCTTATAGTCTACTTTCCTCCATACAATTAGGGAGATCCTTAATAAGCAATTTTAAGTAAATAACTTCACTATCCATTTGTATCCCTACTTTACAGAAGAGAAATTTCTGCATAAGAAATGTTAATTACTTGCCCAAACTACAGACCTTGCAAGTGACTCAATTTGTAAATGAACTTAAAATTGTTTGACTCCAAATTTCATGTACAGAGTGTATTTTTATGCAATTTAGTAATATCTTAATTACTAATTCCTGGTTGTGGATGTATACATTAGTAGAGAAAACTTTAATCAATAGACATATTATTATTATTTGAATAAGCCAAAAATTTAAAATTCATAAAGCCAAATAACTATTTCACTGACTTTCCAGTCAACTCTATGGTAACTCTAAAAATCTTAATCATCCTAAGTTTCTAGTTCTACTACCCTCCTCTTTATCACCTCTGCACATGTAAATATAAATTTGCTGGTCAACCTGAAACTATGGAAGTCTTCTGGAAGGAAAATATTTGCTAAGGCCTTTATGTTAGTTTAGGTACATGAAATTTAAAGATTTCACAAATATACTAAGTTTGTGTTAATTCAAAAATTATGAATTTAACTGAATTTATTCTTTTTTAATTTTTTTAGTTGAAGATTAACACAATACCTTTATTCATTTTTTTATATGGTGCTGAGGATCCAACCCAGTGCCTCATACATGCTAGGTGAATGCTCTACCACTGAGCAACAAGCCCAGTCACTGAATTTATTCTTAATATTAATTTTATAGCAAATGTAAGTATAGCACATAAAAGTGTTTATAACAGATTTCAAGCACAGCACATGAATACGTCCAGCATCTAATATTTTCCATATTTTAAATCTCCATAAAACCATGAGAAATGAGTAACCATATAAAACAGAACATTTTGTATCTTTTGGACTTAATTTCCACGACAACTAAGTATGAGGAAATCACTCACTTTCAGAAAAGGAATTGAGAAAAAAATGAAAGCTGGGTAGGTAGGTACATCTTTAACTATTCTTTAGTAAACTATTAAATGATACTGCCATGCAATATAATTTTGATAACTATAGTATCAATATTACTATTTATTACTATTTATTTTTATGCTTTCATGAGATAATATGACTGGTTTTGTGTAATTTGCTTTCTATCCCTAGATCTTTTAGAAATTCTGTCCCCATGACACCATTAAAAAAACAAGTTTTAGATCATAGAACACATATCCAATCACAATGAATATATGCATATGTATTTGTTAAAAACTTGCCATATTTTCATGGAACTTGAATTTTTGATCAACTGAGTAAATATTTTTACCATCCCTTCTCTTTATCTGGCCTCAATTTATAATTAATATATTCTTCTGTTTTAAAGGTCCCATGCATAGTTCATTTCTTCTCACTATATACGTTTACTTTGACCTTTGCCTGCTTTTTTATTTAACGCATAAATTAAGCCTCCAGTTTCTTGCCCACCTGATATTTGAGAATGTAGGTAATTCTCTGGATGCCAAAATTACAGAAATAGAAAATACAAACTGATTTTTATTTGTGGTTTTGTTGTTGTTGTTGTTCGTTTATTTTGTTTTTGGTTTGTGTGTGTGTGTGTGCTTTCAGGGGGCTCCAAAGGAGATTACAGTAAGTATTCTCATTTCTCAACAAAAATTTGATTCCCATTAGTAATACTTCCCTCATTTGTAAATGTTTTCAGGAAAAGGAAATCCTTTCAGAACCATATGAAAACTTAATGAACTCTCCTAATGTTGATTGTAGAATTATCTGTCAGTAACAAGTTTCCAAATTATCTAGGATGAAAGGAAACATAGAGGAAATGATGAATAAGAAAAAAAGGAGGAAAAAGAAGAAAAGACATGGGGAAATGAGGAAGGGAAAGATGAGAACAAGGAAAGACATAAGCCACCAAGTTTTATAGGAACAGGGTCT